>NC_086318.1:68042716-68379383 GCF_036172605.1 Pelobates fuscus
GTTCTGATTGGCTCACGGCTGAGATGGGCTGAAACATAGGGTTTGGTGGAATGGCTTTTCGTGAGGAAAGGTGTAACAGGAGAGAGTGAGAGGGAATATAGTCTTTTGGGACACAGTTTGTTACAAATATAAATAAACTAGATGGAAAAATGTACACATGTTCCACTTATTGTTGTCATAGAAAAACTATACATCGTTTTTTTCAGTTTCAGGTCTTTTTTCATTTATAATCATTGTGTTGGGAAATAATGGTCTGTCGTTTTGTCTTTTTTGAGGCTTAAGAAATGAAGATGCAAAAATTACTTTTTTTATTACAGGTAATTGATTTATTGGCCCCCATCTCATTATTATTAAAGTGATGGGGTAGGTAGGGATTTCTTTTATTAAGGGTGTGGCTAAAGATGTGGAAATCCATAGCTACTTAGAGGCAAGAGGTGAGGATTGGCCCAAACATTTGGTTGTGTGGACAATGACATATCTACCCCCTTAATACCCTCTCATCCCAGCCCTTGGGTGGGGGGGTGATATGTCCAGCCCCCAAAAAACTTTTTTCTACCTCCCACTCAAAGCCATTTCTACCTCCCACTCAAAGCCAATACATGGAGGTGGGGACGACGACAAAGGAATCCCCCCCCCTTCTTTATCTTTTTAAGAGCCTGCCACTCATGTGTGAGATTTGGAGGGACAGTTTAGTGTCCCCCAGGTACATTTTAGAGCCCCCACCCTCCATCATGGGTGTGGGATGGGGTAGACAGTGGTTTGTCCCCCCAGGTTATTAAATAAGAGCCCCCACCTGTTGCCCCTTAGGTGGGGGCAGGTTGGATTTTAGTATTCCCCATTTGTTTATAGAGCCCCTGCAAACTAGCCATTGGTCAGAGCAGGTGGGTGAACAGAGATTGGTCTACCGACCCCTTGTTATTGAGTTTTAACAGTCCACCCAATGCGCAATAAAGGGATACATGGAGGGAACCAATGACAGATCTCCCAACCATATTTTACATTCTATGGTTTGGGTACTTTCCAGCAACAGGGCAGCAATAGCTAACTCTTTACGTAACATGTCACAAATATGGGGGTCATATCAACCACCTTTAGTTTTTTGTACCTTTTTTTAAACTTTTTACAATCGAATGTCTGCTCAGCAAAATCCAGAAATTGTTACATACTGTAAAATATGTCCAGATTTTGCATTACGAATGGGCCTGTATGGCAGAAAATATTTTTAACCAATTTGATACATTCAGACATTAGGGAATAACCTTGACAATTATAATTACAGGAAAAACTTCAGGTAAGCCACAAAGTCAGAACAGAATAGCAGGTTTAGAAACATGTGTTTATTGATCTTAATATGGCAAATTAAACCTGTGATCAATGGGGAGAATTCAATACAAAATTGTTTCCCTTGGTAATATATAGATACATGGCTACATAGAAATTATAATTTAAGGTAGTTTTTCATCACATCCACAAACCCTAACAAACAAGATCTTAAACCATTCTCTTGATATCTGAGAGTTATAAGTAGAAACAAACACAACTAAGGTAAGCGATAACCATCAACCACTTCCTCAAAATGTAAAAGTAGAGAAAAGTTCATTATACAATATTAATTATTTAAACACCTTCATTAAACATTTCACTCCCTGTGGGTTTCCTGTGATGTAGCCCTTATCAAATGCTCTTCTCTGCAATACATCCTTACATCTAAGAGTTAAAATTTCACAGTTACAAACCCGCATAGCTATGTGCCCTTCTTCTCCTAACCACTCAGTTATGTTTTCGATGATGATAGTTTATCTTTACAAACATCTTCTTGCACAAACGATACAGCTCTCCACAGGGCCGCCACCAGAAATTTTGGGGCCCCTAACTCAGCTCAGGGTCTGGGCCCCCTGGGGCCCACCTCCAAATACCGCCCACTGGGTCCACACACAGACACAAACACACACACTGATACAAAAGGACACAGATACATACTAACAGACACACATACTGAAACAGACATACATGCATACAGGCATACATACTGAGACATACACAAAGGCATACATAGTGACAGACAGACACATAATAACATACATACAGACACACATGCATACAGACACCGACATACATACATACATACATACACACACACACACACACACACATTCATACAGACACTGACATCCATACACACATACATTCATAATGGCATACAGACATACACTCATAATGGCATACAGACATCCATACACACAGACCTACGTTCATAATAATATGCAGACATACATTCATACTGACATACAGACATACAGACATACATATATACATATAGAATGACATACAGACATACATATATACATACATAGACATGCATACATGTATGCATACAGACATACACAAACATACATAGATAGACATACATACGTAGACATACATGCATGCAGTCAGACAGACATAGACATACATACAGACATACATACAGACATATACATACATACAGACATACGGACAGACATGCATGCAGACAGACATACATACACATACATACATGCATACAGACAGACATACACGCATACAGACAGACAGACATAGACATACAGACAGACATGCATGCATCCAGACATACATACCTAGACATACATGCATACAGACATACATACATAGACATACGGACAGACATAAATGCATGCAGAGAGACAGACATACATACACATACATGCATCCAGACACACAGACAGACATACACGCATACAGACAGACATGCATGCATCCAGACAGACACAGACATACACATACATGCATACAGACACACAGACAGACAGACATACACATACATGCATACAGACACACAGACATACACATACATGCATACAGACACACAGACATACGCATACAGACACACAGACATACATACAGACAGACACATACATGCATACAGACACACAGAAATACATACATACAGACAGACAGAGACAGACAGACATACATACACATGCATACAGACACACAGACAGACAGAGACAGACAGACATACATGCATACAGACACACAGACATACATACAGACATACATGCATACAGACACACAGACATACATACAGACACGCATACAGACAGACAGACAGACATACACATACATGCATACAGACAGACAGAGACAGACATACACATACATACATACATACAGACAGACATACATAGACATACATACATACAGACACACAGACATGCATAGACATACATACATACATAAACATACATACATACAGACAGACATACATAGACATACATACATACAGACAGACATACATAGACATACATACATACAGACACATAGACATGCATACATATATACATACACACAGCTCATTTTCCAGCCACCCTCCTGTCTCTTACCTTTTCTTTTCAGGAGGGTGGCTGGGGATGATGGGAGTCGGCGCTGCTCCCTCTTCATTGCCTGGCTCTCCCTCTTCACGGCTGGGCGGGCGGGCGCTCTCCTCCCGCGCGGAGTGAGCTGGGAGGAAGTGAGCACTTCCTCCCAGCAGCACTTGCGGCTGCTTTTTTTTTTTTTTTTTTTAAAGGGGCCCGGTCGCGCTATACAACGGCCACAGCGCTGACCGGGCCCCTAAAGGAGGGGGCTCATCGGGTGGCCCTAAGTGTGTGGGCCACCCGATGGGCCCCACACGTGGGGCCCAGGCGGCCGGGCCCCCCAGGGCCGCCGGGCCCGTGACAACTGTTATGGTTGTCACCCCCTGATGGCGGCCCTGGCTCTCCATAGTCCAGGAGCTCAAAAGTTCAGAAAACATCATCGTAACTTAGAAAATGGTTAACACTAAATGGATCTGAGTGCTCTCTACACCGACCAAATTATCACATTGGTTTTTATCAAGTACAATCAGGGCCGGACTGGGAAAAAATTGCGGCCTGGGCGTTTTTTAAACACAGCGGCCCACTGAAAAGGGGGCGGGGCCAGATAGTATGCGTTTTGTCATCCCCAATGACAAGTACGCCCCATCTCAAAGTGATGATCACCAAGTGATCTCTGCTGAAGAGCTCTAGCATGAGAAAAAAAGCCCTGTATTTGCTCTGCACAGCGCAAGCATATTTAATAACATGCTTGCATTGAGTTTGCTTGAAACTTGTCTCTGGTCTCCATAAATGGGATACCAGGACACAAAAATGCCAGGAAAGAGTATTGTTCATGTGTTTGGAGCCTGCTTAAGGGATTGCGTGTGTGTAGATTAATCTGATTGTGGTGTGGTTTTGTGTTAATAGGTTGGTTTAAGTCATGTTGTGTTTGTGGTGCAATGTAATGTTTGTGTGTCTAGGGTCTAGTGTGTGTATAGGGGGCATAGTGTGTATAGGGGATGAAGCGAGTGTTTGCATACAGGCTGTAGTGTGTGTGTGTGTGTAGGTGATGTTGTGTGTGTAGGGTTTGTAGAGAGTGTGTGTTTAGGGAATGTAGTATGTGTTTGCTTACAAGGAATCTAGTGTGTGCGTTGGGGATCCAGATAGTGTATGTCAGAAAAGTAGTGTGTGTATAGGTGGTGCAGTGTGTGTGTGTTTGTGTGTGTGTGGGGGGGGGATCTATTGTGTTTGAAGGACCCAGAGTGTGTATACGAGATCTAGTGAGTGTGTGTGAGTAGATGATTCAGAGTGTATATAGGGATATAGTGTGTATATGGGTAGATGGTCCAGAGTTGGGTAAGGGATCTAGTGTGAGTCTGGAATGTAATGTGTTTATGGGTGCAGTATGTGTATGAGGGGTTCTGTAGTGTATATATACATATATTTTTGGAAGTATTGTGGGTATGTGTGGGTGTGTGTGTATGTGGTGCAGTATGTTGGGGTGCTGCTGTGTGTGTGTGTGTGTGTGAGGTGTGCAGTATGTGTGTGAAGGGTGTAGTGTGTATGTGTGAGGGGTGTAGTGTGTATTTGTGAGGAGTATAGCGTGTGTGAGGGGTGCATTGTGTGTTTGTGTGTGTGTGGGATGCAGTGTGTATGTTTGTGTGTTTGAGGGTGATGTGTGTGTGTGAGTGTAATGTGTGTGTGAGAGAGAATGCTGTGCATGTTTAGAGGGATTGTGTGTTGGGGAGGAGGTAGGTTAATGCCAATATATATGTATATATTTTTATTAATAATAAAATAAACAACAACCAAGCATTGTATCCCCCCTCCCTTCTTACTTTTTGCCTGAGGGGGGGGGGGGGGGGGAGGTTGCTGCAATCCCTGGTGGTGTTAGTGGTGAGTGAACTCTTGCCTGTGGGTAGAGTTGACTCTTGCAAGACCCAGAGCTTTGCCATGGCAACTCTCTGGATCTCTCGAGATGAAGCCAGCAGAGCTGCAAGATAGAGCTCCTCCGGGTCCTGTCCTGTTTCCCTCCCCCGCCGGCGGCTGCATCTCACTGCCTGTGGGCCGGTGAGGGAGATCTTTGGACTCCCCACCCGTCCATTATGAAATACAGCAGGGCTGGCGCTCAGATAGCGCAGGCCCTGTATGGACCAGCCGGGGAGATCCTGTGACCTCCCCTGCCATCCTCGGCCCATGGCCATCGCGGCCCACCAGGCGTGTGCCCGATGGCCAGTCTGGGCCTGAGTACAATATATATATATACATATATAGTTATTATTATTATTATTATTATTATTATTATGTTATTTATATAGCGCCATAGTCATGGGAAAAAGAAAAAGTACACCCTCTTTTAATTTAATGTTTTTACATATCAGGGCAAAAAAAAAAAATATCATATGTTCCTTAGCAGGTCTTAAAATTAAGTAAATACAACCTTAGATGAACAACAACTTATGACATATTACACCGTGCCATATGTTATTTAACAAAAATAAAGCCAAGATGGAGAAAAGCTAAGTACAAAGTGTGAAAAACTATCTACAACAACCTTACTACTTCCATAGAAATTATAAGACTAAGTAGCAGACAGGTGTTATTTATTGATCCTTTACAAAAGCTGACATTTTAGCAGTTTGCTTGTCTGGAGCATTCAGGTGTGTGTTAAAACAATGCCAAGGAGGAAAGACATCATCAATTATATTAAAGAAGCAATTGTTGCTGTCCTTCAAACTTTGAAGGAAACGGGAAGGGATTATAAGGCAATTTCCCCCAAAAAATTAAGTCCTTCATTCTACAGTGAGAAAGATTATTCAAATGTGGAAAACAATCAAGACAGTTGTCAATCTTCCTAGGAGTGACGGTTCCAGCAAATTTACCCCAAGGTAAATGCAATGCTCAGAGTAATTGCAAAAAAGAACAAAAGTTACATCTCAGACTCATCAGACCTCAGTTAGCATGTTAAATTTCATGACAGCACAATTAGCAAAAGACTGAACAAGTATGGCTTGTTTGGAAGGTTTATTATGTCCTGGTATGAAAAACCATAAACCCTAGTTATGGGGTTTCAGTAAGTGGCAAGTTAGTGACATTTGTACCTGAGTATAAATGGTAAAATGTAGCTCAACAAGTGAGACTGGCAACTATTCTGCTGTTGCTATTTTGTGACCATTCAAAGGGTCTTCCCTGATCATGCCCCAGTTTAGCAGTTCCCCCCATTACTCTAAGTGAAGGCTCTATTTTTAATCATTTGAACACAAAGGATTTTTTGAGACAACTTCACTCCTGCTAATCTATTTAAAGACTACTCTATTGTATCGTTGATTGACACTGCTCCTTAAACAGTTAATGCTTACATGAAACCTTTGTTTCTCCGTGGGTTTTTCCTTCTACCCCGACAGTACTGTGAAAGCTGGTGTAATTTGTCAAAATGATTACGGTGACTACAGGATACACTTTCTTTAAATAGAATTTCTAAATGTAATGCAGAAAGGAAATCAAAATGTAGAAGTTAAAGTAGTAAGCCTTGAAAATGCCTCTAGGTACAGATTAAAATGTATTCGTTACTTTAGTGCTATAGACTCCCTGTCAAACTATTTTTGAGCAGTTTGGCAAAAAATTGGACTCACTCTCCACAATAACTATAGCTGCATGACAAATCTTACTCCTTGGATCTCCTGGTGGAAATACCAAATACACATATTTTCTGCCTTTCCTAGCTCGCACGGCCGGACTGGCCCACCGGGATACCGGGAAATTTCCCAGTGGGCCCGCATACTAGCGGGCCAGTGCGTGGCCGTCTAATGCGCACTGGCCCGCGGGCCACACAGTGCAATTACAGGGTGATCAACAGGAGAGATGCCCTCCCCTCCTGCCGGTCACAGAATGTAGCATGGCCGAGCAGGCAGACCACGGTAAAGGAGTTAAAAATAGCCTGTGTTGTTAAAATTTGAAATTGATTGTGGTATTGGTGTTGGTTTTGATTTTTTGGTGCTTGGATTGTAAGCTTATGGTATCTTCCTATTCATCTATTTTTTTTATTCGATTTTGCAGATTTGTTTAATTTTCACCATAACTAATTCAGGGGTCATTCATTCAATTGTGAAATTCCTAGCTATGTTTTCAGCTTGGCTACTATGACCTACAAATTGACATCCACTCTGAATTCACTTTCATTTTACTTTTGATTCCCCACAATTCACACATCAGAGAATATATCTGCCTGTTTAGTATATAGACCTGAGCTGGGGAAATATGTCAATCTCAGTTAGGTTCTGTCAGGATCGGGACAGGGATCCAACACGCAGAGTACAAACAGTAGCCAGATACGTATACCGGACCTTAGAATGGCCGGACTAACGTAAGTAGTACAGTATAGAATGGTCAAAGACAAGCCGAGGTCGAGGGTAACAGAAGACAGGTAAGCGAGAGACAAGCCGAATCAAGGGTAACAGAGATAAGCAGAGTAAGGTAAACAAGCCGGGTCAAAACCAAAAGGGATAATAGAATACACAAGCACTGAGTGACTAGAACAAGCTAGAACCACGACAGGGCAATGAGCTAATGAAAGAAGCTCTGTTAAATACCCTGTTCAGAGCAGTAACCACGCCTCCGAGGCGTCCTGATTGGTCCTGCAGCAATTGAGTGACAGGTCGTTCCGGAGTAGTGTCCTGATGACAACTTCCTGCCTAGATGCTGTAAAAGGCAGTCACTCCCTCGCGGCCGGCCTTGCATGACCGGATAGACCGTGGAGAAGGGAGCCATCAGGCCGTCTGGATGGAGGAACAGCTAAGTCTCTACCTCTTTCAGAGGTAGAGACCACAGGTACCCTGACAGTACCCCCCCTCTCAGATACGCCCACCGGGCGGAATACACCAGGGCGAGAAGGGAATCGAGAGTGAAACGCCCTGCGGAGACGGGGAGCATGCACCTCCTCCTGAGGTACCCAACTTCTCTCCTCAGGACCATAACCCTTCCAATCGACCAGATATTGCAGTTTCCCCCGGGAGATTCGAGAATCAACGATGGAATTGACCTCATACTCCTCCTGACCCTCCACCTGAACTGAGCGGGGAGGGGCGATCGTGGAGGAGAACCTGTTACATATTAATGGTTTTATCAAGGAAACATGAAATGAATTAGGAATGCGTAAGGCATTAGGCAACGCTAAACGATACGCAACTGGGTTAATTTGAGACAGTACCCTGTACGGTCCAATATATCGAGGAGCAAATTTCATGGACGGCACTTTTAACCGAATGTTTCTAGTACTTAACCATACTCTATCGCCTGGAACAAACACCGGTGCTGCCCTTCTACGTTTGTCAGCGTGTTTTTTAACCAGCGTAGAATTGTGCAGAAGGATTTGTCGAGTTCGATCCCACAACTTTCTTAAATTGGCAACATGAACATCCACCGACGGTATCCCTTGAGAAGAAGACTCCGAAGGAAGGATGGAAGGATGAAAGCCATAATTCAAGAAAAAAGGGCTAGAATGCGTAGAATCACAAATGAGATTGTTATGTGCAAACTCCGCCCAAGGAATCAAACCGACCCAATCGTCCTGGTGTTCTGAAACGAAACAACGTAAATATTGTTCAACTTTTTGGTTAGTGCGTTCAGCAGCTCCATTGGACTGAGGATGATAGGCAGAGGAGAAATTCAATTTGATGCCTAGTTGGAAGCAGAATGATCTCCAAAAACGGGAAACTAATTGGGAGCCTCTGTCAGAGACAATTTGGGTTTTGGGTTTTGAGTTCTTAGAACCAGGTCTATACGTAAGTACATAATTAAAGTGAGTGAGGAACAAGGCCCAGCGAGCCTGCCTGGCGGACAAGCGCTTAGCCTCCCCAATATAAGACAAGTTCTTATGATCCGTTAGAATAGTAACAGGGTGTAGTGTCCCCTCCAGTAAATGTCTCCACTCCTTTAAAGCCTTAATGACCGCTAACAGTTCCCTCTCCCCGATGTCATATCTGCTCTCAGGCCCAGAAATTTTTTTAGAGAAGAAACCACAAGGGTGTAACGGTTTATCCACCCCTAACCTTTGAGACAGAACAGCCCCAACTCCTGTCTCAGAAGCATCGACCTCGAGCAAGAAAGGCAGAGTCGTATCAGGATCAACTAGAATGGGAACTGAGGCAAAAAGTTCCTTGAGAATCTTAAAAGCACCAAGAGCTTCCTCAGACCAGAACTTAGTATCAGCCCCTTGTTTGGTCATATTGGTAATAGGCGCAATGATAGAGGAGTAACCCTTAATGAAGCGCCTATAGTAGTTGGAAAAACCAATAAACCTTTGGATAGCCTTGAGTCCTTTGGGCAAAGGCCAGTCTAAAATAGATTGGAGTTTACCAGGATCCATTTTAAAACCTTCCCCAGAAATCATGTACCCAAGAAAGTCTACCTGAGACTGATCAAAACTGCACTTCTCCAATTTGCAGTATAGACCATGTTGCAGAAGTTTGTGTAACACCTTTCTGACCTGTCTATGGTGAGTCTCAATCTCCTTAGAGTGTATTAGTATGTCGTCCAGGTAAACAATAACACAATCATGCTGAAACTCCCTAAGTACCTCATTAATCAAATCCTGAAATACTGCAGGAGCATTGCATAGTCCAAATGGCATAACAGTGTATTCGTAATGGCCATACCGGGTATTGAATGCCGTCATCCACTCGTGACCTTGCTGGATTCTCACCAAATTGTAAGCCCCTCTGAGATCTAACTTGGTGAAGATTTTGAAGCCCTTAAGACGATCAAATAACTCGGTAATCAGTGGGATAGGATAGGCATTTCTGACAGTTATTTTATTCAAGCCTCGGTAATCGATACAAGGTCTCAGCGTGCCATCCTTCTTCTTAATGAAAAAGAACCCCGCCCCGGCCGGAGAAGAAGACCTCCTGATGAATCCCTTTTCTAAATTCTCCTGAATATACTCTTCTAGAACCGAGTTCTCCTGAACAGACAAAGGATATACATGGCCCCTCGGAGGCATAGTCCCGGGTAGAAGCTTAATTTTACAGTCAAATGACCTGTGTGGCGGCAAAGAATCGGCATTCTTCTTGTCAAACACTGCCCTTAAGTCTGAGTAGGATTCTCCTGTATGTTAATATTAGCTAATGGAGAAACCTTGCACAAACACCGATCCTGGCAGCCCTGGCCCCACGAGAGTATCTCCCCTAACTCCCAATCGATAATAGGGTTATGTTCTTTCAACCATGGATACCCCAGAACTATGGGAACGGAAGGAGACGAAATGAGCAGAAGAGATAACTTCTCCACGTGTAGGATACCAACATTTAAATCAATGGGTATGGTCTCACGAAAGATAACAGGGTCTAGTAGTGGTCTACCATCTATGGCCTCAACGGCCAAGGGTGTCTCCCTTAGCTGGGATGGGAAATTGTTTTTACTAGCAAAGGCTTGGTTGATAAAATTCTCAGCAGCACCGGAATCTATCAAAGCCATAGCCCTTACTACTTCCCTCCCGCAAGTTAAGGAAACTGGTAGCAGAAGCCTGTGATCTTTATAATTAGGAGTAGAGGACAATATAGAAACAC
This sequence comes from Pelobates fuscus, assembly GCF_036172605.1. Taxonomy (NCBI): domain Eukaryota; kingdom Metazoa; phylum Chordata; class Amphibia; order Anura; family Pelobatidae; genus Pelobates; species Pelobates fuscus. The sequence goes on from NC_086318.1 coordinate 68,053,614, forward strand.
CCAAGGCCTGTCCTCTAGAGAGACTTAGGTGCGAGCGTTTCCCGGGCGGTTAGAACAGTTCGAGAGTAAATGACCCTTAGCTCCACAATACATACACAAACCCTCTCTTCTCCTGTACTGTCTTTCCTCCTCAGAGAGGCGGGTATACCCTATCTGCATAGGTTCAGGAAGCAAAGATACCGTGGAGTCAGGACTTGGAAAAGCGGGGGCTAACCTAAAAGAAGGTCTCCGGTTCCTCTCTCGAGTGTTCTGTCTCTCTCTTAAACGTTCATCTATACGAGAGATGAACTAAATTAAATCCTCTAAATTCTCGGGGAGTTCTCTGGTAGCAACTTCATCAAGAATTACTTCAGATAAGCCATTCAAAAATACATCCATATACGCCTGCTCATTCCACTTGACCTCTGACGCCAGAGACCTGAACTCTAGTGCATAATCCACCAGTGTTCGGTTCTCCTGTTTCAGACGCAACAGTAATCTGGCTGCATTAACCTTTCTACCTGGAGGGTCAAATGTTCTTCTAAAAGCAGCTACAAAGGCGTTATAGTTATAAACTAATGGGTTATCGTTCTCCCATAATGGGTTGGCCCATCTCAGAGCTTTCTCAATAAGTAGGGTGATAATAAATCCTACCTTTGCCCTATCTGTAGGATAAGAGCGAGGTTGCAATTCAAAGTGGATACTAATTTGGTTTAAGAAACCACGACACTTCTCAGGAGCCCCACCATAGCGTACTGGGGGGGTAATGCGAGAAGAAGCACCCACTGTGGCTACCTCTAGACCTGAACCGACAGGAGAAACAGGGGTATTACGTATCTCCTCTGGTGGGTTATTGGCACGAGATAATAGAGCCTGTAGCGCAAGCGCCATCTGATCCATTCTGTGATCCATGGCCTCAAACCTAGGATCAGGAGAAGCCAGCTGACTGTTTGTACTTGCAGGATCCATTGGCCCTGTCGTAATGTCAGGATCGGGACAGGGATCCAACACGCAGAGTACAAACAGTAGCCAGATACGTATACCGAACCTTAGAATGGCCGGACTAACGTAAGTAGTACAGTATAGAATGGTCAAAGACAAGCCGAGGTCGAGGGTAACAGAAGACAGGTAAGCGAGAGACAAGCCGAATCAAGGGTAACAGAGATAAGCAGAGTAAGGTAAACAAGCCGGGTCAAAACCAAAAGGGATAATAGAATACACAAGCACTGAGTGACTAGAACAAGCTAGAACCACGACAGGGCAATGAGCTAATGAAAGAAGCTCTGTTAAATACCCTGTTCAGAGCAGTAACCACGCCTCCGAGGCGTCCTGATTGGTCCTGCAGCAATTGAGTGACAGGTCGTTCCGGAGTAGTGTCCTGATGACAACTTCCTGCCTAGATGCTGTAAAAGGCAGTCACTCCCTCGCGGCCGGCCTTGCATGACCGGATAGACCGTGGAGAAGGGAGCCATCAGGCCGTCTGGATGGAGGAACAGCTAAGTCTCTACCTCTTTCAGAGGTAGAGACCACAGGTACCCTGACAGGTTCGTTTAAGTGTCACAAGTCATTTTGCCAAATGGACAGAAGCTTGAAGCCTGAGGGTACGTTTTATGGACACTCCTGCATACACTGACTTGGTACCCTCCTATCCTAAACTGTGCCCTAAGTACAATCCTAAAATGTAATGTGTTCTATAAGTCAAATTGACTTTTGATTTAATTCAGAATATTACATAAACCTATATTCACTTATTCATATGTTGTATTAACCCCATGGATTCAAACCCTGTACCCACAGCAACATCCCCAAACTGTGCTGATTAATTAACTCCAAATTTGGTGCATTGCAGTGACACTGTCAGAAATATGTAGCAGGATGTGTTGTTTCTGTTTCATATTACAAGGGACTTCAGGCTAACAATTCAATGGCGCCAAAATTGGACTTTGAGCTTTGGGACATGTTAGCTACACCCTCTAGCAACTTATCTGTATTTAGTAACACTTTGCTATTTAGGGAATAAATGTGACTCTACCAATAAGAAGTAAAAAAAAAAAAAATGTATGTGATACAACTCTGCATAGAGACAGAAATTCCTGTATCTACTGTATGTGTAATGCTTTACTTTAGAACCAGTTTGCTAAAATACTGCTTTGGCCATCAGTGGAAATATCCCAACTAATTATAGACAAAAAAAGAACCACAAAAGTAACATTGAAAAAGTTCAATGAGTTTATTCTGTTCTCTCAACTAAAATAGATTCCCAGCAAAGTTTTTTTTGGCTTCATTTTTGCTCATCGGATGCCAAAAAATATCTAACTAAACGTGAACAGATAAATTAATGTTTTCCATATTTTAGATAATCTAGTAAATATACATATTGTTTCATTACTATAATCTGCATTAAATATTAAATACTCATATAAATAATTGGTTGAAGGATGTGTTACTTTTTTTTTAATTCTTTATTTTCTGTTGTGCATGGTATAACAGTAGCTTGGTCAGCCACAATAACAGTCACAAGCGGTATAATAACAGACATATTAAACATAACGTGGCATATAGATAGGCAGCACATTTTTGTGTTTGAGGGGAGATATAGACAGTGGGTAGACAGTGATAGAGTGTGAGCTTTCCTTACTGTCTGTGATAGTTGTTGAAGAAAACGTTTTATGTTATAGTATTTGCTAGACAGATTATGAGGTTAGCAGTTTTAGCTAGGTCAATGCGTTTAGAGTATGCTAGGCAGATTAACAGTGCTTCATCTATTTGCGTGCGAGTGAAGACATAGTGTGTTGCATGCAGCATCACGTTTTAGTGTGTTATAATGCTAGCGTTCAAACGTATTTACAGGTCGTTGCGGAGAAATTAAACAGCTTTAAACCAAAGAAAGTCCCGGGACCTCCCAGTTACGCCAGGCACCCTAAGTGTGCCTAAGTACAGTTACATATTGTTTAAAATAATAATTATGCTAAGTTTACATGTATTATGATAAGTGAAAAGCGTGGTTCTGGGAGATTGTCAGACATGTTAAGAGTGGTCGTAAGTTGGAAAATACATACTTAAGCAACCGAGGGGGGGTTGAGGGGGTTAATACCTCCAATTCTTAATCGCCATGTGAGATTCAGCATACCATGACCCAAAATAATACAATTATAACGGTAATCATTGCCTGCCCATGATGTTCCCACTAGGGTTCTGTTGGCCAATGGCCCCTTAGGGTTGCACACAGACCATGCTTTAGATTAGGCTGGTGCCGGGAGATTAGTTTCACTTTGGGCTCAAATGGCAAGGGTTTAACTACTATTACATGTGTAAAGCATTGCATCTCGTGGTTCCATATACTGCGCAACATGGAGCTCACGATTACTGTAGGTAAGTCCTGGTAAGCGTGGAGGGTGTTGCTGGCATGGTGGCTGTTATGCTGGTCTCCTGTGATGTCTCCCCGCCAGACCTCTCTCTCGCTAGACCCCCATGGGCCGGGTGCTGTAGCGCAGCTGCGGAGTGTTGCAGGCTCTTTATGGCCGCAGGGCTCGGTGTTTCTGTTGCAGGGGTCAGCTCCAGTAAGTCTCTTCATGATGTGTAGCCTCTTAGCCGCTTGTGTTGCATTATTGGTCGGAGAGAGGTGCTTGGTGCTGCGCTGGTAGCTGGGATCGAGGTCAGACGCTTTTTTCGCGTGCGTCGCTTGCTTTAAGGTCCCTGTGTTGCTTGTGTGCGGGTGGGAGCGTGTGTTTCTCAGGGCCCTCTGGTATCTGATTTGCCTGACGGCCATCTTAGATGCTCGGGGTACCTGTTTATAATATTTGCGTCTTATCCACGAGGCCACCATTAGGTCAGCTTGTCGGTGGGTTGCCCCTCGGCTTTGCAGGGCTTTCCTGAGGCCTGGACATAGCTGGTCAAACACTTCCATAGGGGATATGTGTGCTTTAGAGCGGTTGCTCCGTTTTGTAGATCTGGGCTGGGCGGCCATTTTGACTGTACCTTGTGGATCTGTTGCCCCGCCATGTCTTGTGGCTGTGTTGCACGCTTTCCTTGCTGGTCTGTGTGGCCAGAGTTTGTGGACCGGGATATCCCCTCCGGCCCAGGGGGGGGGGGGGGAACAGGAGTCTTTGTAGTCCTGCTGGGGGTTCAGGCAGGGGACGGGAGACCGCCCGTCTCTCCCGCCCGGAGCCGTCACCAGGCCGCAGCCTCACTGTCTCGTCTTGGTCAGACGGCATTGCGGTTTTCGGTATCGGAACGCTCCGCCCGTCTTTCTCGCTGATTAAGTCCCTGTTTAATGCGGTTTGTGGACGGCAGGAGTCCCGGTAAGAAGCTCGGGAAGGTAGTTTGTTAGGGAGCTCCTGTATAGTGCTGCCGTCCGCCATGCTTGTCAGGCCCCGCCCCCCGGATGTGTTACTTTTTTATTGCATTTCTGTTTGCTTAACTCATATTAAAACTGACCTGTCCTATTTACAAAACCAGTACTTTAAATCAATCTGCGGTCATAAAAGTATAAAAGTATACTTCGTACTTGACATGTATATTTATATTAGCTTTTTACGCCTCATTTGATTATTTTATTTATCATTAAATGAATAAAGTGTTTTGTTTCTTCATGGATCCTGACGTTCGTAATGATTGTATCAAGAACCCCACGGGTGGAGATTAAAAGTACCCCGTGCCTTTAATATCTGAGCAAAGTATAAAGCTCAAGAATTTGTAAGTATCCTGATTGCCACTGCTATAAGGCACAGAAAAGCGATATTATATCATTGGAGTTCCTGTCTCCCATTTTCCGTATGCCATATGCCTCATTAAGGATACGCTTCAAGAAACCTTCAATCCCCTGATGGAGGCATACCGCCAAAGCTGTTTTCACAAGAGCTAGATCCATAGCTCTACATTACGTGAGTGAGATATCTTTAGATATTTACATCTACTATTTGAAAAATTACACTCTCAGGGCTGTTTACTAAAGGGACAATTCAGTCAATGCAAAGTAAATTTCAAACTTAAGGCCAGAGCTATGTGACAGCATAGCTGACTTACAGAATTTTTCTATTTTGTCTATTTTTAAATAGAATTTGAAAATTACATTGAATTCACTTTGAATTCTCGCGTGAGTGAATAACTTTGTGAACTTTACAATTTATTTTTGGTCTAAATATTGAAAATTACAAGCAAGACTTATATTTTGTGTGCAACTTTTTTATTAATATTAATTCATATTAATTGAAAATAAAACTGAGCAAATTTCATTAGAAAAAAAAGTTAACACGAGTTATACTTTATATTCAATGATTTGTTCTTTGATTTCCCATTTACTTTATGATTTACTTTTGGCGAATCTTGTTAGACAAGGCTTGCATATGTTTCACAATGTGTTGGTTTAACTGTTTAATGTGTGATTAATCTTAACTTGTTATTCAGTGCAGTTAACTGTATGAGCACAAAGCAAATCAATTCCTGGTTTCTGTAAAAAAAAATGTAATGTTTTTAGCACCCCCACACTTTCTGCCGAATACATTTTGGATGAAATCTGGAGGAAAATTTTTCTCGTACCCTGTTTTTACTTATTTTTAGTCCATCGGAAGGAAGTGAAAAATTAATCACTTTGTGATCCTTGTAGGTGTCTGCCGATGCTGTCCACACATGTCAATGCTTCAGAAAGGACAAAATTAAAAGTGGAATGGTGGGTGGAGGAAAAGTCATATTAAGAGGAATTGACTAACACTATGCTTATAATGAATTTTGCTCCAGTTTCAGTTTAGAATTGATGATGAACGGTAAAACAGAACTTTCCTTAACAAATCAAGATCTTTCTTTTCTTTTGTTAGTAACTACGTGTAGGTCTAGTTCCCCAAATCAACCTATTGATGAAGTAGCCATCTATTCCGGGAAATATAAAAAGTGAAGTGGCCGTCGTTGGGGAAAAATGTATAAATAAATGCATGTATGTTTTCATAGGGGCTATATCTACTAAACAGTGATTTTTATATATATATATAATATATAATATATATAACATATAGTAAAAAGTGATGGCTTGGCACTCTCCTTAATAAAATTATAAACAAAAAACTTGCCTGGGTGCTGATCCAAATACGTCCAAAATATAGAAAAAGGTAATGCAGGATGCACTTACAGGTCTTAAGCTTGAATATAGTGCTTTATTTAGTGAACAGTCACATACAGTAAATCGATCGATGTTTCGACCCTACCGGGTCTTTTTCAAGATCGATCTATATATATATATATATATTTTATTAAATTGGGTAGTGCTGTGTTCCTTTAAATTAATAAAATGTCTTGTAATATAATTGACTAGCCAAAATGTTAAAAATACAAAATAGAAGAAAGTGCTCTAAATTTAGGTGATAATAAAGTGCAAGTGCAGCTCTATACTAAAAAAACTAGGACTTATCCTTCAGAAAATGTTCAGACGAATATACATAAAACAGAAAAAAATAAAAAAATAAATATAGTGTATTACTGTGAGAAAATAGTGAATATATTGACTGGAGTGAATAAAAATAAACTCGCACAGATTAGAGCCTTTTCAGGATATAGACTCTAAACTCAGTGGCTTCCGTGCCTTTAGGTGGCATGCTCAACTTTTTTTCTGTAAGTATGTGGATGAACAGCTCCCAGTAACACACTATTTGTATTATTTTTTTTATGTTCTATGTATATTCATCTCTTTTTTTTTCTGAATGGTAAGTCCTTATTTTTTAATCAAGCGCTGCACTTGCACTTTATGTTTTAAGGGGATTATCACCTAATCGTTGAGTGTTTTCTTTTATTGTCAATTTTCGGTGGGCTGTTTGGAGTGCTCAGAGTTTTTTCAGCTGCTACACAGATTTAAGACCAAATAATTACGAAATAAGTGCCTAGAGTCACACTATTGTGTTTTTTTGTTTCTGTTATGTTGAAAATACATAAAACTAAATCCTGCGCTCAGACTCCCACTACACCTGGGCGGCAGCAATGACCATAGTATACATCAGCCCCGATACATACAGTAAAAACCAAAGAGAAGAGTTACCTGTGCACTACCCCAAATCCCTATGTGAACATGCCATTCACTCCAATAGCCATTACGTGTAAGCCTAACAGTTCAGCCTGATGATAGATATTACTTACCAGTCTATTGACCAGTTTGATGGCAGGCCTTTTAAAAAAGCTGCATTCACATAAATCCCAACAAATTTAACAGAAATGTATTAGTTCATTTTAATTAATCTTTGATTCTTTGTATCCGTGAACAGAAATCTATACACAAAATTACTCTTTTACCATAAATTTATGTAGCAACTATATGTATCCCTGGTTTCAATTAAATGTTATGTATACCTGGTTTCAATTAAATGTAACCCCCTCCTTAGGCAAAAATGACTCTTTTAGGAGAGTAATTTAAAAAAGAGTGTGTGTGTGTGTGTGTGTTTTGTTTCACAAACGTTTTAATGTTTCCTGATCTGTGGATATACCATACTCTATCTCAGGGATAGGCAACCTTCGGCACCCCAAATTTTGTGCACTACATAATAATGCTCTTACAACCATAATGCTAGCAAAGCATCATGGGAGGTGTAGTCCAAAACACCTGGAGTGTCGAAGGTTGCCTATGCCTGCTCTATCTGATATTTAATCCCCTATATTTACAGCCAACTAAGACAGGCATATTGCAATACAGTTTGAACAATAAACAATGCATTATTAGTGTTCTGAAAATCTGCGGCTCAAATATTTTATATAACCTCCAAGTACAGGCTAAAGATGAAACTTTGCCATAAGTAAGCCAAGTGGTAAACTATTTTCAAGTTATAAAGGACGGTTTAATATTTTTTTTATAAAGGTGAGTACCAATTTTCCTTTAGCACAATAGAAGTTCTAGCAATCTAATAATTGTAGTATTATTTTAAACGTTACACTTTTATATATATATATATATATATATATATATATATATATATATATATATACATATATATATATATATATATATTTATAGTTACACCCGCTGCCATCTAACTAATTAAAAAACATTTAAAAATTAAACTTAAATTTTGTTTTTGCTAAACTTAGGTTATTATGTCTTAGGCCACCTACTAATTCTCTAAATATTGCACACATTCTAACTGCAGGATAAATGGTCACATGATTTCTGAAATGTAGAAATATTTTCACAATTATTTCCAGTCCTTAGCAGTACATTCCAGTGTGGCTAACACCTTGCAGTAGCAGAGCGACAGTTTAGTGGGTCAACGGAAACAGTACACAGCTAGACGAGCAGGTCACGCATTATAGCAACATAATGCTGCTGGGAGGAAAACGACTCAAGTACTTACAGTCCTGTCTTTAACGCATCTCATTAACTGATTTTTGAAATAGTTTGCAAGTATCCCCCAAAAGAGAAAAAATTAATTTGATCCAAAATGGTTTTTTTTTGTTTTTTTTTACTCTGGATCAACGTTGCATTTTTAACCCCTTAGTGGCACAGCTTCAGTTTCCTTGTTTTGTACTTAAAGGACCAATAAAGACACCTAGACCACTCTATGAAGTTTTATTATCACTATTATTATTATTATTATTATTATTATAATTTTAATCCTGTAATGTATAACATTACAGTTTTGTATAAATTGTAATGCTTCCATTGCAGGGTTAACACACCTCTGTCTTCCTGACAGCCACTAGAGGCACTTCCTCGTTGAGAACCAAATCAGCTCATCTGTCAATCAAATACCTCTGGTGTGGGATTGTGCCATATGAGGAAGCATTGTATTGGCTGAGATCATTAATATTGGTGATCTAAGCCATGGAGGCGGGGTGGCCACAGAGAGCGCAGCGCCACGATGGAGAAAAAGCAAGTAATTCTACCCTTTTTATGTGCTTAGAGGTGGCACGGAACATCTAAACAGTTACTGGACACTACAGCATTAGAAATACATGTTTTCAGTAGTGACATCAGCAAATGGAATCCCTTGAAAGGTGGGATTAGGGGTTGGAATTAGGGCTGGGATTATAGGGAGGATTATGAGTAGCAGTATGATGGGTTTGATTATTGATTGGATTAGGGTCAGAGTAGCATTGGATTATAGATAAGATTAGGTCCTCCAGTCCAGATAATAATCAGCACATGTAAAATAAGAGGACAGAATGCACAATGTGGTGTAGTATGTTCTTATGTTTGGTGAAGAAAAATATAGAAACGCACTTACAGTTTATTGGAGCTTCTGATTAGCTCAAAGTAATAGTCCCTGGGCGGTATGATCCCCACATGAGGATATACTGGTGCAGTGGAGTCTTGGTGGGAGGTGTGTCAGGATCCAGAGGAAATGTATAGGAATCCCGGCTTGAGTAGCAGCAAATCATAAAAACAGCCAATAGTGCTTACTGATAAGAAGAGTATTAACATAAAATAGCTGAAGAGGTACTCACAAAGGGAGAGCAAAAGTTGTTTTTGCTCAATCCAATTAGCGTAGATGGTATAATCCCCACCAAGGATATCGCAGGAGTCCTCATGATAAAATCTTTTAAAAACAATCAGGAGGCTCCAAAGTAGATTAAAAGTATAATTGTTTTATTACAGCTAAAAATACACTTATAAAAATGCACTTGATGCGTTTCGCCAAATAACAGGCTTTCTCAAAGTGTTTCCTGTAACACTGTAAATGCAAATGCGTCTGCACAGACACCTGATTTTGTTACAGCTGGACAGAAAGAAATTGGAAAAGAGCTGACACAACAGCACAACAGCACTGGGCATTTATATCACATACAATGTCTACCTCTTGTGTCTCACACTTCAAACTACAGTGTAAAATATCACATACCATATGCAAATGTGGACACCATGGGGACTCTCACATCATATATTTTCATCTACATGTTCAACCTGGGGTCTAGTCCAGGGATGTTGCTAGGTGGCAAAGGGTTCTGGGGCTTCAGCCTAATGGTAAATTTTTTATATCACATATATTGAAACTCCTTCCATAGACTAACCCTATACCAGATGTAGGCAACCTTAGGCACTACAGATGTTGTGGACTACATCCCCCCTGTTGCTTTGCCATAATTATAGTTGTATGGGCATTATGGGAGATGTAGTCCATCATAGATGGAATAAAAATATTTACAAAAGTCATTTAACTGTTTATAATGTATTGATGTCTTAATATATTCTAACCAGTGCAGCCAATAGAGTCCTGTGGTTCTGAGTCTATCCAATGAAGGACACTTCACTTCAATAATTCTTATAGATTGGGTGTGCCACCATTATCCTGAATTCAAATGTCCCGTGTTAACTGTTAAATTAAAGTTCTTATTATTATAAGACTTATGACTTGCAGATATAGATACAAGATTACTGTCAGATTATATACAGATATCGGCATGGTAACTAAAACAAAATTGGGAAGACAGGCTTTCTTAACCAATATGTGCCCTAAACCACATGTGTTCTATAGATAAAATAACCCGCTATAAGTGATAATATTATTACTAGAATTAGATATGAAGCTCATCTTTAATATGTATAAATATGCCGCCACCTGTGGGCACGGGTTGAGGTCTTCAAGTTAAAAAATAAGGTGTGGACAGATCACCATCTTCCCCGTGACCCCAGGAGGTGGCGGCTCCAATTAAAATGAACCCCCTGGGTTAATTTGTGATTATGGGTGGGGGCTATAATAATAAAACATTTTCCCATTCAAGTATTGAGATAAATCAGCACCATGCAACCTCGTCTGCGCCGAATCCTCGCTGGGAGAAGGATTCTTTTTATTGTGTTGTGTATTTTATTTTTTCGCTGTCAGTTACAACAGGACTCTATAGAATTTTATTTGTCCTTTTTGGTGCTGAAGAATAGAATATACTGCAATTTTTTTTACAAGTATTAGCTTTATTTCCCCCATGTTATTATCAGGGTGATAGGTAGGTACAGTACTTTTATTTGAAAGAGGGGTGGCTAGGGGCTAGGGATATATCTGTTATGTAATATATGATCTGAATTATCCAGTTTGGATTAAGACTTTACGATAAATTACCCATATAGTTTAATCACAGTTTGAAAAATTCCAAGACTTATTACTGCAGTGGACAAGAGAATTACATCATTTTAAAGCACATGATAGAATCTTATCTTAAGTATGTTTAGAAATATAGGGAAGTGGCTACTTGATGCAAAACATGTGACTTTCTGAATTTTTTAGCAGTATCAGGTTTTGGTTAAAAAAAATGCATCAGTCTCGCTGTTGGTGTTGAATAAAGTCATCTTACTGTCTATTACTTCCATGCAATATGTTACTATTATTACTCTGCATTTCTCATCCTCTTTTTTTTAATTAATGTTATTTAAATATTACATGAATAAAAAAGGGTAAATAAATTAGGTTGTAATCACTTTTTAAGACCTGCATTTTTTTCCTTATACACAAACTGCTTATGTTCTTCATGCAAGTGGACAATATATATACTTACAGGGTTATTTACTAATGTGAGCTTTGTAGGGAATTAAAATAGACTTTTAAATGTCAGGCCAAAGTAAAATACTGTAAGTTGGGACTTAAATTTGAGATTTAAAGCAACACTCTAAGCCTAACCCTGCTGTAGTGGTTATGGTCCTGTGAGTACCTTGTACTCTAGTATTAAATTCGTTTAAGGGTGTTTGCCAACTTACCTGGGGTCTCCTGGCTTCCCATTGCTGCCTCCCCTTGGTCCAGAATCTCCTGCAAGTACCTTCTGTAAGCTTTACTGAGCTAAATAATGCAGGGTAGATCCAGCTCACCGGCTGAACGCTCTCAGCCAATGAGCATGAATCTACACTACGGGGCTTAGAGCACTGGCAGAGGTTCATGCTATAGAAGAAATAGTGGTGAAAAGCCCAGGTCAGTTGTCAAACTATTTTTAACTACTAACTACCAAGGCCAAATGTACATCACAAACACCTGCAGGCACTGAATTTCAAAGCACAAACCAATCCTTCCTCTTCCAAATTAATAAATTAAAAATAAAAACTTGTTCATTTAAATTTCATAATAATTGTTGTATATAGAGGGACTGTGTGTGTATGTATATATGTGTGAGCATGTATGTGTGAGTGTAAATGTCTGAGTTGATGTCTACGTGTGTATTTATTTCTGTGTATGTTGTGTCAGAGTGTATTTGTGTAGCGGGTGTGCGGTGTACAGTATGTGTAGCTGTGTGTGTTTGTACCGGCCATTTCTCAGTTGGCCATTCTGACCCTAGTCCGGCCCCTTCTCCTAGCCAGTTCTCTCCCATCTCTCTTCAGGAGAGCGTTGTGTTCAGCATGAGGAGGCATGAACAGAATAGATCACCTCAGACTAAATACAGTGATCACGATACCCAGAAACCTCTGTTCTGGTCAGCAAACAGCAGACATAATGTGTGTATTATACATTTTATAATATATTGATATTGATATGTTTGATATATTGATTTTTTTATAAATATGACATTTGTTTTGCATTTTGATATGTTGAAAAAAAAAGCTTAAAAGTTTATCCAAAAATAAGAAATAATTTTGAAAGCTTATCCAACAGTATTCTACCGAGGCCATGGTGAGATGAAGTGGATGAAATATTTAAAAGGACAATGTCTTTTGGGGAGGAAGAGATTCGAGTGTATAGGAAAGGGGTTATTTGATGGAAGACAGGACGTGGAGGATATCAAATGGAGATAAGATTTGGAAATCACTAATAGAGAGTAGGTGGTGAATGTCTAATGGAGGGAGATTTGGTGGATATCTAATGGGGGAGGGGTCGTGGTCCGTGGATGTCTAGTGGAGGGTGGGAAGGTGGTTACATACTTATTATTATTATTATTATTTATAAAGTGCCAACAAATTCCACAGCGCTGTACAATGGGTGGACTAACAGAAACTTAATTGTAACCAGATGAGTTGGACACACAGGAACAGAGGGCCCTGCTCAATGAGCTTACATGCTAGAGGGAGTGGGCTATAGTGACACAAAAGATAAGGGTATGGTAGAAAAGTAGATTGTGTAGAAATCCTTCAATTTCAGCCTTTTTAATGCATCTCTGCTGTTGATCAAAAAGAACGTGAAAATCCATAAAATTTTAAATCTAAAAGGGCAGTGAGATTTCATATTGGATCAACAAGCTATTACCCCATATTTTAACTATTCTATCCTTATGAGACGGACCACCTGTCACCCCGACTGAGTACCTCCTTCAAACGATGCTCCTAGTGCTCATCGAGGACTCCAAGCACTCCACCAGACACCATCAGCACTGTAGCCCCATAGCCACCGTAGCTTGGTTGGGGGTCTCGCCATACCTTCCCACCCTGGACCAAACTCCTTGATCCAGCTCCCAGTGGGAAGGCCTCTCCTCCAAGAGAGTATAGCTGTAAAATATACTAATTTAATGGTAGCCTCACTGGCCTTTTATGCAAGTCCCTAAGCAAGGGGTACGCCCACATGGACCTTGTTGGGGACTTTCAAACCAATAATAGCACATTTACAATGTAAGGTACTTCCACACATGGCATACAATCCCTCCCCTCTGCCTGGGAAATAATGGAGTCAGATACTTTATTAACCCAATTATCTCAAGGCAGAAAAAACATATTTTTACAAAGTTCCAAAAGCACCCCAAAACACATAATAACCCCACAAATATCCTGATAGCCCTGATCTCTGTGACCAACATATCCAAAAATCACCCAGATCAGTTCAGGGGTTCAGGAATTTCCTGGAAGTCACATTTTGACCGACCGCACACCTGGTCCTATGTCCAAAACAGTTACAGCGAATTAGGCTGTGTGGTCGGTCTACTTTGGAAATTCAAAGTAAAACATAAATTATTGAATGTACAGCTTTGGAAGCAGTCTTAGATTATGTCCCTCGTTCGGGAGTTTATTTTCACCGAACATAGTCGAACATCCATGGAAGGTGAAACTTTTGCGGTGTTCGTGCCGTCACGTGTTAAATTTAACTTCCATGAACTCGACGACCAAATACCGCTCATAGTACTCGTGGCTTAAAATGGTGCTGCCACATGTTCGAATGGTGACCACTTCGACTCACTTCGAACCATTTCGACAGTTCGGGAGTTCGAAGTGTACTGAGTACATAAGGTCAATAGGTGGCACACTTCTTGCTCAGGAAGGGAATGACAGGGAGAAACAAAATAAAAGGGAATGCAATGTCCTGAGCACATAGTTGAATGCAGAAAAAAAGGGAATGCTAATCCATGGTTGTAGTGATCCGTCACAGAGGCCATAGTCATAGGGCAAGAGGCTGGCAAGTATTCCCTTCCAAGAACCCATGACGAGGTCAAGTTCGTCACACCTTAAAATAACATTTTACCAAAAAAAAACATCTTATAATGTAACATCTCTATGTAGAAAATTTTACATTTGTATTGTTCTTACTGTAAAGAACCATTTGATATGCTGTAGTTGAAGTATTCACTCTTCCAATCCAAATTGATGTCCTCTTGTCCTACTGACCCTGCAAATACTTGAACAATGTTTTAATATAACCTCTGAGATGTTTTTTAGTCATTCTTTATAAAAAAAAAGTCTTCCACTCAGTAAATTTTTTTTATAGCTTTATAACATAGCTCTTTAAAGTAGATGCCCAAAATTGTAAAAAAAATAACACTTGGTTTTATTCAAAGTGGGGTCATACCAATGATTTTTAAAGAGGCAAAATGACATTTTCATTACATGTGGTGAATTATCTATGGACAGAAATGAGAGGACAATGGGCCCTCTCTATGAGACGTTGGATGGAAGAAGATGAATGTGTATCATTCAGTGTTGACTGTGGTAGTAGTTACTAAGAAGGGGAGCATTTGCTGTGAAAGAGAATATGTGTGTGGCTGGGTTGTGGTTGTGCAGTGAAAGCAGGATAGAAGGGTTGGAGAGGAGAAGTGGATGGTGTGTGTGTGGACGGATTTGCGGATAGAAGAAGTGGTTGGTGTTACTAATGTTCCAAGTGCAAAACCCAGACCGTAAGAAAGGGCTGTTGTAGGCAACAACAACAAAAAACACGCCATTTTATACTCTTCTTTTGATTACTCCCCAGCACAGGAAATACTATACCATGGATGTGAGGATCAAGTTTCAGGAGGGAAGGGGTTAATTTTGAGGGACGAATTTAATCAATTTTGGATAGGGTAGGGGGTTCATTTGAAGATTTATGTTGGGTTACAATTTTTTTTTTTAGCAATAGGCTATAATTGGCAGGAGTGTAGTGGAGATGTAAAAGAGGAAGGAAGAAATGAGTGTATGAGTGTATTAGAGATCTCCACAGTAAAACACCATGTATTTGGGTTTATTACAGAGCAGCTCTGTAGTTATATATAGTGCATTTCACAGAATTCTGTGGTAGTATACAGTGTATATGTGCATATTACAGACTTCTGCAGTATGTATAAATGTATTACAAACACAATGCTCTGCAGTAATATGTAGTGTGTATAATGTATTACAGAGCTCTGCAGTAATATGCAGTGTATATACATGTATTGCAGAGCTCTGCAGTATAATGCAGTGTTTATGACTGTATTAGAGTGTTCTGCAGTATAATGCAGTGTTTATGACCGTTAGAGAGTTCTGCAGTAAAATGCAGTGTTTATAAGTGTATTGCAGAGTTCTGCAATAACATGCAGAGTTTATAATGTATTACAGTGCTCTGCAGTAATATGCAGTGTGTATAATGTATTACAGATTTCTGCAGTTATATGCAGTGTTTATGGCTGTATTACAGAGCTCTGTAGTTATATGCAGTGTGTATAATGTATTACAGAGCTCTGCAGTAAAGTGCAGTGTACAGATGTTTACAGAGATCTGCAGTAATATGCAGTGTATATAATGTATTACAGAGCTCTGCAGTAATATGCAGTGTATATAAATGTATTGCAGAGCTCTGCAGTATAATGCAGTGTTTATGACTGTATTAGAGTGTTCTGCAGTATAATGCAGTGTTTATGACCGTTAGAGAGTTCTGCAGTAAAATGCAGTGTGTATAAGTGTATTGCAGAGCTCTGCAGTATAATGCAGTGTTTATGACTGTATTAGAGTGTTCTGCAGTATAATGCAGTGTTTATGACCGTTAGAGAGTTCTGCAGTAAAATGCAGTGTTTATAAGTGTATTGCAGAGTTCTGCAATAACATGCAGAGTTTATAATGTATTACAGTGCTCTGCAGTAATATGCAGTGTGTATAATGTATTACAGATTTCTGCAGTTATATGCAGTGTTTATGACTGTATTACAGAGCTCTGTAGTTATATGCAGTGTGTATAATGTATTACAGAGTTCTGCAGTAAAGTGCAGTGTACAGATGTTTACAGAGATCTGCAGTAATATGCAGTGTATATAATGTATTACAGAGCTCTGCAGTAATATGCAGTGTATATAATGTATTACAGAGCCCTGCAGTAATATGCAGTGTATATAATGTATTACAGAGCCCTGCAGTAAAATGCAGTGTGTATAAGTGTATAACAGAGATATGCAGTAATATAAATAGTTTATTATGTATTACAGAGCTCTGAAGTAATATGCAGTGTGTTTTTACAGATATCTTCATTAATATGTAGTGTGTATAATGTATTACAGTGCTCTGCAGTAATATGCAGTGTGTTATTACAGATATCTGCATTAATTACAGTAATATGGAGTGCATACAAGTGTCCTTTGATTCCATATGAGTGGTTTATATAATTCTGTAATAATATACAGTGTGTTTGAGTATTACAGAGCTACACCATAATGTCAGCCATAATATAGTCTGGCTGTGACCGTCTCGAGATCAAACTCCGGATCCCCCCGTCCTGTAGTTACTGCCCACAGTTCATCTGCAAAATGTATAATCTATGCAGCCCACGAATACCAGTTTTAGGTTTATGATTGTTTGTTAACTTTGTGTTTTGGATAATCTTTTTTCACATATTAGAAATCACAAGAGTTTGTTAGAGCAAAGATTTCTTCCCCCTTTACCATACAGTGTCTTATTAGACAGGTGTCGTACAGTCCCAGCATTGTCTAACGTGTTTCAGTTCCATGTTTGCCACATTGACAATGAAAGGAATATGAAACTGACCTCATCTAGCTTTAAAAAATGATTAAGTAATCAGTGGTATTTTCCGTCTATGAGAAATTCCAGTCTTAGGCCCTCCCCTAAAAGGGGGGGTTAAAGTCATGTGCAGACCTTGTTCTGTGTATATGTATGCATAGTAGCCTATACCTCGCTGCTAGTTCTAAAGTATCGGTGACAGTTATAGGAGTCAATAGGCACCATGCTCCGAATATGCTTGGCATTTCTAATCCTTTGTATCTCTGTTCTGTACTGTACTGGTAATTCCAATTTTGACTGTAAGTATTACTTTATATTATTATATATGAGAGGCAGGGACTTTTTAATTAGTTTTAATTAGTGTCAAAGGAAGAAAATATTGCTTTAGCAAAGATTTCTGCTTAGTTCCATTTATCTGTGGCATCATATCATTTTTTTATACCTTATCACAGGTATGTAATGTAAACCAGATCTTTCAACGTCATTTCAAGACTACATAGAGGTGTAATGTCTGCATATAGATGATTTACGTTAGAGCTCACTTTCGATTTTCTCAGCACGGAAATTTTTATATGGTATTGTTTAATGTTTAAAAAAAAAAAAAAATTCCACCAAATTTTAAAGAATTTTTTACTAACGTGAGATTTGGAATTCAAAGATGATTCAATACAGAATTAACTTGTAGTATTTTTTAATCCGGGTATTTTGTCTTAAATGTTTAAATTCCCTTTAAATTCACGGCAATTGTCACTTAAGTAAACAAGCCCGTATGGGTTACTTTACCCTGTTTGGAGCAGTTATTCAGATTTATCACATGAAATAAATGTAACTCTGCTAAATGAACATCAGTTATTCCATGGGCATCTATGGCAAAACTGCTTTTCAGTCAGACACGCGTATCGCTGGTTAGATATTCTTGGTTTTTCTAGGGTTTATCGCTGGATGTAAAATGTGCAGAATAGAAAAAACAAAAAATGCAAGAATTAAATTCTTTCACTCCACATTTAAATGTATTAGTTTTTTGTTTTTTTTTATCTGAAGGCACGATGTTAAATTCTTTCTTTATTGATCAGGAATTTTATGCCATATCTTAGACTGAGATACAATGTGTTCATCCCAAATTAAATAACCAAGTCAAAGACTTAAATGAATTAATCTGCAACCACAGCTTGGTGCTGGAGGTTAGTGCTGGGTTTGTACACTCCATACCCGCTCTAAGTCTAGCTCCTGAAATCACAAAATATTGCTATAATACAGGAGCTAGGGATGGGTAGAATCTTCTACTCACATAGTCACATTTTAGTGTTACATCTTGGATACATGTATCTCTTGCTGGGGACATTTACCCTTTGACATTATGAATTATTGTTGTGCTTTAACAGATTGTAATATACATATAAATTATGTGTACAGCGCAAAGGAATCTGATGGCGCTATATAAATAATAAAATAATAATATAAGTTATATTTATCTCCCAGTGTAAACAGTTAATGTGAGTGTTATCATTTTTCAGGTATATTTAAAAAATATAACTGTTTAAAATTGCTGTGCTGAAGTATTATCCACCTAAGCAGAGTCCTTTCAGTATATTTGAGTGGGTACCGCTGTATAAGAATCTTTTTATGATGTTAGTCAACCAACTGGCAAATGTTGGTTTTTCCATTTAATTAAGTAGTTATCGTTCATGCCCCATGTAACGTCTGCAAGCCACGGGTGTTAAAAGGAGTTTAAAAAGCACAAACTGCGCTTATATTTCATGTCTCCTCACCCCCTCCCAAGCTGTCTGTTTAGTGACATGTTGGAACATGTTTTTCACAAAACTATCCATGAAGTAGGTAGAGTATGTCTGATGTCACTTTTACAAGTGGACATTTCCTGACAGGACCCGGGTCCAAGAGTCTTGTATGTAACTTTAATGTGGGATTGTCTTCTTTTAAACAATGACTCCCAGCCATGAGTTAGACGTGCAATACAAATTAAACTTTATGCCTTAGTGTTAAGAAATGATATAGCTGAATATGAATTGAGTGTTGATATATTTAAAACCCAAGTACATGTTTTTTTTTACTGGCTTTATTATTAAAACATTGTTATTTACTAAAGTCAAAATTGCTGTAAATTTAAAGTAAATTTAAAATTTAAGGCCAAAATAGACAAAATTAAAAAAACAGAGTTGGCTTGGGGAATTTTCCTAATTTGGCTATTTTGGTCTATATTTTGAAACTAACTTTGTGAGTAAGAGAGTCATTACAATGACTGATAGGCTTGCAGACACTAGTTAAGTGATGGCTTTAATACTGAATATGTGTGATCCAGCATGGAAGAGGAATACTCAAAGATAAGGTGGAATGCTCTCGGATATCATATATCTTGGCATCTTTATTAGCATAAACTTAGAGAAAGTAGCAAAATACTGATTGTGCCACCAAGGACAGCAGATTTCCTGCCTCCTCCTAATTAAACCACTAGGGAATGACCGGAAGCCCTTGTCAACATCAACATACCACCTAAGGCAGGGTTGTTCAACTTTTCGGAAGTTGAGAGCCACTTTGCAAATTTGATACACGTCCCTGGCCACACAGTAGACAACATTTATAAAGAATACAATAGCAATTAAGGGAATGAAAGTTTTGGTTAAAGGTACTTTAAAAGACAAGCAAGCCATTGCAGCGCAGCTATCTTTTTAACCCTACAATGTAAAATATCGCTGTTTAGTAGGAATGGCTATATTTTCATTGCTTCTGAAAAGATTCTAAATAAGACAATGTTTCCCTTTTCTACATGATTTTGGCAAATTCTGGGACACACACTTTATTAAACTTAATAATAAGGTCTGAGTCACACTGAAGGCCAGTGATATTCATTTGGGGATGCCCTTGAGTCTCCATTCCATACACAGAGAAGGGGTCAGTTACAATATGCAGGGTCTGTTCTTGAATCTTAGAATCTTTCTTGGAACTCAGTCTGGAACTAAGACATTGCAGCCACATAGTGACGAGAGAATTTTATGCATGTCCAACAGGAACCACCCCTGAGTAATGACATTAAATTCTTTCCACTCCTGCCTGTTGAGAAGTTGAGATTTTTAGTTTTTACCGGCTCAGCTTCTTAATCAAAAATGACCACATCGCTCTATTTGAATATATTTTTTGAACTACGCTGAAGGGTCCCGCAGGACATGGGTTGAGCATCCGTGGTCTAAGACAAGCAAATGGGCAGATAAACATAAAATATTGTATCAGTTGAAGGGATTAAACTAATTCAATTCACGGCAACCCCTGCTCCTTGTTTTGTTCATAAATGAAGATCACAAAAAAATTATTTCCAGCATTTATCCTGCAATCGTTTTATTAAGGATTCCACCAGATGTTCATTGAAAGAGATTGAGAAACAAAATGTAACCTGAACCAGGCACGGTTCCTATAAAAGAAAAATTAAACTTAGGAGTTCAGGGTGTACAAACAGGTTTGGGTAGTTTAAAAGCTTAAATTAAGTGTTTCCTTGTTTGTCATTCTCTAAGTTATATTCATGTGTGTCACTTGTTTTCACTTTACAGACCGTAGACCCATTAAAGTCAAAATAGATTGTTGTGAATCAGTATCTAAAGCAAGGATTAAAGAAATAACCACTTTCAAGAGACAATCTGCTGCTGATAAGTGTGTCGAGGCTGTCATGTAAGTACCATATGGCCATATGTATATAATGTATAGTCAAAAATATATATATTTATTAAATATACATTATATGGATGGATATTCTATATTTTAAGTATCTTAAGTATTATGTTGTTCCGACCTTCCACTCTTAAATTTTTACAATTCATGAGCACCCATTGCCTGTAGAAGAATACAGAAGTTCAGCCAGTTTGGATACACAACTGTGTAATACCTGTAAAGAGTTCCGTTGATGTTTGTATAGGTAAATAATATAATATCACAAATTGCCCATAAGCAATGGCTAATGCCAAATGTTTCAACTGCATATTTCCCGTAAAATTCTCTTCCTCTTCATTAACTATGCAATCTTGATGTTCCAGATTCCATACCAAAAACAACGGGTCCTTCTGCTCTGACCCAAAGGCAAAGTGGGTGAGGAGAACGATTAGGAAGATGGAAAATAAAGGCACTTTAGGACCTAGGGGTGGAAAGAAAGGCGGAAGGAAGGGAGGGAACAATCAAAAGAAGAAAACATCTAACAAAACAAATCCAGTGAGTATGGAAAACATATTTAGCTGCTTACATTAAGTAAATTTTTTCAGCTTAATTTCATACTACAGTACATTTAAATGAAAAATTACAGTTACCATCATTTATCGTATTGTTCGAAGAATAAGATGATAAGACTGCTTGCTTATGACCGAAACTCTTCCTCAGTCTTGTTATGATGTAAAGTGCTGCAGAATATATAATATGATTGGGAAATTATTAATTAATAATAATTAATCATCTGATTGTGGCAATACATTTTTTTTTTATTAATATCATTCTGCAACCTGTTCTATTCTTTGTTATTACTTTGCTACATGTCTATTCCATCCTTTGGACCTGCAAGTTGCATTATTTTGCTACATGTTGGTTCTGTTCCAGCTTAGGACCTGCAGGCTGCATTCTCCCATATTGTGTACCTCCAGCTACATGTGTTAGTAATACTGGGAATATAAATGTATTCTGACGTACAACAGGATATTCTCACGCTTACCAAATATGATTGTTAAACACCACTTACTGATTGGTTGCAGTTTGAAACATTTTGGAGCAGGCCCTTTCTCAGATGCATTATTTAATAACGTACATTTCACCCATATCTAAAGTTGCCAGCTGAATTGTCTGCATATTGTGCAATTTTCCTGCAAGCATATCTAACATTGAAAAAAGAGCGTGAAAAATACTTTTGACATTTTTTTTTTCTTCGATTTCTGCTGGCTCAAATGCATCGAAAACAGGTTCAATTCTTGCAAGCAATTGCTTAAGAGGTGAAGTCTGAGGGCTCATTTTCCCACATCTGTAAATTAAACAAACAGCCAGATCTTACAAAGTTGTGGTTAACACTGTCCTGCGATATATCTCAAGCGGGGAACTCGCACAAACATGCGTTTTTTTTTCTGAATTCTGTTTGAAGGTGTGACCTTCAAGGCTTTTTTTTTACAAAAACCACAAACACATGTCACAGTGAGAAACAATGTGTCAAACAAGTTAAGCTACATCTGCATTAAGCTCCTTGTTTCGTTTTTTTTTTATAAGAAGACATATAATAATTTTTGATGATGTACCTATACTTGGGTTAGATACCCTTTTGATGGCACCGTCCGTAATTCACAGTGATGGCCGTATCCATCAATCCTTAAAGAGACTCATGAGGATGGCGTAGCATTCTGACTTTAATGTGTTATATGGATAATGCATTAAATATCAGAACCCAGGAATTAAAAAATACGAGAGATTTAAAAATGAAATTTTGTTGGCAGTTTACTGGCTCCCAATTAGCCTTTATCCCGTCATTAAAGACTTAACGGAAGCTGATGAATATTGCTTCAAATTTAATTGCTATTTATTACGTTAAATTCAGTATGTGACCATCAGATAGACCTATTATAGTCAACAACAGCCAGCAGGGCAAATAATAAAAAATAGAAAAAAAAAAGACTATGGGTATCAATATGACCCCCTAAAATTTAGATTTTAAACTTTGAATTGTATAACCTCCAATTAATAAGCAAAGTTTCATGTGTTTTGCAACAAATGAATATACTTTTTGTAACTACTAAAGGAAACATTTATGTAACCCTTGTTGTTTCTTTCCTAGACTATGGCACCATGAAAATCCCGAAAATTGCTGCTAGACTAGTCATATGGGGGTACTGACCCAGAATGCTTTGCAGTGCAACAGTGATTCAAGGTCACATAGCTTTCCACGTTGAAGAATTCCAAAAACTGCTATTTATGTTTTATTATTGTTTTTACTGGATATGCATATTTTATGTTTTATATTTTTTTCTATTTATTAAATTATCAGTTTAAATGTTTTTCTAAAGTTAAAATCACAGTTGTTGCTTAACTTGAAGAAGTGTAAGTTTTTACAGAACAAAGTATTTTTATGAAAATGTGTTCACTGGCTTTCTCTAGGAGTATGTGCAATATATTGTTCTTTTTTTATTATTTATTTATTTTTTCCTTTTTTTATTTTTTTTAAGTTGCAAAAAAATCTATATATTTGCAATAAGGTGTATTAAATGTCTAGACAGATGAGAGGTTTATCTAGGGAAGGGAGGACAAATTTTGGTCCAGGGACCAAGTGCAGATGGTTCTACTCAGGTGGAGGATGCAATATACTGCATATAGATTTGACAGATTGAGGCTACTGAAGGTTTAAAACGGGGTGCCCAAAAGGTGACTGTAGTTCCTCAACATCTGGGTATCTATTTTTTGAGCACCCATGGTTTAAGATGTGCAACCTCCATCAGTTTAACATGAACAGCATGAAAGCACAATCACAGAAAACCGTGAATTCCTTAGAGATGCAGACTCTGTTTCCTATTGTCTCTACTGCGACCAATGACGACTGGTATGGGTTATGTGTGTCATGATCACTGTCTCATTTCACCGTATGGTCACTGGAAACATTCCAAGGACATAATACATATTCAACCTAGCCTGGAAGCCCTATCAGTCACAGATTCAGTAGTCCACCAGGAAATATCTCAGTACGAATCCTGACCTCAATAGCAGTAGAAGTCTGTAAACAGACATCCCAACACACCTTTTTTAACTTTCAGATAAATGGTTTGAAGCAGCAGCCCACATCCCCCTTGTTAGCTTTTCCAGGTTGGTGGAAAAGGGGGCAGTTTCCCCCTTCTCCTCTTTCCAAGCTTCCCATGACTGTATTAAATACTGAGAACAATATGCTGGTGTAATCTTCAATAAAATAAGTAGGAGCAGAAAAGCAATAGTTGTATATTTCCTTAGGAATTTGCTTGAATTCTAAGAACTGTCTGTTGAAATTTCATCTGTATCCTTTCAAAAGGATGTCCAGGGCTTCAAGCAGTACCGTGGATATATCAGTTTTACAGTGCGATGCAGCAATCATTCAAAATGCTGATACGAGCACTAATATTGCCATTCAACAATAAAAGCATTTTACATGTACACAGTATTCTGCAAATATTCCTGCCCACTCGTTCACTCAAATTGCTAGGTGCTCCTGTGACTTTATCCTGTGATATCAGCAAGAACAGGGGCAAATTCATGCCAAACACAACCTGTTTGGGTGGATAGAAAGGGAGTTTCTCTACTTAATATTTAGCTTTTTAGTACCTATAATGGGTACTATATAATAATCATATAATGATGTGCCTAATCCAGTAAAATTCTCTTTGCTATAACAGTTGCCAAAAGTTCTGTTTGCTAAGCTCTGCTAGAACCCAGGGATTGTTGAATCAAATGTGTAGGAGAAAAAACAGCAGCATATCAAAAATCTATAAACAAAAATGAAAGCATTATACTGAGACTAACTCAACGGTTATGTTGGTGCCACATGAGTGTGAAGGACTGAATTTGGACTTTATGTTCCAACGGAGAAACAGATATGAACAAAATGCACTCCTTTTTGAAAGGTTATTTTTTTCTTGGCCGATGTCAAAACCATTGTGTGAAAATAAGTTATCATTGACATAGGTAATAATCTGAAACAGAGCGATGGATTCTGCCTGATTCTGCCTGAGTTGTCTGTGTGTGACCAACAATAAACATGGGTTTTTTAACATCACTGTGTCGAGATCCTTTCTTTTTATATTAAAATTGTTAAAAACAGCTTTCTTTGTAAAATTTAGTTCTGCCCAAGGCAATGGTAAATCTTAAGCTACTGTCACCTTTCAATGCCACATGTCTATAGCTAAAACCATTGAGTAAAAACATAATTCTAGATATGGCTAGATTGATTTTCTTCCTAGTTTGCTTTAACACACGTCGAGCCAGATGAGATGAGAGATGCTTTCTGACCAAACCAAACCTGTTCCTGAAAACAAACTCTGAATGAAAATATTTTTTAAGAATTTGAATTATAAGCAATGACTTCAAACAACCAAGGTCATTGTCCCCTGTGTGCAAAATAATAATGTGCGGAGAGGGAGCCTTGATGGAACATTCATTAATAACATTTATAACATTTGACAATTTTAATCTGATAACACACCCCACCAGTAAATTATGCATGACTTAACACTATACACAAGATTGATTTAAAAAAAAAACTTTTCCTCAGCCCTCTTCTGGGCCCTTATTAGACATTAATGTTCCACTACCCACACCACTTTCCATAGATCTGTAAATGGAAAAATATTTAAACGATCAGGTTTCTATCTCCCAATTCTATTAACTACTTCTTTTGATCTGACCAATCAAAGAAAAGTGTGAAGAGATAGCTTTAGCAAACTGATATCTGGTCGGAAGCAAACCAGATGAATGCATTTTCATAATTCCCAAACCAAGACTACTAGACGAGCAACCTCTAACGGAAAAATATTGACCCGTTGACCACAGCCTTCTTGATCCGTTTTTGACTTACTAATCTTACAGATCAATATTTTACCTGTAAAATAAACATAATCCAATTGTAAATCCTAGAGTTTAAATTTACTGTATGATACCAGCTCACTTATGTGAAGAGACGCAAAAAAAGGCTAAAACTAAAGCCTCCTTAAATAAAGCCAATTCATATTACAAAAGACAAACAGTTTTCAACACATTCAACAATTACTTCAATAACCTGTAACCAATTGGTCTTCTTTAATTCAGAAACTTAAAGGACCACTATATTGCCAGGAAAACATACTTGTTTTCCTGGCACTATAGGGTATCTAGGTCCCCCCCACCCTTAGGGCCCCTCTCCCGACAGGCTCTAGGGTGAGGAAGGGGTTAAACACATACCTTTTCTCCAGCGCCGGGCTCCCTCGGTGGTGGGGACTCTCCGCCTCCGTTCCCGTCATCGGCTGAATGAGCATGCGCGGCAAGAGCCGCGTGCGCATTCAGCCAGTCCATAGGAAAGCATTCTTAATACTTTCCTATGGATGCTGGCGTCTTCTCACTGTGAAAATCACAGTGAGAAGCGCGGAAGCACCTCTAGCAGCTGTCAATGAGACAGCCACTAGAGGCTGGATTAACCCATAGGTAAACATAGCAGTTTCTCCGAAACTGCTATGTTTACAGCAGAAAGGGTTAATCCTAGATGGACCTGGCACCCAGACCACTTCATTAAGCTGAAGTGGTCTAGGTGCCTATAGTGGTCCTTTAAAGCATCTTCTGTAGCCTTTTAATTATTGTTTAAGAACAAAATCATGAACTATTAGATCTTTCTTCAATTGTTTCAAAAATTATGTAATATCTGCTAACTTATAGACTATAGAACTTGTACCCAAACTTTTACTCATTATACTAAACACCAACTTAATAGCAAACTTCAACTGACCCACACATCGGTCTACCTTTAATTAAACCATTAATTCCATGCCGTAACATAGCCAGACCAAGTGGATGGTGTCAAAGCATTATTGAAGTAGTCACCAATCCATCCGAAATTAATTCCCAAATGGATTCTGTCCCAGAAGGTAAAGAAGGAAAATTACCACAACAAGAGTACATAGTCTTAAATTAGAGGAGCAAAGGTTTAAAACTAATATCAGGAAGTATTACTTTACTGAGAGGATAGTGGATGCATTGAATAGCCTCCCAGCTGAAGTGGTAGGCATAAGGCTATCCTAGATATAAGATAAGGCGAAAGTATTTAGAATATTGGGCAGAGTAGATGGGCCGAATTGATTCTTATCTGCGGCCACATTCTATGTTTCTATGTTTCTATGAGCCTCTGTCTCCCGAGTCAAAACCTTGAACCTAAAAATGGGAAAGAGCATCCCCGATAAAAAATTCTGGGCCTGAAATATGTACTATCTTCAACCAAATATTAGAATGCAAACATAATAACACATTTTAACACATAATAACACATTTCTTAATAAATTAACCACAAACTCTGATTTTACATGGAAAGAATGAATAACCTTTACTATTGAAAGGTTTTCACAATTAAATAAAATCGTTTTGTTTGATAAATCATTTCCCTAAATCCAAATTTCTAAAACAATATGAAAATAATGTTTCAGTATTTGTTATGCCTGCCTCAAACCATTCCTTTGGCCAAGCATCAGGCCTCTGTTTATTTTTTTCAGAATATACCAAAACCTTTTTAATGGCCACAGTTACACGAACATAAATAGAAGGTAACTTCTTACCAGATCAAGTCCAAGCAATTCGCCTACAAAATATCTTTCCCGTTGGAATAATTATTTTCGAAAAAGCCAAAAGGCAATACTTCACTGCCACTTTTTTCTTTAACAACGTGTAATCAATTTAGAATTTCTTGCAATCCTTTCAAACGGAGGTCGACACTCAATAGAAAATAAATCAATAGTGTTTCCAAGAAACTGCAAACAAGCAGGTTTGACTGTTATTTCAGCAGCCAAGGGAATACCAAACTCTTTTCCTAAAGTACAAAAGGTGCTCGATAGGGTTTTACATTCATTATCTTCAACTAGGCCGATAAATAAAAAATCATCTAAATGACGGAGAATTGAAAACAAAACTGACTTAAAACTTGTTAGCCAATCAATAAAAATAGAAAATGTCTCGAAATAAAATCAATGAACACATTGGCAAACATTTATTAAAACAATATTTAACCTTGAAAGAAAAATGCAAAGAATTAAAGCCACTAGGTTGAATAGGCAACAAACGAAGAGCCAACTCAATATCTGCCTGGGCCACCAGAGCCCTCTTCCATAATAACAAATTCAGTGCAATGCATCATCTAACGATGAATAAGACGCTCCAAAAGACTCCTTATCCAATTAATCGTTCAGAGATTCACCCAACAGAAAAGATAAAGTATGAATTAAACGAAAAGAGACAGGATCCTTTTTAGGCACTAAACCCAAAGGTGACAATCTAAAATTAGGAATTGGGGGCATCTGAAAAGGCCCTCCTATCTAACCTAACCCCAATTCTTTAAAAATGTTCTTATTATTTTTATTATTATGATATTTATATAGCGCCATCAAATTCCGCAGCACTTTACAATGGGTGGACGAACAGACATGTAGTTGTAACCAGACAAGTTGGACACACAGGAACAGAGGGGTTGAGGGCCCTGCTCAATGAGCTTACATGCTAGAGGGAGTGGGGTAAAATGACACAAAAAGGTAAGGATAGTATTAGACTAGTGACAGTTGCAGAAGAGGAATCAGTCAGGATCTATTAACAGTTTGACTGATACGCTTTTATGAAGAAGTGGGTTTCTAACGATTTTTTTGAAGGAGTGGAGACTGGGTGAGCATCTAACGGAGGAGGGAAGAGAGTTCCACAGGAACAGTGCAGCCCTCGAGAAATCTTGAAGGCGAGCATCAGAGGTGGGAGTACGGACAGAAGATAGACGTAAGTCTTCAGCAGATCGTAAGGGCCTAGACAGGACATACTTGTGTATAAGGGAGGATAGATAGGTGGGAGCAGCATTATGTAGAGATTTGAAAGCAAGAACCAGAATTTTAAATTGAGCTCTATATTTTAAAGGAAGCCAATGTAGGGACTGACAGAAGGGTTAGGCATGGGAGGTGCGGGCGGACAGGAAGATGAGCCTCGCTGCCGCATTCATTATGGACTGTAACGGCGCAAGTTGGGAGCACGTAAGACCACTGAGAAGTGGATTACAGTAGTCAAGGCGAGAAAGGACAGTGGAATGGACCAACACCTTAGTCGCATCTGGCGTTAAGTAGGAGCGGATGCACGCAATGTTTTTGAGATGGAAATGACAGGATTTGGCGATAGATTGAACATGAGGCTTGAAGGAGAGGTCGGAGTCAAAGAAAACACCTAGGCAGCGTGCCTGCGTGGTGGAGCTGATGGTAGCACCGTTGACTTGGAGGGAGACAGACACAGGAGTAACAACACTTGAGGGAGGAAAGACCAGAATTTCAGTTTTGGTCAAGTTTAGTTTAAGGAAGTTGGCAGCCATCCAGTTAGAAATAGCAGAGAGGCAGTCAGAGACACTAGTCAAGAGGGATGGGGAGAGATCAGGAGAGGACAGGTAGATTTGCGTGTCATCTGCATAAAAATGATATTGGAAGCCAAAGGAGCTGATGAGTTTACCAAGGGAGGCAGTATAGATGGAGAACAGTAGGGGACCAAGGACTGAACCTTGGGGGACAACAATATTAACATTTCTAAAAACTGACACCAAGTTTTTTAACCTCACAGCAACCAAAACCTGGAAACTCTTGGTTCAAAAATCCAACTTGACAGCCATCAACTGATTTGGGTAAAGCCTTTTTAATAAAAATGTTTGATTGCGTAGCTGCTGCAACTGCCAATGTCTTAAAACAATAAAAACCAGAGTGACCAACAATGAGACCATTTGTGTTTAAACTTACAACTGTCTGCTCACCTGCACTGATTGCACCGATTCTTGTTGTAAGGTTTAAATATGTTTTTAAAATCATTAAAGAAATAACCCGGGATAGAATAAAGAGAAGTGTAATTAGCTTGCATTTAAAAACAAAAAACATTTTTTCACTGTAATAGATCAATTAGCAGTTAGTTGTCCGCAAGCGTCTGTGTGTCAGGCCAACAGCGTGTACTCTGCCAGTGTGCACAGTGCCACTCATATCTGGTGGCACAATAGCGTGCATCTAAAAACCCACAAACTTTTTTTTCACTGTTATAGATTGAATAGCAGTTACTTGTCTTCAAGCGGGTGTGTCAGGCTAACAGCGTGTACTCTGCCAACCTCTGCCAGTGCACATTGCCACTCATATCTGGTGTCACAATAGCGTGCATTTAAAAACAAAAAACTTTTTTCACTGTTATAGATTGAATAGCAGTTAGTTGTCTGCAAGCGTCTGTGTGTCAGGCTCACAGTGGATACTGTGCCCACTTGCCCAGTGCCACCACTCATATCTGGTGTCACAATAGCTTGCATTTAAAAACAAAACATTTTTTTTCACTGTAATAGATTAATTAGCAGTTAGTTGTCTGCAAGCGTCTGTGTGTCAGGCCAACAGCGTGTACTCTGCCAGTGTGAACAGTGCCACTCATATCTGGTGGCACAATAGCGTGCATTTAAAAACCCACAAACTTTTTTTTCACTGTAATAGATTGAATAGCAGTTAGTTGTCTGCAAGCGTCTGTGTGTCAGGCTCACATTGGATACTGTTCCCTCTTGCCCAGTGCCACCACTCATATCTGGTGTCACAATAGCGTGCATTTAAAAAAAAAACTTTTTTCACTGTTATAGATTGAATAGCAGTTACTTGTCTGCAAGCGTCTGTGTGTCAGGCCAACAGCGTGTACTCTGCCAACCTCTGCCAGTGCACATTAACACTCATATCTGGTGTCACAATAGCGTGCATTTAAAAACAAAAAACTTTTTTCACTGTTATAGATTGAATAGCAGTTAGTTGTCTGCAAGCGTCTCTGTGTCAGGCCAACAGCGTGTACTCTGCCAACCTCTGCCAGTGCACATTGCCACTAATATCTGGTGTCACAATAGCGTGCATTTAAAACCCAAACACTTTTTTCACTGTTATAGGTTGAATAGCAGTTACTTGTCTTCAAGCGGGTGTGTCAGGCCTACAGCGTGTACTCTGCCAACCTCTGCCAGTGCACATTGCCACAAATATCTGGTCTCACAGTAGCTTGCACGCATAGTACCACTAATCCAAAAAAAATGATAGGCAGAGGCAGGCCACTCCGCAGGGGCCATCGTGGTTGTGGTGCTGTGATTCCCTTTTGCCCTAGAATAATGCCCAGTTTTCAGAGGCCACGTACCCTGAACTTGAAAAGTTCTGAGGACATAGTTGACTGGCTAACACAGGACACCCAAT
The DNA here is from genome assembly GCF_036172605.1 of Pelobates fuscus. Taxonomy (NCBI): domain Eukaryota; kingdom Metazoa; phylum Chordata; class Amphibia; order Anura; family Pelobatidae; genus Pelobates; species Pelobates fuscus. Next base: position 68,084,562 of record NC_086318.1, read on the forward strand.
CTTCTACAGCTTCCGCTCGGAACCTTGACGCACCATCCTCCTCCAGTTTAGCTTCGGGCACCTCTCAAGATACCACTCACCCGCCTGCCGCCACCACCAACACTAGCACCACAGCCGCTTCACTTGGTATGTCAGAGGAGTTATTTACACATCCGTTTGAAGAAATGAGTGATGCGCAACCATTATTGCCAGTGGATGTAGATAACAGGGATATGTCTCAGGCAGGCAGCATTACACACATGGACGTACGGTGTGATGATGATGATGTTGTACCCGCTGCTGCTTCCTTTGCTGAGTTGTCAGATACAAGTGAAGCGGTTGAGGATGACGATGCGTCCATGGATGTCACGTGGGTGCCCGCTCGGCAAGAAGAAGAACAGGGCGAAAGTTCAGATGGGGAGACAGAGAGGAGGAGGAGACGAGTTGGAAGCAGGGGGAGGTCGTTGCAAGGAGCTAGTGGCGCAGTCAGACAGCATGCATCAGCACCCGGGGTCAGCCCGACAGCACGCCAATCAACGCATGCTGTGTCCACCACCAGAATGCCATCATTGCAGAGCTCAGCAGTGTGGCATTTTTTTTGTGTGTCTGCCTCTGACAACAGCGATGCCATTTGCAACCTGTGCCAAAAGAAACTGAGTCGTGGGAAGTCCAACACCCACCTAGGTACAACTGCTTTGCGTAGGCACATGATCGCACATCACAAACGCCTATGGGAGTACAAGCAGCACAAAAACTCAAAGCCGCCATCCTCCTCCTGGTCCAGCATCTTCAGCCACGTCAACCACTGCTGTCCTCCTTGCCCCCTCTCAACCATCCACCACTCCGTCTCTCGCCTTGAGCAGTTCCCGCTCATCTGCCCACAGTCAGGTGTCTGTCAAGGACATGTTTGAGTGTAAGAAGCCAATGTCAGAAAGTCACCCCCTTGCCCAGCGTCTGACAGCTGGCTTGTCTGAACTATTAGCCCGCCAGCTTTTACCATACAAGCTGGTGGAGTCTGAGGCGTTCAAAAAATTTGTGGCTATTAGGATACCGCAGTGGAAGGTACCCGGACGGAATTTCTTTTCACAAAAGGCAATCCCCAACCTGTACTCGATTGTGCAAAAGGAAGTAATGGCATGTCTGGCACACAGTGTTGGGGCAAGGGTCCATCTGACCACTGATACCTGGTCTGCAAAGTATGGTCAGGGCAGGTATATCACCTACACTGTGCATTGGGTAAACCTGCTGACGGCTAGCAAGCATGGAATGCGTGGCACTGCAGAGGAGTTGGTGACACCGCCATGACTTGCAGGCAGGCCTGCTGCCACCTCCTCTACTCCTCCTACTCCATCCTCTTCCATAACCTCCTCGGCTGATTCCTCTTCTGCTGCTGCGTCTTGCTCCACATCAACGGCACCCCCCCCCCCAGCTCCCAGGTACTATTCCACATCCCGGATACGGTAGTGTCTCGCCGTCTTGGGTTTGACTTGCTTGAAAGCAGAGAGTCACACCGGACAAGTACTCCTGTCCGCCCTGAACGCACAAGTGGAAAAGTGGCTGACTCCGCAGCAACTGGATATCGGCAAATTGGTTTGTGACAACGGAACAAATTTGTTGACGGCATTGAAGTAGGGCAAGTTGACATGTGCCGTGCATGGCACATGTATGTAATCTGATCGTACAACGCTTTGTGCATAAGTACACAGGCTTACAGGATGTCCTGAAGAAGGCCAGGAAGGTGTGTGGCCATTTCAGGCGTTCCTACATGGCCATGGCGCACTTTGCAGATATCCAGCGGCGAAACAACATGCCAGTGAGGCGCTTGATTTGCGACAGCCCGACACGTTGGAATTCAACACTCCTAATGTTCGACCGCCTGCTCCAACAAGAAAAAGCCGTTAATGAATATTTGCATGACCGGGGTGCTAGGACAGCCTCTGGGGAGCTGGGAATTTTTTGCAACGTTACTGAACGCTCATGCGCAATGCCTGTAGGCTCATGCGTCCTTTTGAGGAGGTGACAAACCTAGTCAGTTGCACCGAAGGCACCATCAGCGACATCATACCATTTGTTTTCTTCCTGGAGTGTGCCCTGCGAAGAGTGCTGGATCAGGCCGTAGATGAGCGTGAAGATGAAGAGGAAGAGTTGTGGTCACCATCACCACCAGAAACAGACTTATCAGCATCGCTTGCTGCACCTGTGGCAACGCTGGAAGAGGATTGTGAGGAAGAGGAGTCAGAGGAGGAATGTGGCTTTGAGGAGGAGGAGGAAGACCAACCAGTTGAGGGACCCTCGTATAAAAAGGCTGAAGGAGAACGACCTGTACTGGGTGTCCACACTACTAGACCCCCGGTATAAGCAGAAAGTGGCTGAAATGTTACCAAATTACAACAAGTCAGAAAGGATGCAGCATTTGCAAAATAAATAAAAAAGTATGCTTTACACAGCGTATAAGGGTGATGTCACAGCACAATGGGAATCTAACAGGGGAAGAGGTGAAAGTAATCCTTCTCCTCCCACGACCACGCTGGCAAGGACAGGATGCTTTAAAGACGTGTTGTTGATGGAGAACATGCAGAGCTTTTTAAGTCCTACGCATCGCCACAGCCCTTCGGGATCCACCCTCAGAGAACGACTCGACCGACAGGTAGCAGACTACCTCGCCTTAACTGCAGATATCGACACTCTGAGGAGCGATGAACCCCTTGACTACTGGGTGTGCAGGCTTGACCTGTGGCCTGAGCTATTCCAATTTGCGATAGAACTTCTGGCCTGCCCCGCTTCAAGTGTCCTGTCAGAAAGGACCTTCAGTGCAGCAGGAGGTATTGTCACTGAGAAGAGAAGTCGGCTAGGTCAAAAAAAGTCTAGATTACCTCACTGTGGTGGAATCTCGTTAAAAATACATTTAGTAGGCCGAGATTACCACGTGGCGTGTGTACGTGCATATACTGGTGTATCGGTCGGTTGGTTGCACGTGGCAAAGTTACAACCAGTAGTGTACGGAGCATGTGCGAGAATACCGTATGTAGTATTCCCCTCCTCCATTGTGCTGGGCAAGCCATGCGGTCAAACAGGAAGTTAGTTCTTGTTTGATTGATTGGGTAAGAGTATGTGTGGGTGGAGCTTATTATGGGAGGAGTTACATGCCTATATAAGCAGCCTACACTATTTTCCAGGGCTCAGATCTTGTTGTATTTTGGTGACATTAGTCCCTCTGAGTCCCGTTCGGTGAATCGAATAAAGAATCTCTTCCTTCCTGAAGAAACCTGTGTCCATCTCTCTGTGCTTGGCTTCCGTCAGTTTCTCCGGTATCATCACCTTTATTAAGAGGAATGAGGGATGGATCCCGAAGGGACGGACAGTGGGCGATACATTCGACTAAAAAAGGCCTGATGAGATGAGCTGCCTTGGGCTAAAAATGGTGACCCTATGTAGGAGGAACAGTCCCTATTCTGCTCTGTGTCTGTGTGTATCAGGGTCCCTGATGACAGGTGTCAATCTATATCTGCCAAGTGACCCTATGTAGGGGGAACAGTCCCTATTCTGCTCTGTGTCAGTGTGTATCAGGGTCCCTGAGGACAGGTGTCAATCCATATCTGCCAAGTGACCCTATGTAGGGGGAACAGTCCCTATTCTGATCTGTGTCAGTGTGTATCAGGGTCCCTGAGGACAGGTGTCAATCCATATCTGCCAAGTGACCCTATGTAGGGGGAACAGTCCCTATTCTGCTCCATGTCAGTGTGTATCAGGCATCCTTAGGATAGGTGTCAATCCATATCTGCCAAGTGACCCTATGTAGGAGGAACAGTCCCTATTCTGCTCTGTGTCAGTGTGTATCAGGGTCCCTGAGGACAGGTGTCAATCCATATCTGCCAAGTGAACCTATGTAGGGGGAACAGTCCCTATTCTGCTCTGTGTCAGTGTGTATCAGGGTCTCTGAGGACAGGTGTCAATCCATATGTCAAGTGTCAATCCATATGTCAAGGTGTCAATATGTCATATGTCAGGTGTCAATCCATATCTATTGTGATTTAGGAATGTTAGGTGATTTATGCCCTTTATGGATTAAAACCAAACTCTGCATCAACTGTGTAATTTTCCATTGGAGTTTTGCCATGGATCCCCCTCCGGCATGCCGCAGTCCAGGTGTTAGTCCCCTTGAAACAACTTTTCCATCACTATTGTGGCCAGAAAGAGTCCCTGTGGGTTTTAAAATTCTCCTGCCCATTGAAGTCAATGGTGGTTCGCCCGGTTCGCCGGTTTGCGGACGTTTGAGGAAGTTCGCGTTCGCCGTTCGCGAACCGAAAATTTTATGTTCGCGACATCACTAGTTATAATGCCTGGGGTGCTTCTTTAACCCTTGGTCAGGCACAATGTGAGTAAGAACAGGATCGGGCGCATTGTGCCTAATAGGCCACTTTTACAAAACAAACTTATTATTCCATTTGCTCTACAACATTGGCAAAAGCAATTTCTGAACATTTATTACAATAAACATTTATTACAATAAAAAGTAGCATGTTCCATACATAATGCACGTTTACACTTGGTAGGACAAAACAACAAACATTGGCTGTGCCTGTTGGATCAGTTGCGACTGACCGAGGGTTAATAAATATTCACCTTATAAAAAAAAAAATTAAAAATAGCAAAGGAGATGAATTTCGAAGGGTACAGCCTTCTTACAGAAGCTCCTGTGTTATTGGTAATTCCTGTTTCCTGGTGTCCTGCTTGACTGGTCCCAGTAAGTTGATGAGAAAGCGTCATTCAGACATGAAATGCGTTCAGCCAAAATGGGCTTATGTTAAGTCCTGTGGCTCCCCCTTGCGTTAGTTATAGTGACACTGTACTTTACTCCTCACCATATTTTGATTTATATTATCTATTTTTTTGTAAGAATAATGACAATATGTTTTCCCTGTTCCTTTGTATCGACTCCGTTTTGCGTGCAAGGAATTTTTTTTTGCAAGGAAGGGGAATCTTGGAATGGACTGTGGAGAGATGTCAGAAACCGCAAATAAAAATGATATGGCTACGTGGAATCTAACTTCGCAAGACTTATAGCAGGATCAATTGCTGGGGAAGCAATGGATGTGTTTGTTGTGTATAAAAAAAAAAACATTGTGGATTACTTTATCTCAGGTAGTCAATTTCATTGTCAGTCCTGGCATTGATGAATTGGCCAGACCTAAAACAGATGACAACATATTTAAACTTTCATTGTGCAGAAAAGTTATTAATTCCTCTACAGTGCTGAACGCATAGAGAAATTGAAGGGACACTAATAGTCAGCAGAACAACTACAGTTTATTGTATTTGTTCTGGTGAGTAAAACCATTCCCTGAAGGCTTTTTGCAGTCAACACTAACTTTTTAGAGGAAATGCAGTGTTTACATTACAGCCTAGGGATACCTCCACTGGCCACATCTCAGATGACTTCTAGAGGTGCTTCCTGGGGCAGTGCTGCACAGTGTGACTGACAGTCAGTGTCTCCACCCTCTGCACTGAGGCGTGGAACTTTCATCATAGAGATGCACTGATTTAATGCATCTCTATGAGGAGATGCTGGTTGGCCCATCTCCTTGGCTGAGATAATCAGAATTTACATTTTTAGCCAATCCAATCCTTTCCTATGCTGTGGGCCCTTCTGATGATGTCAACCAAGGAGGCAGATCCGAGGCAGAGCCAGCAGCAGCAGGCTGAAATAAAGGTAAGATCTTACTATATTTAGGGGGGTAAAAGGGGCGAAGGGGGCTAGATAGTGATTTTAACACTATAGGGTCAGGAATACATGTTTGTGTTCCAAACCATATAGTGTTCCTTTAATGTACACTTAGAGATCTGCATTGGTTACACTATTGGATCACAGTTAGTATGCCTGGGATAAGTCAATGAAGGTTACCATATATGCAGCAAAACAAAACAACTACGTTGTTAAGTGTAAAATATCGATTACTTAACTTCAATTAGTCTGTAGCCTCCCACGATCGTTATCCACCAAAAAACGATCATATATATGTATAGAACCACAAACAGAAGTGGGATACGGCTGTACAGTCTATATAGGGAACATACAAGGAAAAAAACAATAGTGTGATACAGTATATACAGTGAAAATGTGCGCTTAAATGGATGCACTCACGAGATAGTAAAGGTAAAACAGCATTCAAGGTGCCTCCCCAGGGAGTATGGGGGGATGCTGGTATCCTTCGGTAGTGTCTAGCAGCCAAATGGGACACAGGACTCCAGGTGAGTAATGGTAGAAAATATTTGTAGTTTTATTTTCTTTAAAAGGTGATACAACACCAAGCAGATAAAATACAAAAGTGCAGCAGTAGGTCCAACGCGTTTCGTTCAACACAGGAACTTCATCAGGGACCGCACAGTAAAACAAATCAACAGCAATATTGCAGATTGTAAAAAAATACACATCCTACTCACCCTAACAATAATCACTATAAATAGGGCTAATCCCAATGTCCCATTGGTCCTAATTGTGGGGGGTGTCCTCCAGGCTGCTCTCCATTGGTCAAGGGATAATATCATCCAGCTGATTCCATTTTCTGCATTTCAATGCCCAGAAAACGAGCGCGTTTTTTTCATACGCCGGAACCGGAAGTAGACGTTTTCTTTCACTTCCGCGTTCCACATGCGTTCCACGTGCGTTCCACATGCGTTCCAAGGGCAGTCCGCACATGCTCAGTGGGTATTACACAACTATCTCAATCGAAAACATCCTAATGCATTTAAAAAAGCCCTTAAAAGCTCAAAACATAACTAAAGGTGCAATTAATCTCTAGAAAGAGAAAAAATAAATTAATATGTGATGTACAAACACAATTAATTACTTGAGTGAACTTGAACTTGTCATGTGACAAAATTAAACATTAAACATTATACTTCTGGTGTCTGTAATTCTATAGAAATAGCAAACACTTTCTCTGCAAATCTATTTAAAGTGACAGACTCTTCATAAATTTCTATAAACCTCTTCTTTATTGAGGATATTGTCATAATAAACCCCTCCATAGGTTTATTTTAAAGTGACACGCACCTTATCTCCAAAAACCTGTTTGAAGTTATAGATTCCTCCGTGAAATAGTAAAGGTGACAAGCACCTATTACAAAAATTATCCGAGTGACTCATACCTGATAGGCTGAAAAAATAATCAACTAAAAAACCATAACCTATACATTTTACAAATGTTCCCTGAATATTATTAGTTAAGGACATTATAAATACCTGATTAGTACACATAACTGTATAATATAAACTACGTAAGTTATTATTATTGTTTCATATATGTCATCTTGATCTGTTTTTTATCCTAATTATATTCTTTGGTCTCATACATATGTACCAAAAATAGATCACTCTCATTGTCCCATATCATCAAAAGAAAAAGAAAGGAGAAAAAAGAGAAAAAAGAGAAAAAGGTTATCCCCAGGCCAGAGGGAGTCCACATTAACATGTCCCTAGTAACCTATATGATTGATTGGTACTCTTTTGTCTAGAGGAAGGGTACTCCCTTTAAAAAGAAATTATAAAGAGAAGAGTAATCGTTACGGTTACTCCAAAAAACACACAAGATCTATCCCAATATTTAAGCCCCTGGGTTCCAGGGTCTTTAACTTGTGTATCCAGAAGGTTTCCCTCTGGGATAGCTTCTTAACTCTATCTCCTCCCCGCTAATAGGGCAGAACATGCTCGATCCCCATACATCGAAATTCTTTAAATGAAAAAGAAGGACAGCTGGAGCAGTGGGCGGAGACTGAATGAGTAACAAGTCCCTTACGTATATTGTTCAGATGTTCCAAGATTCTAACTTTAAAAATACGTTGTGTCCGTCCCACGTACTGTTTGCCACACGGACACTGCAGTAAATATACTACATGGTCCGTGTGGCAACTAATTGGTGATTTAATCCCAAAGGATTCTCCAGTTACACAACTGCCGAATTCCTTGGTTCTTTCCATATGGGCAGTGGTGCAGGCTTTACAGCTATTGCATCCTCTGAAACAACCTGAATCGGGAGGTACATTAGATCTGTTGGTTTTAATCGCATAGCTGGGCGCTAGCATGTTCTTAAGGTTCTTATTTCGCTTAAAAATCACTGTTGGACGTTCAGATAGAGAACTGCCCAAAATGGGGTCCTGTTGTAAGATAGGCCAGAATTCAGTTAAACTTCTTTTTATCTTAAGATGATCGGTATTGTATTGAGTTACAAAGGAAGATCTGAAATTACCCCTCCCTCCTGTCCCTGGTGGTTTGTCCTCCAAAAGTTGGCTTCGTTCTAAAGAGCCTATGGAACGGATCTCTTTCTCTAGGGTGTTTTTGTTATAGCCCCTTGCACACAATTTGTTCTTTATATGTGTGGACTGGGTATGGAAATCATGTGGGCGGGAACAATTGCGCTTAAGTCTAGTGAACTGGCTGCGCGCTATGCCTTTAAGCCACGGTTTGTGGTGGCAGCTACGTTGGTGAACGAAACCATTGCCATCCGTTGGCTTGAAGAAACATTTAGTATGGATTTGGCCCTGATCACAGAAAATTTCGAGGTCCAAAAAATGGATCCTGCTCTTGTTCCACTCAGGAGTGAAGACAAGGTTGAACAAGTTGGAATTGAGATAATGAACATAATCTGAAAAGCTGTCAGAAGACCCCTTCCAGATGACGATCACATCGTCAATATAACGCCGCCAGAGCACCAGGCTCTCCCTCCAGTCATGCCCAGACCATACGAAGAGTTCTTCCCATCTCCGCATATAGGTGTTGGCATAACTGGGGGCGAACCTGGTGCCCATGGCGGTACCTGTTATCTGGAGATAATGTTGATCGTTAAAAAAGAAAAAATTATGTTCTAATATAAACTGGACAGAAGTCAATATGAAATCCCTCTGGCCTGAGGACAAGTCCAAATCCTGGGACATATAGTGATCAAGAGCTTCCAGCCCCAAGCGGTGATTGATTACCGTATACAGAGATGTCACGTCAAGCGTGGCCCAACTGTAGTCGGATTCCCATTCTATACTCTCCAATTCTTGGAGAAAGGACTTAGTATCGCGTATATATGAGGGGGCCCCCTGGGCATATTTTTGGAGAAACGAATCCATATATGCTGATAAATTAGCTGTGAGAGAGTTCACTCCACTAATGATAGGGCGACCTGGTGGATCAGGGAGGCGTTTGTGGGTTTTAGGAAGAAAGTAGAATATTGGAATTACTGGATTTTTTTGAAACAAGAAATCAAAATTCTTTTGTGATATAATTCCGCTGTCCCTGGCTTTGATCAAAATTTCCTTCAGTTTTAAATTATACACCAGGGTGGGGTTATTTTGTAATTTGATATACGTCTTCCTATCCCCCAGGATGTTAAGGGACTCCTTCAGATAGTAGGAGGCTGTCATCAACACTATCCCTCCTCCCTTATCGGCCTCCCTGATCACCAGGTCCTCTCTTTCCATAAGATGTTGTAAAGTGTCCTTCTCCTTCTTAGTTAAATTAAAAGGGGATGAACCTCTCTTTCTTTCGAAAGTAATGGATTGAAAAGCCTGGTCCACCATATGCTCAAAGGTCTCCAAGAATGGACCCTTACTTTGAACCGGAAAAAAATGGGACCTAGGTTGAAACTTATAATTCTCTTTCACATCTATACTATTAACCTCACCCTCAGTGTTAGATGGGTGTAAAAGAAAGTGCCTTTTAATAGTTAGGGAGCGAATAAATTTTTTGAGGTCTATATACAGATTAAAATCATTAGCCATCTTATTAGGGGCAAACTTCATCCCTTTTGAAAGTAAATCTATTTCATCTGATGTAAGGGGGATACCAGTTAAATTGAAAATGCCTTTACCTCTTTCCTCCACATCACGGGAAGAAAAAGAGTTGGAACTTGAATCTAGTCCTCTGTTCTCACCCTCTTCTGAGGGGAGTCTTGATACAGGGGAGTGAACCTGTTGGGATGCTCCCAAGTTTCGGTTCTGGGGCGGAAATAATTTGTGATGGTTTTCTCCTTTGGACCTCTCGGTCTCCCCTGAAAATGTATCTCCTGTTCGTTAACTTGTTTTAGAGTCCTAAGTTTGTCTGATTGATTATATGGAGGCTGGGTCTGAAATCTAGTATTCACCACTCTGTCTGGTGTATGCCTCCGAGGGGGCGTAGGTCTCTGTCCACTCCTCGAAGAGGGGTGGTAAGCAGACCGACCAGTCCTCGGTGCATTACTAGCCCTATGATGGGCTCTGGATCTCGAATTGCTTCGTGTTCTATTTGAAGGGGTAGTATGGGTATTTCTTAGAGGAATGTAACGTGATTTTTTTCTTATTAGTTTGTTACGAGTGGAAAAGTTATTAGTTAATTTATCCTCCTTATCCCTACTATACTTCCTGTTTTTTGTTTCAGCAATATTTTCATCAAGTTTTTTAATATTAGTTTGCAAGATTTCATCCCTCTCTTTAAAGTCCCTTCCCTCCGTATCAATAGGAGGACTAGATTCAAGTTCAATTAGTTCATTCTCCAATTTATTTTGCATTTCTTTAGAGTGTTTAATTATAAGTTGAATTAACTGAAAGGAACAATTTGTGAGAATTTCATCCCATTCTTGTAAAAAAAGGTCATCCTCCAGCCCAAAGGCCGGTGTTTTATCTATTCTCAGACCCCGTGGGATTAAACCTTCCTTAAGATAGTTTTCTAGGTAGGCTATCTCCCACCATTTTTTTGTTTCGACCGTTAATAGCCTTTCTTTTTTCTTAAAGAACTCATCTAGCCCTTTAAGTGGCTGTGGTTTTTCTCACTCACTAAACATTGCCTCAAATCTTCTCCTGCGACTATTTTGTAAATTAGACAGAAAATTCACATTTGTGGCCATAGTCAATGCAATCAATGTCAGATATAGTTACATAGTTAGATAGCTGAAAAGAGACTTGCGTCCATCAAGTTCAGCCTTCCTCACACCTGTTTTTTGCTGTTGATCCAAAAGAGAAAAAAAAAAAAAAAAAAAACCCCAGTTTGAAGCACAATTTTGCAACAAGCTAGGACAAAAAATTCCTTATTGACCCCAGAATGGCAGTCAGATTTATCCTTGAATCAAGCAGTTATTACCCTACATTGAAAGATTATATCCTTGAATATTCTGTCTTTGCAAGTATGCATCTAGTAGCTGTTTGAACATCTGTATGGACTCTGATAAAACCACTTCTTCAGGCAGAGAATTCCACATCCTGATTGTTCTTACAGTAAAAAAACCTTTCCTTTGCCTTAGACGAAATCTTCTTTCTTCCAGTCTAAACGCATGGCCTCGTGTCCTATGTAAAGTCCGGTTTGTGAATAGATTTCCACACAATGGTTTGTATTGGCCCCGAATATATTTGTATAATGTTATCATATCCCCTCTCAGGCGACGTTTTTCTAAACTAAATAGGTTTAAATTTGTTAACCTTTCTTCATAGCTGATATGTTCCATTCCTTTTATTAATTTTGTAGCCCGCCTCTGCACTTTTTCTAGTGCCATGATATCCTTCTTTAGAACAGGTGCCCAAAATTGCACAGCATATTCAATATGTGGTCTTACCAGTGATTTATAGAGAGGCAAAATGATATTCTCGTCCCGAGAATGAATGCCCTTTTTCATGCATGACAATACCTTACTGGCCTTGGCCACTGCTGATTGACATTGCACATTGTTGCATAGTTTGTTGTCTATAACAATTCCCAAGTCCTTTTCGTGTGTTGTTATCCCTAATTCGCTTCCATTAAGGGTATACGTTGCTTGTGTATTCTTTACGCCGAAGTGCATAACTTTGCATTTTTCAACATTAAATTTCATCTGCCATTTGAGTGCCCAGTCCTCCAGTCTATCTAAATCCTTCTGCAGCAAAGTAATATCTTGCTCACATTGTATTATTTTACAAAGTTTTGTGTCATCTGCAAACACTGAAACATGACTTTCAATGCTGTCTTCAAGATCATTTATAAAAATGTTAAATAGAAGGGGTCCCAGAACAGACCCCTGAGGGACACCACTTGCCACCTCTGTCCAGCTTGAAAATTTACCATTAACGACAACTCTTTGTATTCTGTTTTTAAGCCAATGTTCTACCCAAGAACAAGCATTTTCATCGAGACCGATTTCCTTGAGTTTGAACACTAATCTTTTGTGTGGAACTGTATCAAATGCCTTGGCAAAATCCAAATAGATCACATCCACTGCAACACCCTGATCTATACTTCTACTTACTTCTTCGTAGAACGCAATCAAGTTAGTTTGACATGACCTGTGCTTCATAAAACCGTGCTGATTTTTGCTGATAACCATATTCTTCTCAAGGAATTCTTGAATATTATCCCTTAATAACCTTTCAAATATTTTACCAGCCACAGAAGTTAAGCTCACAGGTCTATAATTTCCAGGCAAGGATTTTGAACCCTTTTTGAATATAGGAACCACATCTGCCTTCCTCCAATCCTCCGGAACACTTCCTGAAAGAAAAGAATCTTGAAAGATTAAAAACAGAGGTTCACTTATTTCTACACTTAGTTCCTTAAGTACACGTGGATGGATACCGTCAGGCCCTGGAGCTTTGTTTATATTAACTTTCTTTAGTTGCTGCAGCACATTGTCTTGAGTTAACCAAGTACAATTATTCTGCAAGTTTTTAGTAGCAATCATTTGCACATCTATTGCCATGGGTTCTTCTTTAATATATACGGAGGAGAAATAGTTATTTAGAATTCCTGCCTTTTCTTGGTCTTCATTAACTAACACCCCCGTTTCAGTTTTAAGTGTACCTATACTTTCATTTTTGGGTTTTTTGGAATTTATGTACTTAAAAAATGCTTTGGGGTTGGTTTTGCTCTCTTTAGCTATCATTTTTTCATTTTGAAGTTTAGCAAGTTTAATTGCCTTTTTGCACGCATTATTTGCTTTCTTATATCTTTTATAAGATGCATCTGATTTGTCTGATTTAAATGCTTTAAATGCCCTTTTCTTATTTTTAATCTCTTGTTTTACTTCTCTACTAAGCCACATTGGTTTTAATTTGTTTCTTTTATACTTATTTCCCAATGGTACATACTGAGAAATGTACCTTTCTAATATTTGTTGGAAGATGATCCATTTATCCTCAGTGTTCTTTTCACTAAAGAGTTTATGCCAGTCAATATATTGTAAAGCTTCCCTTATCTTATTGAAATTGGCCTTTTTAAAATTATATGTTTTAGTATACCCCATGTGCTTTTGTTTTTTTGAGTTTATTTCAAAGGACACTATATTGTGATCACTATTTCCCAAGTGCTCACCTACTTGAATGTTGGTCAAAAGATCAACGTTGTTTGTTAAAACCAGGTCCAGACAAGCGTCCATTCTAGTTGGTGCTTGTACAAGTTGTGACATGAAGTTGTCATTTAACAAGTTTAAAAACCTATATGTGTACCAAAAAGAAAAGGTGGATGTAACAAACAGCAAAACAAAACAACTACGTTGTTAAGTGTAAAATATCGATTACTTAACTTCAATTAGTCTGTAGCCTCCCACGATCGTTATCCACCAAAAAACGATCATATATATGTATAGAACCACAAACAGAAGTGGGATACGGCTGTACAGTCTATATAGGGAACATACAAGGAAAAAAACAATAGTGTGATACAGTATATACAGTGAAAATGTGCGCTTAAATGGATGCACTCACGAGATAGTAAAGGTAAAACAGCATTCAAGGTGCCTCCCCAGGGAGTATGGGGGGATGCTGGTATCCTTCGGTAGTGTCTAGCAGCCAAATGGGACACAGGACTCCAGGTGAGTAATGGTAGAAAATATTTGTAGTTTTATTTTCTTTAAAAGGTGATACAACACCAAGCAGATAAAATATAAAAGTGCAGCAGTAGGTCCAACGCGTTTCGTTCAACACAGGAACTTCATCAGGGACCGCACAGTAAAACAAATCAACAGCAATATTGCAGATTGTAAAAAAATACACATCCTACTCACCCTAACAATAATCACTATAAATAGGGCTAATCCCAATGTCCCATTGGTCCTAATTGTGGGGGGTGTCCTCCAGGCTGCTCTCCATTGGTCAAGGGATAATATCATCCAGCTGATTCAATTTTCTGCATTTCAATGCCCAGAAAACGAGCGCGTTTTTTTCATACGCCGGAACCGGAAGTAGACGTTTTCTTTCACTTCCGCGTTCCACATGCGTTCCACGTGCGTTCCACATGCGTTCCAAGGGCAGTCCGCACATGCTCAGTGGGTATTACACAACTATCTCAATCGAAAACATCCTAATGCATTTAAAAAAGCCCTTAAAAGCTCAAAACATAACTAAAGAGAAAAAATAAATTAATATGTGATGTACAAACACAATTAATTACTTGAGTGAACTTGAACTTGTCATGTGACAAAATTAAACATTAAACATTATACTTCTGGTGTCTGTAATTCTATAGAAATAGCAAACACTTTCTCTGCAAATCTATTTAAAGTGACAGACTCTTCATAAATTTCTATAAACCTCTTCTTTATTGAGGATATTGTCATAATAAACCCCTCCATAGGTTTATTTTAAAGTGACACGCACCTTATCTCCAAAAACCTGTTTGAAGTTATAGATTCCTCCGTGAAATAGTAAAGGTGACAAGCACCTATTACAAAAATTATCCGAGTGACTCATACCTGATAGGCTGAAAAAATAATCAACTAAAAAACCATAACCTATAAATTTTACAAATGTTCCCTGAATATTATTAGTTAAGGACATTATAAATACCTGATTAGTACACATAACTGTATAATATAAACTACGTAAGTTATTATTATTGTTTCATATATGTCATCTTGATCTGTTTTTTATCCTAATTATATTCTTTGGTCTCATACATATGTACCAAAAATAGATCACTCTCATTGTCCCATATCATCAAAAGAAAAAGAAAGGAGAAAAAAGAGAAAAAAGAGAAAAAGGTTATCCCCAGGCCAGAGGGAGTCCACATTAACATGTCCCTAGTAACCTATATGATTGATTGGTACTCTTTTGTCTAGAGGAAGGGTACTCCCTTTAAAAAGAAATTATAAAGAGAAGAGTAATCGTTACGGTTACTCCAAAAAACACACAAGATCTATCCCAATATTTAAGCCCCTGGGTTCCAGGGTCTTTAACTTGTGTATCCAGAAGGTTTCCCTCTGGGATAGCTTCTTAACTCTATCTCCTCCCCGCCAATAGGGCAGAACATGCTCGATCCCCATACATCGAAATTCTTTAAATGAAAAAGAAGGACAGCTGGAGCAGTGGGCGGAGACTGAATGAGTAACAAGTCCCTTACGTATATTGTTCAGATGTTCCAAGATTCTAACTTTAAAAATACGTTGTGTCCGTCCCACGTACTGTTTGCCACACGGACACTGCAGTAAATATACTACATGGTCCGTGTGGCAACTAATTGGTGATTTAATCCCAAAGGATTCTCCAGTTACACAACTGCCGAATTCCTTGGTTCTTTCCATATGGGCAGTGGTGCAGGCTTTACAGCTATTGCATCCTCTGAAACAACCTGAATCGGGAGGTACATTAGATCTGTTGGTTTTAATCGCATAGCTGGGCGCTAGCATGTTCTTAAGGTTCTTATTTCGCTTAAAAATCACTGTTGGACGTTCAGATAGAGAACTGCCCAAAATGGGGTCCTGTTGTAAGATAGGCCAGAATTCAGTTAAACTTCTTTTTATCTTAAGATGATCGGTATTGTATTGAGTTACAAAGGAAGATCTGAAATTACCCCTCCCTCCTGTCCCTGGTGGTTTGTCCTCCAAAAGTTGGCTTCGTTCTAAAGAGCCTATGGAACGGATCTCTTTCTCTAGGGTGTTTTTGTTATAGCCCCTCGCACACAATTTGTTCTTTATATGTGTGGACTGGGTATGGAAATCATGTGGGCGGGAAAAACAGCGCTTAAGTCTAGTGAACTGGCTGCGCGCTATGCCTTTAAGCCACGGTTTGTGGTGGCAGCTACGTTGGTGAACGAAACCATTGCCATCCGTTGGCTTGAAGAAACATTTAGTATGGATTTGGCCCTGATCACAGAAAATTTCGAGGTCCAAAAAATGGATCCTGCTCTTGTTCCACTCAGGAGTGAAGACAAGGTTGAACAAGTTGGAATTGAGATAATGAACATAATCTGAAAAGCTGTCAGAAGACCCCTTCCAGATGACGATCACATCGTCAATATAACGCCGCCAGAGCACCAGGCTCTCCCTCCAGTCATGCCCAGACCATACGAAGAGTTCTTCCCATCTCCGCATATAGGTGTTGGCATAACTGGGGGCGAACCTGGTGCCCATGGCGGTACCTGTTATCTGGAGATAATGTTGATCGTTAAAAAAGAAAAAATTATGTTCTA
Organism: Pelobates fuscus; assembly: GCF_036172605.1. Taxonomy (NCBI): domain Eukaryota; kingdom Metazoa; phylum Chordata; class Amphibia; order Anura; family Pelobatidae; genus Pelobates; species Pelobates fuscus. The sequence continues at coordinate 68,100,928 of NC_086318.1, forward strand.
ATATAAACTGGACAGAAGTCAATATGAAATCCCTCTGGCCTGAGGACAAGTCCAAATCCTGGGACATATAGTGATCAAGAGCTTCCAGCCCCAAGCGGTGATTGATTACCGTATACAGAGATGTCACGTCAAGCGTGGCCCAACTGTAGTCGGATTCCCATTCTATACTCTCCAATTCTTGGAGAAAGGACTTAGTATCGCGTATATATGAGGGGGCCCCCTGGGCATATTTTTGGAGAAACGAATCCATATATGCTGATAAATTAGCTGTGAGAGAGTTCACTCCACTAATGATAGGGCGACCTGGTGGATCAGGGAGGCGTTTGTGGGTTTTAGGAAGAAAGTAGAAGTCTTCTGACAGCTTTTCAGATTATGTTCATTATCTCAATTCCAACTTGTTCAACCTTGTCTTCACTCCTGAGTGGAACAAGAGCAGGATCCATTTTTTGGACCTCGAAATTTTCTGTGATCAGGGCCAAATCCATACTAAATGTTTCTTCAAGCCAACGGATGGCAATGGTTTCGTTCACCAACGTAGCTGCCACCACAAACCGTGGCTTAAAGGCATAGCGCGCAGCCAGTTCACTAGACTTAAGCGCAATTGTTCCCGCCCACATGATTTCCATACCCAGTCCACACATATAAAGAACAAATTGTGTGCGAGGGGCTATAACAAAAACACCCTAGAGAAAGAGATCCGTTCCATAGGCTCTTTAGAACGAAGCCAACTTTTGGAGGACAAACCACCAGGGACAGGAGGGAGGGGTAATTTCAGATCTTCCTTTGTAACTCAATACAATACCGATCATCTTAAGATAAAAAGAAGTTTAACTGAATTCTGGCCTATCTTACAACAGGACCCCATTTTGGGCAGTTCTCTATCTGAACGTCCAACAGTGATTTTTAAGCGAAATAAGAACCTTAAGAACATGCTAGCGCCCAGCTATGCGATTAAAACCAACAGATCTAATGTACCTCCCGATTCAGGTTGTTTCAGAGGATGCAATAGCTGTAAAGCCTGCACCACTGCCCATATGGAAAGAACCAAGGAATTCGGCAGTTGTGTAACTGGAGAATCCTTTGGGATTAAATCACCAATTAGTTGCCACACGGACCATGTAGTATATTTACTGCAGTGTCCGTGTGGCAAACAGTACGTGGGACGGACACAACGTATTTTTAAAGTTAGAATCTTGGAACATCTGAACAATATACGTAAGGGACTTGTTACTCATTCAGTCTCCGCCCACTGCTCCAGCTGTCCTTCTTTTTCATTTAAAGAATTTCGATGTATGGGGATCGAGCATGTTCTGCCCTATTGGCGGGGAGGAGATAGAGTTAAGAAGCTATCCCAGAGGGAAACCTTCTGGATACACAAGTTAAAGACCCTGGAACCCAGGGGCTTAAATATTGGGATAGATCTTGTGTGTTTTTTGGAGTAACCGTAACGATTACTCTTCTCTTTATAATTTCTTTTTAAAGGGAGTACCCTTCCTCTAGACAAAAGAGTACCAATCAATCATATAGGTTACTAGGGACATGTTAATGTGGACTCCCTCTGGCCTGGGGATAACCTTTTTCTCTTTTTTCTCTTTTTTCTCCTTTCTTTTTCTTTTGATGATATGGGACAATGAGAGTGATCTATTTTTGGTACATATGTATGAGACCAAAGAATATAATTAGGATAAAAAACAGATCAAGATGACATATATGAAACAATAATAATAACTTACGTAGTTTATATTATACAGTTATGTGTACTAATCAGGTATTTATAATGTCCTTAACTAATAATATTCAGGGAACATTTGTAAAATTTATAGGTTATGGTTTTTTAGTTGATTATTTTTTCAGCCTATCAGGTATGAGTCACTCGGATAATTTTTGTAATAGGTGCTTGTCACCTTTACTATTTCACGGAGGAATCTATAACTTCAAACAGGTTTTTGGAGATAAGGTGCGTGTCACTTTAAAATAAACCTATGGAGGGGTTTATTATGACAATATCCTCAATAAAGAAGAGGTTTATAGAAATTTATGAAGAGTCTGTCACTTTAAATAGATTTGCAGAGAAAGTGTTTGCTATTTCTATAGAATTACAGACACCAGAAGTATAATGTTTAATGTTTAATTTTGTCACATGACAAGTTCAAGTTCACTCAAGTAATTAATTGTGTTTGTACATCACATATTAATTTATTTTTTCTCTTTCTAGAGATTAATTGCACCTTTAGTTATGTTTTGAGCTTTTAAGGGCTTTTTTAAATGCATTAGGATGTTTTCGATTGAGATAGTTGTGTAATACCCACTGAGCATGTGCGGACTGCCCTTGGAACGCATGTGGAACGCACGTGGAACGCATGTGGAACGCGGAAGTGAAAGAAAACGTCTACTTCCGGTTCCGGCGTATGAAAAAAACGCGCTCGTTTTCTGGGCATTGAAATGCCGAAAATGGAATCAGCTGGATGATATTATCCCTTGACCAATGGAGAGCAGCCTGGAGGACACCCCCCACAATTAGGACCAATGGGACATTGGGATTAGCCCTATTTATAGTGATTATTGTTAGGGTGAGTAGGATGTGTATTTTTTTACAATCTGCAATATTGCTGTTGATTTGTTTTACTGTGCGGTCCCTGATGAAGTTCCTGTGTTGAACGAAACGCGTTGGACCTACTGCTGCACTTTTATATTTTATCTGCTTGGTGTTGTATCACCTTTTAAAGAAAATAAAACTACAAATATTTTCTACCATTACTCACCTGGAGTCCTGTGTCCCATTTGGCTGCTAGACACTACCGAAGGATACCAGCATCCCCCCATACTCCCTGGGGAGGCACCTTGAATGCTGTTTTACCTTTACTATCTCGTGAGTGCATCCATTTAAGCGCACATTTTCACTGTATATACTGTATCACACTATTGTTTTTTTCCTTGTATGTTCCCTATATAGACTGTACAGCCGTATCCCACTTCTGTTTGTGGTTCTACCATATATGCAGATCTCTAAAAATTGAGGATGGAGTGTGGCTACACAATCGCAACTCAGCGGTTTCATTTGGAGAAAAAAAATCATGTCATTTTATGGCGTGTGTTACAATGACAATGGTCAAAGATGTTCTTACTGTCACGTGCTGTTTTTCCCTATACTTACATAATTTACAACAATTTAGAAATGTCATTCTTTAGAATTTCACTGTTACAATTTACAGTGGTACAGTGGTACATCGGTTTACGAATTTAATGCATTCTCCGGGACTTTTCTTATTGCGAAAAATTCGTAAACCAAAACATGGTTTCCCATAGGAATGCATTGAAAACCAATAAATCCGTTCCAGAGGTCAGAAAAATGTCAAAATGAGCTGGCATGGAAACCAACCCACAATGCAGAAAAACACAGTAAAAGGCAGCTCCCTACCTTTCCACCGCTTGAGAAAAGCACCAAAAAAGTTCAAAAAAGTCCCCAAACCGCTGCAAATAAATTCCAGAATGGCTCCAAAACTTGATGCAAAAACCGCTCCAACCCCTCCACACTTGGCGCCACGTGCTACCCACAGACTCCAGCACGCACCGCGGTGGCTCTAAAAAACATCTTAGGCACAATGCATCCTGGGGAAACGTGCTTCGTATTGCGAAAATAAAATCGTAAACCGAGACATTTTCAATGGATTTTTATTTGTAAACCGAAAACCATGTTAACCTAGGCGTTTGTAAACCGAGATGCCACTGTAGTTGCATTTTCTACTATAGGCTTTCACGCCATCTATAGTGTGAGGACGTCACCTGCTGGACACATTGAAACAATGCATATTTTATGTGTTTTATTCTTTGCACAATACAGATTGTCAATCACTTTCAGTGCAGAATTATGTGGCAAGCAAGACCCAAGCAGTTCATTATGTATCACATTGAAGTTAAATAAACTAACAAGAAAAGTTATTCACTAAAGAGAGAGTTCAAGGTGAATTCAAAGTGAAATTCTAATATAAGGTGAAAATAGCTGAACTACTAAAAAAAGATCTATGTTACCTATGCTTTCCAGTCAGCTACTCTGGGCCTAAATTTGATATTCACTTCCAATTCTTCCAATTATTTGCTAAATTTTGAATTGTTGGGAATTTTGAGTGAATTTTAAGTTTTACGCCAAAACAGTGATCTTGCTATATTTTCAGTTTGGCTTATTTAGTCTAAAACTTTTCGAATCTAAACTTCGAATTAATTTAACATTTCCAACAATTCAATCTTTAATGACGAACAGGTAAGTCTTTGTACTCTTAGTACACAAAATAAGGTGAATTTTAAAAAGACACTACTAATTGCCAAGCTGATGATGCCCTATATGTAAGTGGCGAAACGCATTCTGGCGAAAGTGACAGTCTTCAATTGCCATTTTTTATATTATATATATATATATTTAATCATTCCTAATAAATATACTTTTCAATATATACTTTGCAACTTATTCCTGCTACTACAAAAGAGGGAGTGTGGGCTCAAGCCACACACTGCGTTTATATAGAGCCTAATATCAGCTCCATCCTTGTATCCGTTTGTTATGTATTTTGGATTCTCTGTGCATTAAGCTATTGCCCTATGTCCGTGTTTTCTCTGAGTTATTATCAAGGACATACTATGGGATTACACCAAAAAGAGGGGAAGGGTCGCCCTTACGGACCCCCAAGCTGTTTCCACTAGAGCTAAGTATTTAACTCATGAAAGTGTGAGGGTTCAATTGTCTTACCACATAGCACTATATTGTTATATATGGATATACACTATTGCACTATTGCACTATTGCACTTTTGCATATCATTTTATGTTTTAAAGGTAAAAGGTTTCCTCACTATTTAAAGAGTAAAAAAAAAATGGTGTCACATTTTTTTCACATTGTTAACTGTAAATAAACGCTAGACTTTATTTTTGTTTGGAGATTTTCAGCTTAACTAATTTAGTCTAAAACTTTTCAAATGTAAACTTTGAATTAATTAAAAATTTCCAACAATTCAATCTTTAGTGACGAATAGGTAAGTCTTTGTACTCTCAGTACACAAAAGAAGGTGAATTTTAAAAATATAAAAAAATACAACTGAACACACTATGATTTAATTATTCTCTATTCCTTTACGGTTACAGTGAAAACGTATTTCTTGTGGGTCTTACACACCCAGTGGGTAGACTGGACCAGGGGGTAAAAAGGTGAAAGCCACCCGGGCCAGGCCTTCCTGGGTGATTCATACAACAGCCGCTTTGCCCCCACCAAATCCCATACACGAAACAGCACAATAAGAGCAGTACCGCATGTCTGCAATTTGGTGGTGGCTATGTTGGTGTGTGAGCGTGAGGGCAGTGACAGAGGCACAACGGGTGGCTTAGTGGAAAGGCTATGTGACCAGGTGCCTGGTTTAGCGCCTGTTGCCTTTTAATGTACTGGACCAGGCCCAAGCTCAGGGCCGGACTGGCCCACCGGGATACCGGGAAATTTCCCAGTGGGCTGTCGGCACCTGGGGCCAGGGAGGCAGTTGGCTGACCTGCGGCCGCAGAGGGAGCTCTTCTGGCGGCCGCAGGGGGGGAGCTCAGTATGATGGCGGCCGCTGGGGGATCTGGCTCTTCTGGCAGCCGCTGGGGGAGCTGGCTCTTCTGACTCTCGCGCGCTACTTAATAAGAACGGGGCCGGAATATGACGTCATATTCCGGCCCCGGTCTCATTAAGCTGCGCACTGGGGAGCAGAGTCAGAACAGCCAACTCCCCCATGCGGCCGCCAGAAAAGCCAGATCCCCCAGCGGCCGCCATCATACTGAGCTCCCCCCTGCGGCCGCCAGAAGAGCCGGCTCCCCCTGCGGCCGCCATCACACAGGTAGCAATTATGTGTGAGTGTATGTCTGTGTCATGGTGTGTGTGTGTCTGCCTGTGCCATGTAATGTGTGTCTGTGTCATGGTGTGTGTGTGTGTCTGTGTCATGTAATGTGTGTCTGTCTGTGTCGCGGTCTGTCTGTGTCATGTTGTGTGTCAAGGTGTGTGTGTGTCAAGGTGTGTGTCTGTCATGGTATGTGTGTGTCTCTGTCATGGTGTGTGTGTCTGTCTGTGTCATGGTGTGTCTGTGTTTCTGTCTATGTCACGGTGTGTGTGTGCCTGTCATGGTGTGTGTGTGTGTCTGTCTGTCTGTCTGTGTCATGGTGTGTGTCTGCCTGTGTCATGTAATGTGTGTGTGTCGTGGTGTGTGTGTGTCTGTGTCATGTAATGTGTGTCTATCTGTGTCAGGTAATGTGTGTATGTCTGTATCGCGGTCTGTCTGTGTCATGGTGTGTGTCAAGGTGTGTGTCTGTCTGTGTCATGCAATGTGTGTCTGTCTGTGTCGCGGTCTGTCTGTGTCATGGTGTGTGTCAAGGTGTGTGTGTGTCCGTCATGGTATGTGTGTGTCTCTGTCATGGTGTGTGTGTGTGTGTCTGTCTGTGTCATGGTGTGTGTGTTTCTGTCTGTGTCACGGTGTGTGTGTGTTTCTGTCTGTGTCACGGTGTGTGTGTGTTTCTGTCTGTGTCACGGTGTGTGTGTGCCTGTGTCACGGTCTGTCTGTGTCATGGTATGTGTGTGTGTATGTATGTGTGTCTGTGTGTGTTTTAACCCCTTACGGACAAAACTTCTGGAATAAAAGGGAATCATGACATGTCACACATGTCATGTGTCCTTAAGGGGTTAAAAATAGTGTTTTTACTCACCTTTCCCCCCCCCCCCCCCACATTGTGCTGGTCTTCCCTCGACTAGCCCTGCCTCTATGGCTGAGATTATCAAGCTTGATGATTTCAGCCAATCTGCACTGACACAGGAAGCACCTCTAGCGACCGTCTGAGTGTCTGTCACTAGGAAGCAATATAAACACTGCCTTTTCTCTGAAAAGTCAGAGTTTATTATTATTATTATTATTATGATATTTATAGAGCGCCGTCAAATTCTGCAGTGCTTTACAATGGGTGGACGAACAGACATGTAGTTGTAACCAGACAAGCTGGACACACAGGAACAGAGGGGTTGAGGGCCCTGCTCAATGAGCTTACATGCTAGAGGGAGTGGGGTAAAATGACACAAAAAGGTAAGGATAGTATTATTAGAAGAGTGACAGTTGCAGAAGAGGAATCAGTCGGAAGCTATTAACAGTTTAATTGATACGCTTTTATGAAGAAGTGGGCTTTTAACGATTTTTTTGAAGGAGTGGAGACTGGGTGAGCATCTAACGGAGGAGGGAAGCGAGTTCCACAGGAACGGTGCAGCCCTCGAGAAATCTTGAAGGCGAGCATCAGAGGTGGGAGTACGGACAGAAGATAGACGTAAGTCTTCAGCAGATCGTAAGGGCCTAGACGGGACATACTTGTGTATAAGGGAGGATAGATAGATGGGAGCAGCATTATGTAGAGATTTGAAAGCAAGAACCAGAATTTTAAATTGAGCTCTATATTTTATAGTAAGCCAATATAGTGACTGACAGAAGGGTGAGGCATGGGAGGTGTGGGCAGACAGGAAGATGAGTCTCGCCGCCGCATTCATTATGGACTATAACGGCGCAAGTTGGGTGCACGTAAGACCACTGAGAAGTGGATTACAGTAGTCAAGGCGAGAAAGGACAGTGGAATGGACCAACACCTTAGTCGCATCTGGCGTTAAGTAGGGGTGGATGCGCGCAATCTTTTTGAGATGGAAATTACAGGATTTGGCGATAGATTGAACATGAGGCTTGAAGGAGAGGTCGGAGTCAAAGAGAACACTAAGGCAGCGAGCCTGCATGGTGGAGCTGATGGTATCACCTTTGACTTGGAGGGAGACAGACACAGGAGTAACAACACTTGAGGGAGGAAAGACCAGAATTTCAGTTTTGGTCAAGTTTAGTTTAAGGAAGTGGTCAGCCATCCAGTTAGAAACAACAGAGAGGCAGTCAGAGACACTAGTCAAGAGGGATGGGGAGAGATCAGGAGAGGACAGGTAGATTTGCGTTTACATTGAAAAGCCTGCAGGGACAGGCTATAGACACCAGAACCACTACATTAAGCTGTGTGTGTGTGCGCGCCTGCTAGTGAATGGGCTTGCTTGCATATGTGTGTGTCTGCTACTGAGTGAGCTTGTATTTTTATGTCAATTACCTTATATATATATCAGTGAGATTGTTTGTCTATGAGGCTGTGTATCAATGAGCTTGTGTCAGTGAGATTGTCTGTGTCTGCATGTGAGTATGCTTACTATATAATTAAACATTTTACTCTGAAAGGACCAATATTTTATATTAGAAAAAGCAATATATATATATATATACATACACATATATTACTCAATCATCTTAGTTGGAAGACATAGCCTTACATATTACATGTGACAATATATGGCGCAATGACTTATAGTGCTGGCATAGATTTTTTTTCCAGGGCTCCTTTGTATTCACAGTCTGGCCCTGCCCAAGCTCATCAATGCTCCATTGCATATTGTTTGGAAGAAGGTAACTTCTTCCCAGTCTGCACAGAGCTGCGAGGGGTGGAAGCGGCACACACAGAGGAGGGAAAGAGATGAGCAGACTTGCTGTAGACTTCCATCAGCCTTAGCCATTCAGCTTCCTTTGTGTCACGATCTCCATCGTGACATGTGTAAAGCCAGCTGGATTTATCTTCCTGGTGACTTTGGCAGGATTTGAACCCTGCTCTTTTGCCACTGAGCTATCCAGCCATTCACAGTTTTGCCTTAATAGGTGTCCTTGCGTCCAGCACTGGGAGCTGAACTTACCCGTGGCTGCTCTAGCACACCTGTAACCCATATTGATTGGCTGGATATAAAAGCCTGCCTCACCCTGGGAAGGGTGTCAGTTCATTGACTCTGGTTCCCTTGTTCGGTTCCTGTCTCGCCGTATCAGCGTTACAGTATTTCCTGACTGATTCTGGCTTCTGACCTTGGCTTTCCTCCTGGACTACTGTGATCTCTGGCTTCCCCTGATTTTGGCTTTACTTGACTACGCTTCTGCTAATCCCTGCTGTACTGCGACTTGGAGCACTATTCCTGGAAAGCCCCCGTGCACAGACTCACAGGTCAGGTGGCGTCTTACCTGGTCACCCTGGTCTGTGTCTACTTTGCAAGGGTAAGCATATAACTCTGCGAGCCGGACTCCCCATCAGGTAAGACTCCTGACACTTTGGTCCCCAAGAAAGCCACCCTCCTGTGCCACAGAGGTAAGGAAACAAGAGGGTGGCTAAAATATGTGTTGTTACTTATTATTATTGCCATTTATATAGCGCCAACAGATTCCGTAGCGCTTTAGAATATTATGGGTGTGTGTTTGCCAGTTTGTATATGTATTTGTAAGTGTGTGTGTGTGCATGTCTGTGTGTGTGTGAATATATCTGTGTGTATGTGAGTCTGTATGTGTACCAGTGTGCATCATTGTGTATGTGTTTCTGTGTGTATCTCTGTTTATCAGTGTGATGGATCATGTCACTGACCACCTCTCCTCTATTTCTGACTGGATGACTTCACAATTCCTAAAACTCAACCTATCGGGGGGCAGGGCCTGAACCTCATGGCGACCGGTCATGTTTAACATGGGCTCCGGGCTCAACTACCTATTTTAGCTGAATTTGTGCCCACCAGCCTGTGGAAACCCCTCATACAGAGACCCACCTGACCCAAGAGCAGGCAGGGGGGCTCCGTGTGGACCGACTGGGAACTAACTCGTGCCAGTAAGTGCAATCGCAACCGGGCCTGGTGGAGTCGTATGGCGGGAGAGGCGTCCCTGTCCTGGGAATCGCCGTGCCTGAACCGTGCAGCCCTGTCCCCCCCCCTCTGGACCGGGGGGGTTATCCCGGACCACACAAGCAGACCGTGCATAAGGACCAGCCACAATAGGTGTAGCAACGTCTAAGCAGTCGATCGACTAGGAGTGCTGAAACTCAGTTAAAGATGGCTGCCGAAATCGCCCAGCAGCCACACATGAGCGTGAATGCGATCCTCGCAACCTTTGACCGCATATGCCAGCAATTCTGGGAGAAACTGGGCGCACAAAGACCTACCTCCCCTCCAGCCAAACGAGCAGCAGCTCCCCGGTGCCAATCCGCCCTGAGCTCCCCCAACGCTCTCCCAAGGGAACAATGCATATAAGGCGGCAACGCAAGGGGCAGTGGCAAACTACGCACCGCAAAGACCTCCACGGTAGCAGGGAAGCCCAACACACACAGCGCTGCCAGCAGGGATCCCAGAGCCAAGCACTACAGCCACCTGGCAACGCCTGCCCGAGAGTGCATCACCAGCGGTGGAAACACCTTGGAGCTCGAGACCCCCTTAAGGCCTGGAGCCGAAGATATAGAGACAGAGCATACAACCAACACCCTTGCAACAAAGAACAGGACACTGACCAACCCCTGCCAACCAGCATGGCAGATTGTGGGAGAGCCGCACCATACAACATCCTACTGCAGGACTGTATGCTGACCCGAACAGGCATCGGCTGAAGAGAGGCCGGGGGGACCTACACATGGCCCTCCCAAGTCTACCCACACTGCAGAGAACTGCTGGGACACTACCTAACTTTTTAACGGTGGCACCTCACATCTTAATGACACATTATACTTTTTCTTTTCCTTTCTTTTTTTTTGCAAACCTTATGTTGATATAGCTTGATGACCTGTGTTCCTGAATGTCCCAGCCATAAAGCAAGCCATGTGGGGCGGTAAGGTTATGTCGCTAACCAGCTGGGTGAGTCTAGTCCATCTCCCCATCTGCCAGGCACCCACTGCAGGTGTTGCGCGCCAATAATTTGTTTGCTTGCCTACTAATCTGCTCAGCTACTTGTCTTGTGGCTTGCTTATAATGTATATGTCACCTACCCAATACTCTTAAGCATAGTAGCACGCATGTCTTCCTGTTATAAGAGCTTAGGGCTTCGAAAGTAGTCCCGAATGTTAATAAGCCTACCACAATATTGTGACATTTTTCTAGACAGCCATGCAGTAAGGCAGTCAAGTTTTTAAGCATACAGAAATAGCCTGTGCCTATATCCTGTGCCAAATATCTAGTGTATCCGGGACGCTTATCTTGATCTCTCTTTGCTCTTATAGCCTGTTTATACATATTCCTCATCTATTAATGTTACAGACATAACCCTGTTTACTATTCTATTTTAAAAAAGAAAGTGCAATGTTTCTTTTAATGCCATGTGTTCAGGGGCGGACTGAGAACCCTCAGGGCCCCCGGGCAAAATAAATCAAGGGCCCCCTTAGAGGCCCCACCCATACTCCGCAGCAAGCGCCACCCATGTCCCGCCTCCATGCACCGCCTCCAGCCACACCCTACACAATCTTTAGACACAAGGAACAAAAGTGCAATAATCCCTTCAAGGCCCCAGTAGAGACTACAATTGAGGGCTAATGGGCCATGGAGGGGGGTCTTTCTAGCAGAGGCTATCTCAGTGTCCTTTAGAGAGTGTGTTAGAAAGAATCCCCTCCAGGCCCTATTAGAGACTACAATGGAGTCTGATAGGCTTGGAAGGGGGTCTTTCTAACAGAGGCCATCTCAGTGTCCCTGCTGGAAACAGTCGCCTCCAGGCCCCAGTAGAGACTACAATTGAGGGCTAATGGGCCATGGAGGGGGGGAGCATTCTAGCAGAGGCTATCTCAGTGTCCTTTAGAGAGTGTGTTAGAAAGAATTTCCTCCAGGTCCCATTAGAGACTACAATGGAGTCTAATGGGGCCTGGAGGGGGGTCTCTCCAACACTCTGGTTCCTATTCACAATATAGCAACACAACATAGCTCGCTGATACCTAGGCCAAGTTGGCTCCTCTTACCTTAATTACTGTTGCTGGCTGGCAGTCTGTGGGCTTGCTGGAAGGCTGTGGGCTTACTGGCTGCGGCTGGCAGGCTGTGGGCTTGCTGGCAGGCTGTGGGCTTGCTGGCTACTGCCGGCAGGCTGTGGGCTTGCTGGCTGCGGCTGACAGGCTGTGGGCTTGCTGGCTGCGGCTGGCAGGCTGTGGCTTGCTGGCTGTGGCTTGCTGGCTGGCAGGCTGTGGCTTGCTGGCTGCGGTTGGCAGGCTGTGGGTTTGCTGGCTTTAAGCCTAACTAGTGGCCTGTAGGCTGGCTGGCTGTCTACTGGCCAGCCTGTGGGCTCGCTGGCCTGTGGGTTGGCTGGCTTGCTGGCTACTGGGGCACTCGTAGATTATTTAAAGAAATAATCCATGCACAATAACCACTACTACTCTGTGTAGTCGTTATGGTGCCAGGAGGGCCGGGCCCCCCTCCCAGAGTAAGTAGTCAAACCGTTTAAGAACAGTTTGACAACTTACCTGGGGTCTGCTGGGATATGAGGCTGTAGTAGGGTATAGGAGCAGTGGTGCAATGTGTAAGGGGTGCAGTGTGTGTGAAAGGTTCAGTGTGTGTAGTGTGTGAATGTGTAGGGTGTGTGGGGCAATGTGTGTACGAGGGGGCTGTGTATGTGTGTGGCAATGTTAGTATGGGGGGCTGTGTGTGTATGGGTGGGCAGTGTATGTGTGTGTGTGTGAGGCAATGTGTGTAAATGTGTATGGTGTGTGTGGGGGCAGTGTGTGTATGGGGGGCAGTGTGTGAATGTGTATGGTGTGTGGGGGCAGTGTGTTTATGGGGCTAAAGTTCACTCTCACCACTGCGACCACCAGGAATACCTGGTGGTCACAGTGTTGAGAGTGAACTCTAGCCCGTAGCTCCAGGGCTAGAGTTTACTCTCGCAAGAGCCGTAACGTTGCCGTGGTAACTGCGGCAACGATCTGTGCTCGCGCAAGAAGGACCCAGAGGAGCTGCAGGCTGAGCTCCCGGGTCCTCTCTTCCTCCCTCCCCTGCCGGCTGCCCGCACGGTGCCTGTAGACAGGGGAGGGGGCAATTGCCCTCCTCTTACCCCCCCTCCCCCTCTTCTTACCCCCTTCTTACTCCCACTCTCTTCTTACCCCCCTTCTTACTCTCCCCCTCTTCTTACTCCCCCCTCCCCCTCTTCTTACTCCCACCTCTTCTTACTCCCCCCTCTTCTTACTCCCCCCTCTTCTTACCCCCTCCCCCCTCTTCTTACCCCTTCCCCGCTCTTCTTACCCCCCTCCCCCCTCTTCTTACTCCCCCTTCCTCTTTTTACTCCCCCCTCCCCTTTTCTTACCCCCTTTACTCCCCCCCTCTCTTCGTACTCTCCCTTCTTCTTACCCCCCTCCCCCCTCTTCTTACTCTCCCCTCCCCCTCTTCTTACTCCCCCTTCCTCTTTTACTCGCCCCTCCCCCTCTTCTTACCCCATTCTTACTCCCCCTCCTCTCTTCTTACCCCCTCTCTCTCTTCTTACCCCTCCCTCCTCTTACCCCCCTCCCTCTCTTCTTACCCCCCTCCCTCTCTTTTTACCCCCCTACTCCCCTCGCTCTTTTAACCCCCCCTCCCTCTGTCTTTTAACCTCCCCTCCCTCTCTCTTTTATCAACCCCCTCTCTCTTTTAACCCCCCCTCCCTCTTTTAACCCCCCTCCCTCTCTCTTTTAACCCCCCTCCCTCTCTCTTTTAACCAATCTCTTTTAACAACCCCCTCTCTCTTTTAACCCCCCCTCCCTCTCTCTTTTAACCACCCCTCCCTCTCTCTTTTAACCCCCCCTCCATCTCTCTTTTAACCCCCCCCTCCCTCTCTCTTTTAACCCCCCCTCCCTCTCTCTTTTAACCCCCCTCCCCCTCTCTCTTTTAACCCCCCCTCCCTCTCTCTTTTAACCCCCCTCCCTCCCTCTCTCTTTTTACCCCCCCCTCCCTCTCTCTTTTAACCCCCCCCTCTCTCTTTTAACCTCCCTCCCTCCCTCCCTCCCTCTTTTTACCCCCTCCCCGTAGCGTGGCCGAGCTGCTCTGCGTCCGCGGTGCCGGCCGGAGTGATAGGAAGGTGCACACACACTGAGTGTGCACCTTCCTGTCAGTCCGGCCGGGTACAGGAAACAGAAACTCCTGTTCCGCGCGGAACAGGAGTTTCTGTTTCCTGTACCCGGCCGGACTGACAGGAAGGTGCACACTCAGTGTGTGTGCACCTTCCTATCACTCCGGCCGGCACCGCGGACGCAGAGCAGCTCGGCCATGCTACGGGGAGGGGAGGTGAGAAGCTGCAGCCGCCTGAGCGCTCTTAAGAGAGTGCTCAGGCGGCTGCAGCATTTAAAGGGGTGGCCGGGCCCCCTGATGGCGGGCCCCCCTCCCGGCCGGGCCCTCGGACCATGTCCGAAGTGCCCGACCGGTCAGTCCGCCCCTGCATGTGTTTCAATGTTAATACAATCATGGTTGTGCCAGCTGTCGTGGCAGTGCAAACCCACATGCACAACCTCTGCACAAACAAAATAAAGAATTTAAAAAAAAACCTCAATCTATCAAAGACTAAACTGTCTTTCCTCTATCTAAAGCTACATCTGTTTTTGTTTCCCTTTAAAGGGATACTATAGTTAACAGGAAAACTATAGGTTAATGTAGTTGCCCTGGTAAATAAATTCAGTCAATGCAGGCTTTTTGCTGTAAACACTGTCATTTTAGAGAAAAGGCAGTGTTTACATTGCTACATAGGTACACCTCCAGTGGTCACTCCTCAGATGGCCACTGGAGGTGCTTCCTGAAGCAGCACTGACATTCAGCATCTCCACGCTCTGCATGGAGGTGCTGAACTTTCCCATAAAAATGCATTTATTCAATGCATCTCTATGAGGAGATGCTGATTGGCCAGGGTGGCATTTGGTTCCACCCCTGACCCTTTGCTGAAATCATCAGAATTGACAATCTCAGCCAATCTTATGCAACCATCTGCGTATTGTGTAACCGCTGCTGGTTCCCCTATTTACCACTATAACATCTTAAAGCATAGGATTTTGCAGGTCTAACTGTACAGATATCTTAGCTTTAATATTATTTAGTTAGTAAGAGTTCCTCTCTTTAAAATATATAAATAACTGAGAATACAATAAAAATAGGGATTGTCTTGGAATCAATAAAGTTTTGTCTTTTAAAATATTTTATCATATAAAAATATAAATATAGACACAATTTAATAATCCTTTACAATAATTGGTAGCAGAGGTTATAAGATTAAAGTATATGCTTGCAATATCTATAACATAGAATAACATGCCCTCTTGAACAAGTCAACCTCTCATGTCATGATAAAATGGAGCAGCATCTCTGCATCCAAAATTCTCTCCTTTGTGTCCTAATAATAAGTACACATATATCTTAGATTTTCAATTAGGGCATGTTAGGACCTTCCTTAACTTGGCAAAGATACCAGGACATGGCTTGGTCATTTCAAATGGGAACATTTTATCAATGTTAGTTGTAAAGATACTCTTATCATATTGAATTTAGCCTTTTAAAATTAAGTGTTTTTGTACTGCCCATATAATTTATTTTTATTTTTTAGTTAATCTCAAATGATACCATATTATGGTCACTATTTCCCAAGTGCTTCCTAACTTGAATGTTTGAAAATAAGTCAACTTTATTAGTTATGACAAACATCTGGATCATTAAGAATTTGGTAGCACATCTAGACACCCTTTCAAATATGTAGAGGTTAACACAATAAAGGAGATTATGCATGCACCTGATAGGCATAAGGCTATCCTAACTATAAGGTAAGGCCAGGGACTAATGAAAGTATTTAGAAAATTGGGCACACTAGATGGGCCGAATGGTTCTATGTTTCTATGTATTCAGATTTTAATATTTATTATTCAGCTTTTTGTGCAATGCATAATTTGACATCTTAAACATCATTAGCATAAATATTTTTATATTGTTTTATAAAAATGTTATTCACGTTCATGTAGTATATTTCATTTGTTAGTATCTATTCGTTTACAACTTTCCATTTCTATGTTACTTGTTATTGTTTTTGAGCAGTATAATTTTATTCACACTAAAAGAATATTCTATAAAATATTTAGCTAGTTTGTGTCTCCAGTATATGTTGATTCATCATTCAGTAAACTTATGTCATCACAATTTAAAAACTGCTGAATCAAACAGACATCATTTGACATTGTTTCACATCTATGAGTCATAGAGGAAATCAGGAAATACTACAATCTTGGCAGATGCAACTTTTCGTTCGAATAAATAAATCAAGCAAAAACTATATATACTCAAATTATTTCACTCAGTTTAACTTTTTAGGTTTTAACAGAAGTATTTTATTATTAAGACTGGTTAATTAAACAATTTTAGATGGGAATATGCACCATGTGGGTTTATGAAACATATTATGATGATCAGTCATACATTTCTGTTCATAGATACAATATCCTTTCCAATCTTGTATGACTCATAATAAAATGTAGATCACTAATTATTTTGCATTTACATTATAAACATTTACAATTATGTTTTATTCTGTTTCCACAAAAAAATGTTTTGCTTTACCACTGAAACGTACAAATATTTCAAAGCGGCTCTGTCACCGTCTGGGGTCTTTACATGATTTGAATTGATACCTGATGGTCATGGTCGTCTTTAATATTAAATGGGTCTGTCCCGTCTCTATCCATTGGAGCTGTAGTGTGGGGGAGGGGATAGGGGCTGTAGGCTGGGGAGAATAGGAGCTGTAGTTTGGGGGCACAGGAGCTGTGGGGGAGGGGGTATATGAGCTGTAATTAGGGAAAATGGGATGTAGTGAGTAAATAGGGGATGCAGTGGGGGAGAGGCGCTGTAAGGGTGAAGATGGGCTTTAAGGGGGAGAATAGCAGACAGGGCCGGTGCAAGGAATTCTGCCGCTCTAGGCAAAGATCCATTTTGCCACCATCTTATGAGATAGGTACATTGTGTCACATGGTTTTCACTATACTCCAAAAGGAAAAATTCCACTGATTTCCATTAACAATTTAGTAGATATACCCACAAAGAAAATGTCTGCTTTTTTTTGCAAGCCTCTCATTGAGAAGCCTCTGTGCTGGAGCCACAATTGTGCGCATGCACACTCAATCACAGCTTTCCTATGTTTCCCATTGACCTCTAGTTCTGTTCATTGAGAAAGGGGAAAGGCAGACGCATGCTTATACAGTAGATCTGCCTCTTCTGTTAGCTCTGTGGAGATAAAGGAAGTGGCATAAATCTTTCCTAGCTGTGTGTCAGACAGGAAGGTGTTTTTGCCCCCAATTATTAAAGGTCAGAATTCTGTTCAAATCATCACTTTTATAAACGGTCAGGAAAATGACAAACTCCAGACACATAAAGCACTTCAACAAGCTGAAATACTTTAAGTGTGTAGAGTAGCCCTCTATCTTAGCAAACTAGTATCTATACATTTCCTCTCTCATCAACTGTTCCTCTTTTTTTCCTTCACTTGTACTCTCCATCTCTGCTGACTTTTGCTTAAGAACACTACAGGGTCAGGAATACAAACATGTTTTCCTGACCCTATAGTGTTAAAAATATCATCTAGCCCCACTGGCCCCTTCTTGTCCCTATAAATATAGTGACATCTTACCTTTATTCCAGTCTGCTCCTGCTGGCTCTGCCCCTGATCTGCCTCCTTGACTGACATAATTAGTAGTGGTGATCTCAGCATATCACAATGTTTTCCCAGATCAGGGGCAGAGCCAGCACAAGCCAAACACAGCCCTGGCCAATCAGCATCTCCTCATAGAGATGCATTAAATCAGTGTCTCCATGCAGAGGGTGGATACACTGAATGCCAATCACACTGTGCAGCACTGCCCCAGTAAGTAACTCTAGTAGCCATAGCCCCCACCGGACAGACACACACACAGACACATACATGCAGACACACATACAGACAGAAACACATACATACAGACACACATATATATATACACACAGACACATACATACATAGACACACACACATACATACATACACATACATACACACGGACAAATACATACAGACACATACACACATACATACAAAGACACATACATACAGATAGACACACACACATACATACAAAAATACAGGCACACATACATACAAAAATACAGGCACACATACATACAGACAGATACACACACACAGACACACGCACGCATACAGAGACACACACATACACACATACAGAAACATACACACATACAGACACATACATACAGACACATATACACACACACACACAGACACATACATACACATAAATATAGAGACACCCACATACACATACACATACACACACACACACACAGACACACAGACACACACAGACACACAGACAGAAACACAGACAGACACACAAACACATATACACAAACAAAAACACATATACAAAATATTTGTCACCCTCCTGTTTACTGCATTTTAGGTGCAGGAGGGTTACTTTCCCTGGGTTCCAGTGGTGGCTCAGGCTGGTGGGAGTCAGAGTTCCCACTCTGAGCCCATCTCCTTCCTCCCGCGTGGCTCTCTGATAGCTGGGAGGAGTGATGGGCGCTGTAAATTCATCTCCATCGGGTGGCCTTAACAGCATGGGCTACCCGATGGGCTCCTTGAACGAGCGATTTGCCGTGCAGGCCAGGGCCGCAACACATGGCGGCAGGCACCCGGTCGCAGGGGTCCACAGGGCGGCCACTGGTTGTAATTTAAACACTGCATTTTCTCTAAAAAGACAATGTTTACTGCAGAAAGCCTGCAGGGACTGGCTGTGCTCACCAGAACAACTACATCAATCTTTTTTTGTTGTTGTTAGCGTCTCTTACAATTTGTTCTGCCTTATTCATACACAAATCTACAAACAATCTGATTTATAGATATAAACACACACAAACACTGCCTAATACATACATACACACACAATACCTAATACACACACACAGAAACTACAAAATACATACATACACCAACACAACTACCTCATACTACTCACACACACTTTCTAAAACATACACTTACACTCTGCCTAATACATACACACATGCAAACTTCCTCAAATCATATGCAAACAATATCATACTCACACCCACTGCCTAATGCATACACACAGAAACTGCTTTATAGATGCATACTTACAAACTGCTTAATACATACATTGAAATATGATTATTACATACAAGTAATAAATACACCAACATAGATACCACTAATACTGGCACACTGCCTAATATATACACTCACACACTGCCTAAGATATACACACACTGCCTCGCTGTCGCCTCCTCCTCTCCCCCTCCCCCCACATGCGGAACAAGTCAGAGGCTTGGCAATGAAAAAGGGGGAGGAGCTTACAAAGGTTGCAGTCAGAAGAACTGCGGCTTTTGTAAGCTATTTTAAACTATACTCCCAATGAATACATACATGTATTCATTTGGGGTATCTCTACTAAACTGTGGGGGGAGTTGGAAGTGTGGAGTGGTCCTTTAAGTTCTCCATAGAATGCAATTAAATAAGTTAGGCATGACCTGTCTTTCATAAAAAAAACCTGTAATGATATTTTTGTTCAAATTAATTCTTGAATATTATTCCTTAACAGACTTTCAAGTAATTTCCCAACCACAAAAGTTGAGCTCAAAAGTCTGTAGTTTCTGAGTTGAACTTTTGAACATTTTTAAATATGGGCACCACATCTGCTTTTCTCCAATGCTCTTGTACAATTCCTGAAAGAAAAGAAAACTGAAAAATGTAAAACAGTGGTATGGATATTTCTGCACTAAACTCCCTATGCACACATGGGTGAATAACATCTGGCACTGGGACTTTGTTTATATTAACTTTATTTAATTGCTCTTAGGCTTTTGCAACATGGATTTGTAACTCTACAGTCATAGCTTCGTCCCTATATATTGAAGAAAAATAATTAAATAGAATGTTTGCCTTGTCCTGATCTTCTTAACCTTTTCGGTATTAGCATCATTTTTGGCATTGTCTTTGTTTTCTTTGGCTATGATCTTTTCATGTTCCAGATTGTCCCATCTAATCACTCTTTTGCAAGTCATATTGACATGCTTATATTTGTCATAGGATGCAATCGACCCTCCTGAATGCCATTTTATTATCTTTTATCATTTGACTCACCTTTGTACTAATCCACAGTTTTACTTTGCTTCTTTTATATGTGTTTCCCAATGGCATGTATTGAGAAGTGTACATTTGTAGAATTTGTTTGAAGACCTTGTGCCAGTGAATATTTCCTGCCAGTCAATTCATTGTAAAAATGCCCTTATCCTATTGAATTTGGCCTTTTTAAAATTAAGTGTTTTTGTGCTGCCCATATAATGTAGTTTTTTTTTTTTTTAGTTAATCTCAACTGATACCATACTATGGTCACTATTTCCCAAGTTTTCCTAACTTGAATGTTTGAAAACAAGCCAACATTATTAGTTATGACAAGATCCAGATGGACATCTGGATCATTAAAAATGCGGTTAGAAATCCAGACATTGCTTTAAAATATTTAGTTCAACAATACAATGTATTCAGATTTTAATATTTATTATTCAGCTTTTTGTGCAATGCATAATTTGACATCTCAAGCAGCATTAGCATAACTCTTTTTATATTGTTTTATTACATTTTATTCAATTCCATGTAGTATATTTCATTGTATAGTATCTATTTGTTTCCAACTTCCCAGTTAAAACAGTGGTATGGATATTTCTGCACTAAACTCCCTAAGCACACATTGGTGAAAATAGCACAGTCAGTAAAAAAAGGGGACAACTATAGGCCAGTAGTGGGGAAAGTAATGGAAACCATGTTAAAGGATAGGATTGTTGAATATCTACCTCAATGATCTGTACTTCTCTTTATTTTTATTAGTGATATTGCAGAAGGTATTGCAGAAGGATACCAAGATATATAACAGGGTTGATGTTCCAGGAGGGATAAGCCAAATGGCAAATGATTTAGGTAAACTAGAAAAATGGTCATAGTTTTGGCAGTTGACATTTAATGTGGATAAGTGCAAGATAATGCATCTTGGACGTAAAAACCCAAGGGCAGAGTACACAATATTTGATAGAGTCCTAACCCCAACATCTGAGGAAAGGGATTTAGGGGTGATTATTTCTGATGACTTAAAGGTAGGCAGACAATGTAACAGAGCAGCAGGAAATGCTAGCAGAATGCTTGGTTGTACAGGGAGAGGTATTAGCAGTAGAAAGAGGGAAGTGCTCATGCCATTGTACAGAACACTGGTGAGACCTCACTTGGAGTACTGTACAGAGTACTGGAGACCGTATCTCCAGAAAGATATTGATACTTTAGAGAGAGTTCAGAGAAGGGCTACTAAACTGGTTCATGGATTGCAGGATAAAACTTACAATGAAAGGTTAAAGGATCTTAACATGTATAGCTTGGAGGAAAGATGAGACAGTGGGGATTTGATAGAAACATTTAAATACATAAAGGGAATCAACACAGTAAAGGAGGAGACTATATTTAAAAGAAGAAAAACTACCGCAACAAGAGGACATAGTCTTAAATGAGAGGGGCAAATGTTTAAAAATAATATCAGGAAATATTACTTTAATGAGAGGGTAGTGGATGCATGGAATAGCCTTCCAGCTGAAGTGGTTAACACAGTGAAGGACTTTAAGCATGTGTGGGATAGGCATAAGGCTTTTCTAACTATAAGATAAGGTCAAGGACAAATGAAAGTATTTAGAAAATTTGACAGACTAGATGTGCCGAATGATTCTTATCTGCCATCACATTCTATGTTTCTATGTGACTTGTTATTGTTTTTGAGCAGTATAATTTTATTCACACTAAAATAATATTCTATAAAATATTTAGCTAGTTCGTGTCTCCAGTATATGTTGATTCATCATTCAGCAAACTTATGTTATTACAATTTAAAAACTGCGGAATCAAACAGACATCATTTGACATTGTTTCACATCTATGAGTCATAGAGGAAATCAGGAAATACTACAATCTTGGCAGATGCAACTTTTCGTTCGAATAAATAAATCAAGCAAAAACTATAGATACTCAAACTATTTCACTCAGTTTCACTTTTTATGTTTTAACAGAAGTATTTTATTATTAATACTGGTTAATTTAACAATTTTAGATGGGAATATGTGGGTTTATGAAACATATTATGATGATCAGTCATACATTTCTGTTCCTAGATACGATATTCTTTCCAATCTTATATGACTCATAATAAAATGTAGATCACTAATTATTTTGTATTTACAATATAAACATTTACAATTATGTTTTCTTCTGTTTCCACAAATTTCTTTTTTGCTTTACCACTGATACGTACAAATATTTGAAAGCGGCTCTGTCACCGTCTGGGGTCTTTATATGATTTGCATTGATACCTTCGGGGCTCAAGTTCCCACTAGTAGTCCTGCAGGACCTGCCCTTTGTTGCAGGCGATATCAGTCAAAGTACTGGGCAGGACAGTCGCCATGTGTATCGATGGCAGTGAGGTGCAGTGAGTCCCAGTGAGTGCTGAAGGGGCCTGATCCAGCCTGTGAGTCTCACACTTGGCACTGCTGGGCGCAACGTTGCATTGTGACATCACTGCGCTGCAAGCTCTGGAGTGATACATTCAAACAGGAGCAGTGGTGGCAGCTGGTAGCGGACTGGGAGCCTCTCACTGTGTGTGAGTGCGGGGGGGAGCATAGCGCAGCTCGGGGACACACTGCCACTCACACACAGCACTCTGCACAGCCTGTCCGATGAGCCCGGCACCTCCTCTGCATCATGGGGATAAGTGTTCCCCAACCCCAACATTCTGCCTTGTACCACATTAACAACTATTTATATAAATAATGCAAAATATACTGCCGCTGGGGAGTAGGACCGACTGTCCCTACTCCCTGAAACTCCAGCTGCCGTTGGGGATCTGGGCCGACTGCCCAGCATTCCTGTAGGGCCAGTGGACAGACCTCGGTCCCATCTCCACCTGCCATATGGGGTTCCCCCCAGGACCAGTCTATCAGGTCCCCTACCTCTGTAGCTGGTAGTGAAGTAGGGGCTACATCAACCGGGTCTTCCCTGCCGCAGGGTTTTAAGTCTGGGACTGCCACCCAACTCTCCTGCATGGTATTTTGAATTGAGTGGAACAGATGTCGGTAGTCCTGCTCCAGCTCCCACTCCAGTGTCACTAGATATGTCAAGTCTGGTCTCACTTCGTTGGGGTCAGCCCAATCTTGCATACCCTCTCTGTAGTTGTATATTTCACGAAATCGGATCTCCTTAGTGCTCCCGAACTCCGGTTCTGTAAAGGCTCCCACAACAGGCCAGGGCCATCATAATCATCACCCACAGGGCTGTCGTGCTCCGCCATCCAGGGGGTATGCCGAGCTGTATACCACCAGAGTGCCTGGTATGTGTCCTCTAGCCACAGTTCCTGCTATACCCGGTGCTCGAGCTCCTTCACCCACTCCTCCAGAGGCTGCTCTCCCAGGAGGGGCATCCACAGGGCCATTCGTATCTGCCACTGCTGCTCCTCACTGGGGAGACTCTCACCCTGCCACCACTCCACGTCCTC
Organism: Pelobates fuscus; assembly: GCF_036172605.1. Classification (NCBI taxonomy): domain Eukaryota; kingdom Metazoa; phylum Chordata; class Amphibia; order Anura; family Pelobatidae; genus Pelobates; species Pelobates fuscus. The sequence goes on from NC_086318.1 coordinate 68,124,352, forward strand.
CAGGGCCGCACGCCAGACCGCATTCCGGCATCCATCCCTGTAGTCTGGGTTGTCCACCTCCTCGTAGCGGATTGCTGTCCAGGAACTTGCAGGTTCCATACTGCCGCAGCCAGGGGCGCTGTACAAGAGTTGCCCTGATTATAAATCCACGGACAGTGTCTTCCAGGATGCTTTACCTCGCACTAGGAAGCCATCCCACCGCTGTCACCAGATGTGATGGACCCTACATCAATCGATGCTCCTAATGTTTACCAAGCACCAACAGCACTGCACCAGACACCATAAGCACTGCAGACCCCCCGAACCGCCGCAGTTTGGTTGGGGTCTCGCCATCTCCTACCCACCCTGGACCTACGACAATGCTCCAGACTCCAGTGGGTGAACCTCTCTTCCTTCAGAGAGTGAAGCAGGAACAGCTCTTAGAAGAGCTAGTGATTAGAACCCAGGGAAGTATACAGATTATAGTAATCCCCAATGTGATTATAGCAGTTCCCTATGACATGAGACAAGGCTGTGAGTTGAGGGTAAGAAGGTCTAAAGGTTTATTGAATAGCTTGAGTGTTTATACAGTTTCTCCCCACAAGGTTGATGTCCAGGTGAACCTTGTGGTGCACAGGACACAGAATTAACAAACAAATAAAAAAAAGAGTCTTAAATGCAGACACTCCCCAACAGTGTACACAATCCCTCCCCTCTGACTGTGATACAATTAACAAAGACAATGGGCTAACTCAATTAGCTCTAAACAGAAAAAATATACATTTTTACAAACCCCAAAAAGTACAACATATCCCCACAAAAGTCACAGCCCCGATCTGGGTGAACAACATATCCAAAAATCACCCAGATTAGTTCAGGGGTTCAAGAATTTCATGGAAGTCTTATTTTTGCCCAACTGTGCACATGGTCCCATGCCCAAAACCGTTTCATGCACTCAATGACAAAACAAGACACTTTAAGATGGCCGCCGCCACATGTTTGAATTTGTTCCAGTTAAAATTCCAATGGGCAGAAACAGTACTTTTGAACATGGGTTATTACAGGGCCCATAGTCCCAGGGTAGGAGGCTGGCAAACAGGCCTCTCCAAAACCCAGTGGCGAGGCTACTTTCGCCACACACCTAAAATGGCAGAGGTGACGTGTGGGCCTGTAATGGAGGCACAGCCAGAGCCTACCCTACACAAGCTGAAGCTCATACTGGCAGCCTTATTGAGATGCATGGCAGAGAGGGAGAGGGGCCCACCGATACATCTACCCTACTACTCACAGACCAACGAAAGTGTGAGAGATCCTGCTGGGTTCCTATACCCTGATGAGTTGTGTAGACAGGTCACTGCACTCGGTCCCTCCTCACTCAAAGCTGCTGTGCTAACTGACCTACATGGCATTCCTGCTTTTCAGCCAAAACCTGTGGAGGACGGTAATCAAGCATGGGAACGAACTTCTTACTTACCCCTATCGATACAAAAGGGAAACAACAGGTTTCTGGAGCTTGGAAATCATCTTGTGTGCGAAAATGTCAGTCTACACTTTCCTTCCAAACAGTAAATGCAATTTTAATAGGTCCTACCATTTCTACAGTGAGAGAAGTGTAGAACTGGATGAGCACTACCTTTTCAAAGCATTACATAAGTATTCCAGAGTTTGGTAACGATTGCTATATCAGTTTTAAATACATTTATTTTTAGAAATATATGGTTTACCTGTATTTACTGTATATGGATATACCATTTTTATTTATCTATTTTGTCACACCTACTGTATGTGTGAAAAATACTAGCTATGTATCACTTCTTTGAAATAAATGTTTTGCAAGTGCTTGGCAGTGCAGGTATTAAATAAAAGTATAACCAAAAAGTGGGCTACCTGTATAAAATAGTTGTAAACCATAACCTTTATTAATGGTATTTGGTAATGGTATTTATGGTTATATATTTGGGCAACCGGTCATTTGGACAAAATTCTGATGAATTGCAATTTGTTTCAATCTGCAAGATACCCTGATGATGTCTGTAGTCAGTGCATATTCTTCATCTAGTAACATAAAGGATAATGTGCAGCAACTCTGACTTGTGAATCTTTCCCCCCAAAAAAGTCTTGAAAATCTCCCTTTTCAGCTAAGTGCACTGTGTACATACTAAATTCAACCACACGGGGGCACTAAACTACCTTTGTCTGAAAGAGTTTGGTATATGGCCTCTGCATCAAAATTTAGTTACAGAAAACAAAAACAGACACACAGAGTTATTAAAACTGTAAAGAAAAATAAGAGGCAGAGTAAATAAAAAAAATAGTGAATGCATCAATTGAGACAAAAAATTATAATATGATCAACCAGATTTTGTCCATGTAGCCATTCAACTTGTCCAAATATTATCCATGCAAACGATTGTGGAAAACCTATTTGGATGAATACCAATATAAGCCTATCACTGTCCTGAAAAAATGTATATATTTTATTTATGCATATTTATTTGGGCAACGCGTCCATGTGACAAAATTCTGAAGAATTGCAATTTGTTCTACTCTCCAAGATACCCTAGGGATGTCTGTAGTCAGGGCATATTCTTCATCTAGTAATATACGGGGCTGCGGCATTTGTTGGTGCTATATAAATAATAATGACTCAGACTCGTGAATCTTTCCAATAAAAGAGCCTGGAACATCTCCCTATGTGTACATACCAAATTCCACTTACAGAGACCAAAAACCGACACACAAAGAATTAATTAGACACACTATAGTATTTACGTAAGGGACACTTTTGTGACTAATCTTTGCTATTTTTTTTTAAATATTTTTTTTATTTTTTTTTCCTCACACATATACACACACAACTTGTGCTCTAGATTTCATACTATATGTATGCAATTACAGGGGGGAAAAAAGCATATTGTGCACAACTCAATGGGTTCCCATGTTTATTTCGACTGGTTTTTGTAATGTTACAGGACCAAATAAGACAACTTTTTGGGGGGGAATTTTGACAGAATGATTTCACAGACCTTTGCCTTATTCTCTGGTGTTTTAAACACACATTATCCCATGAGAATAAAGCATTTGCAAAAGTACAGTCCGAACACTCAGTGGAATTTCTCATGATGTTTAATGAGCCTTATCATGTGACCATCAGATTTAGCAGTGTTCATTTTTCCACATTGTCACATACACATTGCACATTTGCTGTGTATATCATAAAGCGATGTGTGCTATTGAATTAACATCATGAGTGCATCAATAACTCCTGTGTATAATACGTTTTTGTAAATTAGAGCCAAATAAGCAATAATAACCTGGTCTTTGCCAATTTTGCAAAACTTAGAAAGTTGAAGATTGGCTTTTAGAGGCATATTAGCATATCATATTTACCAATAACTCCATATATGTAAGGCATTTGCAAAAATAGGTAATTCGATCCTTATGTTAAGGCAATTTTATAGCAGTAATAGCGCAGTATCATTGAACAGGGATATTAATCTTTTTTATAGCAGTAATAGCGCAGTATCATTGAACAGGGATATTAATCTTTTTTAGGCCTTAAAGGACCACTATAGTGCCAGGAAAACATACATGTTTTCCTGGCACTATAGTGCCCTGAGGGTGCCCCCACCCTCAGGGTCCCCCTCCCGACCGGGCTCTACGGGGTGGAAGGGGTTAAACTTACCTCTTTTTCCAGCACCGGGCGGGGGACTCTCCTCCTCCTCCTCGGCTGAATGCACATGTGCGGCATGAGCCGCGCTCGCATTCAGCCAGTCCACAGAAAGCATTCTCAATGCTTTCCTATGGACGCTGGCGTCTTCTCACTGTGAAAATCACAGTGAGAAGCGCGGAAGCCCTCTAGCGGCTGTCAATGAGACAGTCACTAGAGGCTGGATTAACCCTATTATAAACATGGCAGTTTCTCTGAAACTGCTATGTTTATAGAAAAAAAGGCTTAATAATAGCTGGACCTGGCACCCAGACCACTTCATTAAGCTGAAGTGCTCTGGGTGCCTATAGTGGTCCTTTAACCCCTTAAGGACACATGACATGTCTGACATGTCATGATTCCCTTTTACTCCAGAAGTTTGGTCCTTAAGGGGTTAAAGATATACCTAAACGATATAACTAGAATGTTTTTACTTCATATTTATAATCTCCATGTACCAATTGATTGACATGATAAAGTCCTCAATATGGGAAGAAGCTGTTTTTCAGTGTTGTCCAGTGTTTTCTTAAAGGACCACTATAGTGCCAGGAAAACACACTCGTTTTCCTGGCACTATAGTGCCCTGAGGGTGCCCCCACCCTGGATGGAGAGGAAGGGGTTAAACTTACCTCTTTCTCCAGCGCCGGGCGGGGAGCTCTCCTCCTCCTCTCCGCCTCCTCTCCTCCTCTTCGGCTGAATGCGCATGCTTTCCTAAGGACGCTGGCGTCTTCTCACTGTGATTTTCACAGTGAGAAGCGTGGAAGCCCTCTAGCGGCTGTCAATGAGAGCCACTAGAGGCTGGATTAACCCACTTATAAACATAGCAGTTTCTCTAAAACTGCTATGTTTATAGAAAAAAGGGTTAATCCTAGCTGGACCAGGCATTAAGCTGAAGTGGTCTGGGTGCCTATAGTGGTCCTTTAACATATGATGGATATTGTTATGTGTATGATATTGAATTACAAAGTCCATTCTATTCAAATGTAACTTTAATGTAGGTCAAATCTCTTTAACTTCCCCATCTGGAGCCCCAGATATCGACTGAAACTAGAGTCTCCCCAATTTGAGCAGTGAGGACATTCCATTAACAGTGTCCACTATTTGCAGGACAGCATAGAATGTCATTGACGGCATTAAGGGGATAGATTCCTGTTCTGATGTCACTGTAGAGATGGAACATGTAGCTGCTGCAATTTGTTTCAAATCATTGCAGCAATAATCAATCGAATAAACAGAGATAGGGACACAGAAGCAACTTCCACCATAATCCCTTTAAAGTCATAATATGCATTCAGCTGAAATACAACAGGCGACCCTCCTAAACATTGCTCTAATGTTATGTGGTTTATTTTTAAAGAGAGGTGAAGGAACACTGGGGGAACGGGGGTGGGAGGTTAGGACCACTGAGGGAGGAGGAGGGGAGGTCCAGTAGGGGTTTGGGAGAGGAAGGACCACTAAGGGGGGGGGGGGGGAAGGACCACCAAAGGAGAGGGGAGGAGGGTAAGGACCACTGAGGGGGGGGGGGGGGGCGGGAGATTACCACTAAGGGGGTGGGGGGAGTAGGGGAAGGTCTACTAAGGGGTTTGGGAGAGGGAGGACCACTAAGGTGGGGGGGAGTGAGAAGACCACTAAAGGACTGCAGAGGGACAGGGGGCCAAGGGAGAGCACTAAGGGACAGAAGGGTAGAACATGGAGGGACAGAAGGGAAGGGGAAATCAATAATTGACCGGAGGGGAGAGCACTATGATTTTTTAAAAAAATAAAAATAAAGAGCTGCTCCCCTCTCAGTCCCTATCCTACCCCACAAACCCTCTCTTTTACACTACACACATACACAATGCATCCCCCCGCCCCCCACACACACACAGAAACATACATTGCATTCCTACTCACACAGAGACACACCCGAAACACACAATGCATCCCTTGCGTTCACACAAACACTCATTCTCTTACACACAGAAACTACATTACATACACAGAAACAAACCTTGCACCCCTTACACACACACACACACACACACTGAAACATACAATGCATTCCTTATACGCAAACACACACTGCATCCCCTATAAACACACTACATCCCTTACACAAATTGCACACATAAAACATCCCCAACTCATGGATGGGCCATGTAGGTGGATTTATGGGTGGGCATTGTAGGCATACTCACGATCAAGCCCTGGGGGCCCAGACCTTGAGCTGTGTAAGGGGCCCTAAAAAATGGAGCTGCTTCCTGTTCGTTAATTGTTGTGAGCACTGTTAAAAACTCCAGAGAGCCTCTTCTACACCAGACCTGTGGAGCCAGACTGAGCCCATCATCAGCCTCTTGTCCTAATCTGGTGGTAAGTAGGCAATCCAATATATTATTAGTGGCACTAATTTCTAATTTACCTCACATTAAATGGATACTATAGTCACCAGAAGCACTACAGCATAATGTAGTGGTTCTGGTGTCTATAGCCTGTACCTGTAGGCTTTTTAATGTAAACATACTGTCTTTTCAGATAAAAGACACTTTGTGAAGACTGGCGTTGGCCCATATGGCAGAGCATATGGGCGGGGCATTGTGATGTCACATGGTGGGCAGGACATATGGGGGGCGGCAACATTTTTTGCCTAGGGTGGCAAAAATCCTTGCACCGGCCCTGAAGAGAGCACACCCAAAACATGCTTGAGGTGTGTTAATGTGTTATTTTTGGTAGCTAGCACAGGGAGGGCTGGTAAGAGGGGCCGGGGGCAATTGCTTCCTAGGCCACTTAACACAGAGGTTTGTGGGCACCGGCCTCACACATCATGTAACTGGATTTATTATTATTGTATTCCATTATTCCATTGTTAGTATAGCACATGTAATACATATAGTATAGCACATGTAATTCATACATTAAAGGGACACTATAGTCACCAAAACAACTTTAGGTTAATGAACCCGTTTTGGTGTATAGACCATGCCCCTGCAGTCTCACTGCTCAATTCTCTGCAATTTAGGAGTTAAATCACTTTCTTTATGCAGACATAGTCCCACCCCCTTGCATGTGACTTGCACAGCCTTCCTAAACTCTCCCTGCAAAGAGAGATCAAATGTTTACACTTCCTTTATTTCAAATTCTGTTTCATTTATAATTTAGTATCTCCTACTCTGTTAATAGCATGCTAGACCCTGCAGGAGCCTCCTGTGTGTGATTACAGTTCAATCTACAGAGCAGGAAATACAAACTTTTAAAGTAAGTTACAGCTAATTGAAAATGAAACCAATTTAGTTTTCATGCACGCTGTGTCAGTCACATGCAGGGAGCTGTGGCTAGGTCTGCATAAACAGAAACAAAAATGATTTAACTCCTAAATGGCAGAGAATTGAGCAGTGAAACTCCAGAGGCATTATCTATACACAAAAACTGCTTCATTAAGCTTAAGTTGTTTTGGTGACTTAAGTGTCCCTTTAAGAATCATTAATTCTGAATGTATATCTAATACACATCTTGTATATAATCCTTGATGATATCACAACAGGTTTGATTTATTTATTTAAAATGATATGTAATAGTGAGATGATTATTAGTAAATAAGAGATAAGATTAACTTAATGTAATGGTCTCTTAAAGTAAAGCAATGTGAATGCAGACAGAGATAACCAGTCTGGCAAATTTCAATGTGTATAAACTGAAAAATGTAATGTGCTATATTTGACCCTGTAACTTTTCAAAACACCATAAAACCTGTACATTGTTTTACCCATGTTTTACCCGTGAGACATCGCTGAATACAAATATGTGTACTTTATTGCAGTAACAGCTAACAGTATTGTCACATTCACAGTTAAAATGCCATGCAGAATAAAAAAAGTAAAAAAAATGTAATATCTCAATTTTTTTAATATTTTATTCATATTAAATTATGTTTAATATACAAATATTTGATGTGACATGAAAGCCCTGTTTCTCCTAAACAAAATGAGTGTGGGTGCACATAATATGAAAGAGGTAAATTACACCTGAACAGACATATAGCGCAAATTCAAGGTTTTGTTTACTTTTTGATCACAACATGTATAACTGCCTCAGTCCTTAAGGGGTTAAACATGTATACAAACCAAAATAAAGCAAACCAAACTTTAAAAATGCGATATGCCTTTATAAATTTATTATAAACTTAAATTGCATTAGATTGCAAAGTCTCTCAGCCAGAGGAATTTCTTCAGTCTCCTCCCCCTTTTCCCCCTCCTCTTACTCTCAGTTTCATACCAGTCCACTAATAGTGATGTACCGAACAGTTCCCGGCGAACATAGCGTGTTCGCGTTCGCCGCCACGGGCGAACACATGGGCGGTTCGATCCGCCCCCTATTCGTCATCTTTGAGCAAACTTTGACCCTGTGCCTCACGGTCAGCAGACACATTCCAGCAAATCAGCAGCAGACCCTCCCTTCCACACCCTCCCACCTCCCTCCCAGCATCCATTTTAGATTCATTCTGAAGCTGCATGATTAGTGAGAAGAGGGAAAGGGTAGCTGCTGCTGATTAGATAGGGAAATTGATAGCTAGGCTAGGGTATTCAGTGTCCACTACAGTCCTGAAGGACTCATCTGATCTCTGCTGTAAGAACATCACCCCAAAAAGCCCTTTTTAGGGCTAGAACATCAGTCTGCTTTTTTTTTTTTTCTGTGTAATGTAATTGCAGTTGCCTGCCTGCCAGCTTCTGTGTCAGGCTCAGTGGATACTGTGCCCATTTGCCCAGTGCCACCACTCATATCTGGTGTGACTATAGCGTTCCTTTAAAAACAAAAAAAGGGTTTCACTGTAAGCTAATTGCAGTTGCCTGCCTGTCAGCTTCTGTGTCAGGCTCAGTGGATACTGTGCCCATTTGCCCAGTGCCACCACTCATATCTGGTGTCTCTATAGCGTGCATTTAAAACCAAAAAAAGGGTTTCACTGTAAGCTAATTGCAGTTGCCTGCCTGCCAGCTTCTGTGTCAGGCTCAGTGGATACTGTGCCCATTTGCCCAGTGCCACCACTCATATCTGGTGTCTCTATAGCGTGCATTTAAAACCAAAAAACTTTTTTCACTGTAATAGATTGAAGAGCAGTTAGTTGTCTGCCAGCTTCTGTGTCAGGCTCAGTGAATACTGTGCCCATTTGCCCAGTGCCACCACTCATATCTGGTGTGACTATAGCGTGCCTTTAAAAACAAAAAAAGGGTTTCACTGTAAGCTAATAGCAGTTAGTTGTCTGCAAGCGTCTGGGTGTCAGGCCTTCAGCGTGTGCTCTGCCAACCTCAGCAAGTGTAATTTGCCACTCATATCTGGTGTCTCTGTAGCGTGCTTTTACAAAGAAAAACAGTTTTCCAGTGTAAGCTAATAGCAGTCAGTGTCCTTAAAGCGGGTGTGTCAGGCCTTCCTTCAGCGTGTGCCCTGCAGAACCCTGCCAGTGCACATTGCCACTCATATCTGGTGTCACAATAGCGTGCATTTAAAACCTAAAAATATTTCTTCACTGTTATAGATTGAATAGCAGTAAGTTGTCTTCAAGCGGGTGTCAGGCCCACAGTGTGTACTCTGCAGACCTCTGCCATTGTCCATTGCCACTCATATCTGGTCTCACAGTAGCTTGCACGCATAGTACCACTAATCCCCCAAAAAATGACAGGCAGAGGCAGGCCACCCCGCAGGGGCCATCGTGGTTGTGGTGCTGTGATTCCCTTTGGCCCTAGAATAATGCCCAGTTTTCAGAGGCCACGTACCCTGAAATTGAAAAGTTCTGAGGACATTGTTGACTGGCTAACACAGGATACCCAATCTTCTACAGCCTCCGCTTGGAACCTTGACGCACCATCCTCCTCCAGCTTAGCTTATGGCACCTCTCAAGATACCACTCACCCGCCTGCCGCCACCACCAAAACTAGCACCACAGCCGCTTTACTTGGTATGTCAGAGGAGTTATTCACTCATCCGTTTGAAGAAATGAGTGATGCGCAACCATTATTGCCAGAGGATGTAGATAACAGGGATATGTCTCAGGCAGGCAGCATTACACACATGGACGTACGGTGTGATGATGATGATGTTGTACCCGCTGCTGCTTCCTTTGCGGAGTTGTCAGATACAAGTGAAGCGGTTGATGATGACGATGCGTCCATGGATGTCATGTGGGTGCCCGCTCGGCAAGAAGAAGAACAGGGCGAAAGTTCAGATGGGGAGACAGAGAGGAGGAGGAGGAGGAGATGAGTTGGAAGCAGGGGGAGGTTGTCGCAAGGAGCTAGTGGCACAGTCAGACAGCATGCATCGACACCCGGGGTCAGCGCGACTGCACGCCAATCCAGCCACCAGAATGCCGTCATTGCAGAGCTCAGCAGTGTGGAATTTTTTTTGTGTGTCTGCCTCTGACAACAGCGATGCCATTTGCAACCTGTGCCAAAAGAAACTGAGTCGTGGGAAGTCCACCTAGGTACAACTGCTTTGCGTAGGCACATGATCTCACATCACAAACGCCTATGGGATCAACACATGAGTACAAGCAGCACGCCTACTCTAAGCCGCCATCCTCCTCCTGGTCCAGTATCTTCAGCCACGTCAACCACTGCTGTCCTCCTTGCCCCCTCTCATCCATCCGCCACTCCGTCTCCCGCCTTGAGCAGTTCCCGCTCATCTGCCCACAGTCATGTGTCTGTCAAGGACATGTTTGAGCGTAAGAAGCCAATGTCACCAAGTCACCCCCTTGCCCAGCGTCTGACAGCTGGCTTGTCCGAACTATTAGCCCGCCAGCTTTTACCATACAAGCTGGTGGAGTCTGAGGCATTCAAAAAATTTGTGGCTATTGGGACACCGCAGTGGAAGGCACCCAGACGAAATTTCTTTTCACAAAAGGCAATCCCCAACCTGTACTCGATTGTGCAAAAGGAAGTAATGGCATGTTTGGCACACAGTGTTGGGGCAAGGGTCCATCTGACCACTGATACCTGGTCTGCAAAGCATGGTCAGGGCAGGTATATCACCTACACTGCACATTGGGTAAACCTGCAGACTGCTGCCAAGCATGGAATGCATGGCTCTGCAGAGGAGTTGGTGACACCGCCACGACTTGAAGGCAGGCCTGCTGCCACCTCCTCTACTCCTCTACTCCATCCTCTTCCATAACCTCCTCGGCTGAGTCCTCTTCTGCTGCTGCGTCTTGCTCCACATCAACGGCAACCCCCTAGCTCCCCAGGTACTATTCCACATCCCGGATACAGCAGTGTCACGCCGTCTTGGGTTTGACTTGCTTGAAAGCAGAGAGTCACACCGGACAAGAACTCCTGTCCGCCCTGAACGCACAGGTAGAAAAGTGGCTGACTCCACAGCAACTGGATATCGGCAAAGGCGCACTTTGCCGATATCCAGCGGCGAAACAACATGCCAGTGAGGCGCTTGATTTGCGACAGCCCGACACGTTGGAATTCAACACTCCTAATGTTCGACCGCCTGCTCCAACAAGAAAAAGCCGTTAATGAATATTTGTATGACCGGGGTGCTAGGACAGCCTCTGGGGAGCTGGGAATTTTTTTGCCACGTTACTGGACGCTCAAGAGCAATGCCTGTAGGCTCATGCGTCCTTTTGAGGAGGTGACAAACCTAGTCAGTCGCACCGAAGGCACCATCAGCGACATCATACCATTTGTTTTCTTTCTGGAACGTGCCCTGGGAAGAGTGCTGGATCAGGCCATAGATGAGCGTGAAGAGGAAGAGTTGTTGTCACCATCACCACCAGAAACAGCCTTATCAGCATCGCTTGCTGGACCTGCGGCAACGCTGGAAGAGGATTGTGAGGAAGAGGAGTCAGAGGAGGAATGTGGCTTTGAGGAGGAGGAGGAAGACCAACCACAACAGGCATCCCAGGGTGCTTGTTGTCACCTATCTGTTACCCGTGGTGTTGTACGTGGCTGGGGGCAAGAATATACCTTCAATAACATCAGTGAGGAGGAGGAACGGGAAATGAGTAGCTTGGCATCCAACCTTGCGCAAATGGGGTCTTTCATGCTGTCATGCCTGTTGAGGGACCCTCGTATAAAAAGGCTGAAGGAGAACGACCTGTACTGGGTTGTCCACGCTACTAGACCCCCGGTATAAGCAGAAAGTGGCGGAAATGTTACCGAATTATAAGTCGGAAAGGATGCAGCATTTGAAAATAAATTAAAAAGTATGCTTTGCACAGCGTATAAGGGTGATGTCACAGCACAACGGGAATCTAACAGGGGGAGAGGTGGAAGTCATCCTCCTCCTCCCACGACCACGCCGGCAAGGACAGGACGCTTTAAAGACGTGTTGTTGATGGAGGACATGCGGACCTTTTTTAAGTCCTACGCTTCGCCACAGCCCTTCGGGATCCACCCTCAGAGAGCGACTCGACCGACAGGTAGCAGACTCGCCTTAACTGCAGATATCGACACTCTGAGAAGCGATGAACCCCTTGACTATTGGGTGTGCAGGCTTGACCTGTGGCCTGAGCTATCCCAATTTGCGATAGAACTTCTGGCCTGCCCCGCTTCAAGTGTCCTGTCAGAAAGGACCTTCAGTGCAGCAGGAGGTATTGTCACTGAGAAGAGAAGTCGTCTAGGTCAAAAAAGTCTACATTACCTCACCTTTATTAAGATGAATGAGGGATGGATCCCGAAGGGACTGACACTGGGCGATACATTCGATTAAAAAAGGCCTGATGAGATGAGCTGCCTTGGGCTAAAAATGGTCCACACGCTGCTGTATTTTAGCTCTGAATGCCGGTTGACTTGCGTGACTTATCCGCCACCAACTAGGGTTCAAGCCGCCATGTTTTAGGGCACTTTCTGCCTGTGAAACAAACATCAATTTTTATGGCCGCTGCTACAGCAGCGCCTGCAACAATACCGCATTTTTCAGGCATGTGCTGCACTGTGGCTCTGGTGCTGCACTGTGGCTTCAAAAACCAAACAAAAAAAAAGGCACATAGTGACCCTATGTAGGGGGAACAGTCCCTATTCTGCTCTGTGTCAGTGTGTATCAGGGATTTGACTATCTTTATTCAGATTCAAAAATTACAATTCCAGGAAAAATTTAACAAACATTTACAAGAACATATATTATGCACATCATAGAAACAACGTGAATTCTGCTCTTTGTCAGTGTGTATCAGGGGCTTTGAGGATGGGGAACAGTCCCTATTCTGCTCTGTGTCACTGTGTATCAGGGATCATTAGGATAGGTGTCAATCCATATCTGCCAAGTGACCCTATGTAGGCGGAACAGTCTCTATTCTGCTCTGTGTCAGTGTGTATCATGGTCTCTGAGGACGGGGAACAGTCTCTATTCTGCTCTGTGTCAGTGTGTATCATGGTCTCTGAGGACGGGGAACAGTCTCTATTCTGCTCTGTGTCAGTGTGTATCAGGGGCTTTGAGGACGGGGAACAGTCTCTAAACTGCTCTGTGTCAGTGTGTATCAGGGGCTTTGAGGACCGGTGTCAATCCATACCTGCCAAGTGACCCTATGTAAGGGGAACAGTCCCTATTCTGCTCTGTGTCCGTGTGCATCAGGGGCTCTGAGGACAGGTGTCAATCCATATGTCAAGGTGTCAATATGTCATATGTCAGGTGTCAATCCATATTCATTGCGATTTAGGAATGTTAGGTGATTTCTGCTCTTTACGGATTAAAACCAGACTCTGCATCAACTGTGTAATTTTCCATGGGAGTTTTGCCATGGATCCCCTTCCGGCATGCCACAGTCAAGGTGTTAGTCCCCTTGAAACAACTTTTCCATCACTTTTGTGGCCAGAAACAGTCCCTGTGGGTTTTAAAATTCGCCTGCCCATTGAAGTCAATGGTGGTTCGCCCGGTTCGCGAACGTTTGCGGAAGTTCCCGTTCGTCGTTCGCGAACCGAAAATTTCGGGTTCGCAAAATCACTATCCAATAATGAAAGAAACAGGGCATCATTGTGAGAAAAAAGAGATAAAAACTACATTGGAGGGGCGGAGCCTGACCGCTGAACAGATCAGACGTGTGTCGTCTGAGCTCTGGGATCTGGGCCAGAGAATCGGAGCCAACTCCGTGCCACCAGCAGCCACCGACCCAAACTGACTCCCAAACTGTCCACAAGATGAAGGGGCACACGGCGATACCACTCACGAACCGGTACGGCACTGGAGTAACCCGATTAGGGCCTGGGGCCTATTTGAGCTTGAGCCGGGGAGAGACGGCCGCTCCCCCGGGTCTCCGAACGGCGTCCTGCTGTCCCCCCCCCTTGGACCGGTGGGGGTTATCCCGGTCCCCACGGGCGACCACCGCAGACAATAGATAACTGTCGAGCCCACACATGAACCCAGCAGCAGAACACAGCCCAGTGGCATTCCAAGATGGCGGATAGCACGCAGCCACATGGATACACAAAGAGCAACTCACCACGATATGCGGGGCTACCCAGGCGGCAGAGCCAACTTACAGGCTTCACAAGTCACCAAGACAAGCCAACAACACACCCTAAGCGGCTACAAGCACCGGCAAGGGAACACGAGCGGAGAGACCAAAGGCGGGAAAAGAGGGGGTTCCCCCCGGGTACCAATGACGCACAGACCATGCGACCTCGCCATGCGAGCCTATTCAAGCCGGAGACATCTAGAAGCCTTTACCCCAAACGTCAACCACAGGCGTAGAGCACCGAGGGCACAGAGGGAGACTCCACACGAGAACCCTCGGCAGCCCCTACACGGAAAAGATCGCGACCCTCGTCAGAAGCACCCGACACCGCGATCCACTGAAGCAGACCCCCAGGATGACCCAGGGCCCCGAGGAGGGCTTACTGGAACTCTGCCACCGGGCCTACTGCAGCCATCTATGCCCACTCCCAAGCCGAGGCATCGGCTAACACTGGACGCTACCTCTGAACTCTATGATGGACACTTGAAACGCTGCTCCAGACCTACACACACAGAAACAACAGACGGAACCCACAGACCCACATACACCCTAATTCACCTGTCAATTATGCAGCGCAACCAGTAGGTAGTGTAACTCACAACCGCATAACATGACACAGCACCAGGCAGACGCATACTACCACAGACGATACTACTGCACACAAGCCCTGACAAACACCCCTATAACTAAACGTGTAGACCTCCGACCTGCTTAGGGGACCGAAGCAGATCAACCTCACGAACCTCCACACACTTCAAGGTGGCACCCGAGGCAGACCAAGCTAGAAATCAACCGTTCAGTCCAAACGACGCATTAGAGACAAAACACTAACGCGACTATAGCCTGCAAACACTAAACCTGATTAAGCTGACTAAGCCTTGATTAAGCCTGCAAACACTTAACTTGACTAAGCTGGACAAACACCAAAGAAGCAAATTGTAATTCTAAGCTATGCCTGTATTACACTTAAACATTATCATTATATAAAAATTGTGCAGACCTTCTATGTGCCATATGTAAAATGTACGGTGACATTGTGCTTGTGACTGCTGTTGTGGCACCACAGCTCTTTTGTGACTCCTTGCACACAAAAATAAAGAATTAAAAAAAAAAAATAATAAACTACATTGGAGCCTGCTTTGCATGAATCACACTGATCAAACTCTCTCACACCCCCCTGTCAGAATGTTGCAAGGTGAAGAAATCTACCAACTGCACATGGTAAATCTGTCAGGCATGCGTAATACAATTTCTCAGCATTCCTAGGGATAGGATACTGATTGGTTAGATCAGTGCTTACCCAGTGCTTACCCTCCAATCTCCCCCCCTCCCCCCACTTGTTTCCCAGTGGTGTGGAAATAAAATAAAAAGAAGCATGTAAATATGGGGGGGGGGGGGAGAAATCATGCGTACCTGCTTTTCAATGACTCGGTTTTATCAGGGCTAAATGGGTCTAAGTTTTAACTTATATGCCAAATCTGAGATCTCTAAATATATATCTTTAAATATTAAAATAGCAACTACATTTATCAACATATACATATCCATGTAATTGTTTACTAGTGCTAGTGTATGCCTTGATGCATTTAAAAGGAACAGGGATGCAAATGTGCATGTACCCTTGTTTGGCACATATCATTATCAGAGAACCTTATAGTATATGCAGATTTCTAAAACAAACTTGCAGCTTCCCAGGTGTTTTTTTCTAAATCACCACCCCTCTTAGACAGCAAAGTGTACACAGGATTTGGGATTCAGCTATGCATCCATAAAAAGATCAAATAACGCATACATTGTGAAGTACAGAAAAAAAAAATCTCCGCTCGGGAAATGCGCTCACAGAAAATGTAGAAGATTGGTGCCTTGGGGTGCCTCCCCTGGTTTAGACTGGGGGTCTATCACCTTATTTGTCTCCCCTTCACCAGTGATGTGGTCCAAAGCTTAGTAAATTGATGAAAAACTCTCAGCTCGACGTGTTGGACATATCTTAAACATTGCACTGCTAACCTCCTCGCTCGGTGTGGCCGCATGAACCCCCAGCTTCAACATGTTCACTATAATTCCTTCTTCTCTCTGTTGTCTGCCTCTCATCTTGGGTCCAACAGCTTTCTTCCTTATGCAATTCTTCCCATAGGCTTCATCCTCTTCTAGCCACCCTATCTGGATCCCCATCCTGCTCTTTCCCTATCCATTTTGACACCCTTTTATAACCTCCCTACAGACCACTCATACCTTACTCACTCACACTCAGTGTCCGGGTCACTCACAGCCACTCATCGATACTCTCGCTCTCACACACACTCACACTGTTCAAATCAAAAGTACAAGTCTTATTTTGTTTGCAATCTGAACTTTTTCATGAATACTTATTCTGTTTCTCTATTTCCTTGAGCAGATGTCTTTGAATACGCAAGTACTGTGACTCAGACTGTGATGAAAGCCTGCAAATTCCACGTATAGGAGGTGGAGTTAAAGTGATTGTGATTGGCAGATAAGGATTGCTAAGGCAGTAGAAAGTGATGTGAATTCCACTATATTGGCTGAAGCTGTAGAAGGTGAAAGATGGTTCACACAACCATCAAGGGTGGAGAGGTTGCTGTTCTTGGAAACAGGAAAATACTATGGGGTTATTGTCTAGTAACACTACAAAGGTGTTACTAGTTTAGAGGTGAAGCGTTCTACCAGTAGTAGAGGATTTTGTGGTGATGATTGCACAGCATAGGGTGTGACCTGTGGTGTCTGTCTGTTTTGCCTTATGTTAAACTAAGTTATTGTTGGCCTAAAAGGTAAAAAGAGACTTGGGTTCATTATTACATAGTTACATGGCTGAAAAGAAAATTGCATCCATCAAGTTCAGCCTTCCTCACATTTGTTTTTTGCTGTTGATCCAAAAGAAGGCCAAAAAAACACAGTCACTTCCAATTTTTCAACAAGCTAGGAAATAAATTCCTTCTTGACCCCAGAATTGCAGTCAGATTTATCCTTGGATCAAGCAGTTATTACCCTACATTGAAAGATTATATCCTTGAATATTCTGTTTTTACAAGTATGCATCTTGTTGCTATTTGAACATATGTACGGACTCTGATAAAACCACTTCTTCAGGCAGAGAATTCCACATCCTTATTGTTCTTATAGTAAAAAAACTGTGAAAACAAGTAAGAGGGTCTTAGGGTGTAATGTTGTCCCTCTTTACACCCATCATTTTTAGGTCTGCTGCCCATTGAATTTGTAGCACTGCATTAGCAGTCTGTTGTAGATCAGAATTTCTCAACATTTTAAGAATCTTATGAGGTATGATTGTTGTGACTCAGCTTAATCTATCTCCATGAAACAAAACAATGAATTGACACATTTGGGATGTGACGAACATGAGGTTTGCATAAGTATAATATGCAAAAATAAAACTTACTTCATGAAACAAAGTATGATCCACTCATGTCCTGTTTCGGAGAAACTCTAGGATGGCCTCCACTCTCTTTTTTTTTTTTCCTGCTCCATTTTCTCTGTATTATACTCATGCACAAACTGTAATGTTGTACGTATTCCTATTATCATCCAACATTAAATAATGATTTTTTTTTTTAAACTTACAAATAGTGATGTCCCGAACAGTTCGCCGGGAACCCCTATTCGTCATCATTGAGTAAACTTTGACCCTGTACCTCACAGTAAGCAGACACATTCCAGCCAATCAGCAGCAGACCCTCCCTCCCAGACCCTTCCACCTCCATGACAAATAGGGGGCGGACCGAACATCGCGCCGGTTCCCGGCGAACTGTTCGGGACATCACTACTTACAAACAGAAGCTTCAGGACCTCAGTTTGCCTAGGCTACAGGGGAGAAGGAAGAGAGGAGATTCAATAGGAACTTTCAGGTATATTAAGGGAATAAAAAAAATGGACATATAGACCGGACATATTTTTCACAGAAATAACAAAACCAATGTGTACATTAACTTCTTTACAGAAAGGGTAGTTGATTCATGGAATAGACTTCCAACAGAGGTGGTAAAGACAAAGAATGAAACGTATAAAAATGACAGTGGCCTTCCTTCTGGATTAAGGAATTGTTACTGTAGTTATTTCATGATTCCATTTTGATTTGTTCAGCTCGCACTGTGGGGTTAGATTTTCTATGACAGCTAATATGTAAGGCGTATGTGTGGGTGTAGAGGAAACCAGTCTGACTTGATGATGTGACAAGTATTAAGCAGGTTTACACCTAATTACATTTTGGTTCCTTACCTCATAAACCACTTCCGCCAAGTCTATAACCTATAATATTAACACTTCTTTCCATATGTTCTCTCTTAAGATGAGATATTTCCTCATTGTTGGTTTAATCTCTATATAGTATTAGATCCAACAATATCAATTATAGGGAACAACCCATTACATTTATATTATTAGATCAGAAACAATATTGCATATTTTCAGTTTAAGCACGTTAATTTTCCCAAATGTAGTATTTTCCTGCATGTATCTGTTATCAGCAGTTTTATAGGAATCTCTCGTTTTACTTCAGATCATAAGATAAAGCTAGAAGGGACGTATTACAGCAATAAATTAAACAAAAAGACAGAGTAAGTTCTAATCGATTTGACTAAAAAGGTTCTATAGATAAATTGTGTAGTAATATATTACCAATTTGCACAGAGTAAATTATTTAATAAACTGTGAATTGTTAAAATTTGGCAAGATAACTGTAAATTCTCCAAATCATGTGTTTTTACAACTTTACATTTTGGCCTAAAACATTGCAATTCCCTTGTCAAGCATCCACAATTCTGGTTTAATGAATTAACTCCTTATAGAGAACTTATGGTCCAGAAAAAAATACTATTTTGGGATGAAAGTGTATCAATGTGAGCACAGTCCAGTTGCTTTGCTGCAAAAATTTTAAGTGAAATAATGATTTCTTAGCTCATTTTCAGTTCCTGGACCCCTATGCTGCAGAAGCCCACTCACAATCGAAGATGTCAACCTGCTGACATATTCTGCGATCTCCAATGCTTAGCAGAGGAAAGCACTGGAGATACTCATAAAAAAGCCGAATGCTGCACTCCTCCAACCATGCTGCTATGAGCAGCATTTGATTGCAGGACTGAGTTTCACTCAGCCTTGGAGGAGTAAACACCTCTAGTGGCTCAGAAAGATTGCCACTAGAGATGTATTTAACCGTACAATGTAAACATTGCAGTTTCTAAAAAGTGTGTTTTACACTGCAAGGTTGAAATGACAGGACCACTACACCCAGACCACTTCATTGAGTGTGAAAGAGGATTAAAAATTAGGAAGTCCATGTGTGGCATTGGAAATTGCCTGGAAATCGCAACAGAATTTCAAATTGTAGGCAAATAAGTATTTGTTATTTGAATTTTGACCTAAAGTTTGAAAATTCCTCAAAGAGCTTGTTAGCTTAACTATTTAGTTAATACGCCTGAACTTATTGGAATTAGAACATAGTCTGAAATATAAGCATTGAATCAGAAATAAAAGTTTTGCAATGTGCAATAGGTGTGACAAAAAGATACAAATGGTCTAACACCGCGAAAGGGAATTTGTAAGGAACGTGTACTTTTCTGTGAATGTAGTTTCCAAGATACCACTAGAATGTACCTTCAAAGAATCCATATAGTATATTCAGCATGCTCAAAGCTCTTTACCGGGCCCTTTCTGGGCTGCAGGTTAAAACGTATTCTAGGCTCCCTTATCTCAGGTCCAATTCCAATATGTACCTCATCCTTGGAAATATCTGTGGTGACCCAGTGCCTACAGTGTGAGGTATGTAAGTGCGTTTTTTGCCTGTGGTGTGTGTGTATGAATGTTTGTATATAATGCAGATGTTTGAATGCAGGGATGCATTTTTGTGTAGTTTTGGAGTGTCCATGCAGAAATGTTTTTGTGTACAGTGTATGTGTTTAAATGTAGTGGTGTGTTTGTGTATAGTATTGATGTTTGTAGCAGTGTGTTTTCACATATATTAAAGAAGAACCCATGGCAATAGATGTGCAAATGATTGCTACTAAAAACTTGCAGAATAATTGTAATTGGTTAACTCAAGACAATGTGCTGCAGCAACTAAAGAAAGTTAATATAAACAAAGCTCCAGGGCCTGACGGTATCCATCCACGTGTACTTAAGGAACTAAGTGTAGAAATAAGTGAACCTCTGTTTTTAATCTTTCAAGATTCTTTTCTTTCAGGAAGTGTTCCGGAGGATTGGAGGAAGGCAGATGTGGTTCCTATATTCAAAAAGGGTTCAAAATCCTTGCCTGGAAATTATAGACCTGTGAGCTTAACTTCTGTGGCTGGTAAAATATTTGAAAGGTTATTAAGGGATAATATTCAAGAATTCCTTGAGAAGAATATGGTTATCAGCAAAAATCAGCACGGTTTTATGAAGCACAGGTCATGTCAAACTAACTTGATTGCTTTCTACGAAGAAGTAAGTAGAAGTATAGATCAGGGTGTTGCAGTGGATGTGATCTATTTGGATTTTGCCAAGGCATTTGATACAGTTCCACACAAAAGATTAGTGTTCAAACTCAAGGAAATCGGTCTCGATGAAAATGCTTGTTCTTGGGTAGAACATTGGCTTAAAAACAGAATACAAAGAGTTGTCGTTAATGGTAAATTTTCAAGCTGGACAGAGGTGGCAAGTGGTGTCCCTCAGGGGTCTGTTCTGGGACCCCTTCTATTTAACATTTTTATAAATGATCTTGAAGACAGCATTGAAAGTCATGTTTCAGTGTTTGCAGATGACACAAAACTTTGTAAAATAATACAATGTGAGCAAGATATTACTTTGCTGCAGAAGGATTTAGATAGACTGGGGGACTGGGCACTCAAATGGCAGATGAAATTTAATGTTGAAAAATGCAAAGTTATGCACTTCGGCGTAAAGAATACACAAGCAACGTATACCCTTAATGGAAGCGAATTAGGGATAACAACACACGAAAAGGACTTGGGAATTGTTATAGACAACAAACTATGCAACAATGTGCAATGTCAATCAGCAGTGGCCAAGGCCAGTAAGGTATTGTCATGCATGAAAAAGGGCATTCATTCTCGGGACGAGAATATCATTTTGCCTCTCTATAAATCACTGGTAAGACCACATATTGAATATGCTGTGCAATTTTGGGCACCTGTTCTAAAGAAGGATATCATGGCACTAGAAAAAGTGCAGAGGCGGGCTACAAAATTAATAAAAGGAATGGAACATATCAGCTATGAAGAAAGGTTAACAAATTTAAACCTATTTAGTTTAGAAAAACGTCGCCTGAGAGGGGATATGATAACATTATACAAATATATTCGGGGCCAATACAAACCATTGTGTGGAAATCTATTCACAAACCGGACTTTACATAGGACACGAGGCCATGCGTTTAGACTGGAAGAAAGAAGATTTCGTCTAAGGCAAAGGAAAGGTTTTTTTACTGTAAGAACAATCAGGATGTGGAATTCTCTGCCTGAAGAAGTGGTTTTATCAGAGTCCATACAGATGTTCAAACAGCTACTAGATGCATACTTGCAAAGACAGAATATTCAAGGATATAATCTTTCAATGTAGGGTAATAACTGCTTGATTCAAGGATAAATCTGACTGCCATTCTGGGGTCAAGAAGGAATTTTTTGTCCTAGCTTGTTGCAAAATTGTGCTTCAAACTGGGTTTTTTTCTTTTTTTTTTTTTTTTTTTTCTTTTCTTTTGGATCAACAGCAAAAAACAGGTGTGAGGAAGGCTGAACTTGATGGACGCAAGTCTCTTTTCAGCTATCTAACTATGTAACTATGTAACTATGTAACATGTACACATACATCGCCACACACACATACAGATGCGCGTTATCAGACACACACAAACATTGCCACATGCAGATATACACTGCCACAAAAAGATACACACACGTACACTGCCATACACAGATGCACACAGACACATATACACACAAAGGTACACTCCAAGAGTGTATTATACATACACACAGATATATATTCAGGAGATGCACGCACACAAAGATACACACAATGAATGACATGCATACACAGATATGCAGTGACACACATACACAGATACACACATTGCAGAGGCATACACACACACACTTATCCACAAAGACTGATATAAAAACAAACAAATATATCTATTAGTCAAAATGATGATGTCCAGAATAGATAAATGCAAGGAAAAACCCTGATCCCTCCTCATATTATACCCTCGGCACTTGCATTGATCTATTCTGGACATCATCATTTTGACTAATAGTTCCACTGTATTTGGGTATTTCGGGAGGGATATTTAGTATTTAGCCGCATATATCACCCTGTGGCTATTATACGCTTGGCACTCCTAGCACACAGACACGAGTTTTTACTCGTACGAGACAACACAATATAGTAACTTAGAGGCTAGTGAGTTAGTTTGAACGAGAGAGGTGCCCTTGAAGGCACAGTTATATTCTGTTCTGAGGATAATTAAGTGTTTAGCCGCACACTTCATCTAAGGCAATAACACTCTCGGTGTTCTCTGTGCACAGACAGGAGTTCACCTGTAGGAAACAACATATTACTGATACTACTAGCGATTTAACTTGCAAAAGAGAGGTGCCCTTGAAGGCACAGTTATATTTTGTGGATACATTTCTTTTCTTCTCCCTCTTTTTACTGCTTGTAGTCAGCTCCTTCACCTGGTAGGTGCCCTTGAACGCACAGATATACCTTCTCTTCTTTTTCTATATCTATACTGGGGTTGAATTTACTAACCAAAAGAAGGTGTTTTCCCAGGTTGTAATCCCCTTTACACTACAATCTGCACAACTCTCGCTGTTAGTTTGACAAATTCTTAATGAATACTCAAACTGCAGCCTGGATTAAACAGCAACACCAGACAGTATTTTACTACATGATCTCGATGTCAAACTTTCATTGAGTATCAATTGCAACAGAGTACTCTTTTTGAACACTCTATTTGAGAATCTGACAAAATTTAATAGAGTACTCTAGATACACTGTAACAGTGGATAAACTGTAACAGTAGACATTTCAAACAGCATCTCTGGTTTTTAGATGCTGTTCGTCTGTTTTAAATCTTTCATTTCTGCACAGGGCCGGACTGGCCCACCGGGATACCGGGAAATTTCCCGGTGGGCCGCAGCACCTGGGGGCTGCAGAGGTATGTGCCACCGGGTGGCCGGTCCGGTGGCACACTCAGAGGGGGCCGGACGCTTTCCACGCTGGTGCCGCCGGGCCGGGTGGCAGCCTCGCCTGTCCGGCGGCACTTCTAATGCTGAGGACGGAAGGAGGAGGAGGGAGGAGCATGTCTCTGTACCATGCTCCCTCGCGGTTCCTGTGCTGTGAATTGTGGGAACCGCGAGGGAGCATGGTACAGAGACATGCTCCTCCCTCCTCCTCCTCCTCCTCCTCCTTCCGTCCTCAGCATTAGAAGTGCCCGGCGGCACCAGCGTGGAAAGCGGCCGGCCCCCTCTGACTCCTCTCAGGTAAATGGAGGAGAGGAGGGGATGGGGGGGGGGATAATATAGAGACAAACGGGGGGGGGGATAATATAGAGACAAAAAAGGGGGGGGGAATATAGAGACACAAAAGGGGGGGATAATATAGAGACACAAAAGGGGAGGGATAATATAGAGACACAAAAGGGGAGGGATAATATAGAGACAAAAAAGGGGGGATAATATAGAGACACAAAAGGGGGGGATAAGATAGAGACACAAAAGGGGGGGACTATAGAGACACAAAAGGGGGGAATATAGAGACACAAAAGGGGGGATATAGAGACACAAGGGGGGGAATATAGAGACACAAGGGGAGGGGGGAAATAAAACAGAGATAGGGAAGAAAGAGACAGTGGGAGAATAGAGAGAGACAGAGGGGGAGGGAGAGTGAGACACAAGGGGAGAAAGAGGGGGATAGAGAGATAGTAGAGAGGGAGAGAGAGACAGGGAGAAGGGGGAAAAAGAGACAGAGGGGAAGAGAGAGATACACAAAGGGAGGGAGAGTGAGACACAAGGGGAGAAAGAGGGGGATAGAGAGATGGTAGAGAGAGACAGGGAAAAGGGGGAAAAAGAGACAGAGGGGAAGAGAGATACACAAGGGGAGGGGTAGAAAGAGGCAGAGGGGGAAGAGAGTGACTGGGAAGGAGAGGGGTGACATGGACACAGAGGAGCAGTGAGGGGGAGAAAGAAATATATATATATATATACATATATATATATATATATATATATATGACTGGTGGATCCAGGGGGGGCAACGGGCAATTGCCCTTTCCCCCCCAGATGCTCTCCCCTGCTGGCCAATGCAAGGCTGGCACTGTCCAAGCACCATGTGCCTTCACGAACCGGAGGGGAGATCAGAGATATCCCTCCCTGTTCTGGAGGCACCATGCAGGCAGCCAGCAGGGGAGGGAGGAAGAGAGGACCCGGGAGCTCAGCCTGCAGCTCCTCCGGGTCCTTCTTGCGCGAGTACAGAACGTTGCCGCGGTTACAGTGGTAACGCTCCAGCTCTCGCGAGAGTGAACTCTAGCGCTGGAGCTACGGGCTAGAGTTCACTCTCACCAGTGCGACCTCTAGCCCCATACACACACCCAGACCTCCCCACACACATTGCCCCCCCCCACACACACAGCCCCACACACCAAACCTTTCACACAAACTGCACCCCTCACACATTGCACCACTGCTCCTATACCCTACTACAGCCCCATTTCCCAGCAGACCCCAGGTAAGTTGTCAAACTGTTCTTAAACGGTTTGACTACTTACTCTGGGAGCCGGTCCCGGCACTCCTGGCACCATAACCACTACACAGAGCAGTAGTGGTTATTGTGCATGGATTATTTCTTTAAATCTATAAGTGCCCCTCCCGAGATCAGGCTCTGGATCCGCCACTGGTGTGTGTGTGTGTGTGTATATATATATATCATGTATATTTATGTGTGTATTAGTTATATATATATATAATTATGCCTATTATATTTACGCATATATTAATGTACATATATATATACGTAATACACAGAGAAATGTAATTGATATGTACCATATGTAATGAGCAGATATTGGCCCAGTCTTGTTTCTAGGTGCATACTCCAGCACAATAACATATTTAAAGTGAAGAGCGCACCCACAGGACCTCAAAATAAACAAGATAACGTCATTTTTTACAGTTGTGCCCTACATACATTCACCATTTCAGTCCCATTACCAAGCTTTCCTTAATATGTCAAGGTAGTTGGACTGAAACATTGGTTATATGCAAAGACACGTCTGCTTAAAATAAATCTGCACTCTTGTTTTTTTTAAGCCTATATGTGCTTTTTTTCACGTTGAAGTAATAATTTTTAATCTTAAATTATCTTTTCTAACTCTGTATCTGCACACTATGCTGGCGCGACGCATTATGGGGCTGGTAAATGTTTTTTTCCAGGGCTGCTTTTAATTCCCAGTCCGGCCCTGTTTCTGCATATTATATCTTGATATCTCTCTATGCATATGACGTATTAAGAGTAAATGTTTGAAATAATCACCTTGTATTTCGTTCACTATTAAAGTTATATTTTAACGTATATATTATAGGCAGTTTCTTCTCCTCTTGCTCCCAACCATAATTCATTTAGGGTTAACCCCGTCACTGCCTTTACACTTCATCTGTACACCAGGCTTCCACCTTGAGAAACCTTAGTAGTTGTTGTCTACCTGGTAGCCACAAGAGGCATAGCAGGACATTCAGAAGAACAAATTATATAATATTAATTACATTAATACCAATAAATGCATGGACTATAGTGCAACAAGAGCACACATCTCATTCTCCGAATTTTCCATAACATAGGTCAGAAGCAGGGCCGGCACGTCCATAGGGCGGCACAGGCAGCCACCTTAGGGCACCAGAGTAGGGGGGCACAAAAATCTGAATCCCCTGCTTCTGGATGGGGACTCAGATTTTTCAACTCACCTTACTCTTCCTGCAGCCAGGAGCCTGACAGTGAAGTCAGCCAGCCTCTTCTGATAGAAAGGGGGCTAACTTCAACTGTTCCCAGAGTCCCCAGCGGTCCTGACTATCTGCAGCTCCAGCCTCGAGTGCAGCCCGTCCCACCTGACCACTAGGAGTAATGTTCCCCCCTCCCTGGCCCAATGTGAGCCTCTGGGGAGGGAGGGGAAGACCTTTTACTATGTTTTTTTTTGTTTTTGTTTTTTTTTTTAAACAAAACTTTTTTGTGTGTGTTTTAGCAGTCCCTCTCTACAGCCCCTGTCCCACCATACTGCCCCTGCCCCTTCTACAGCTCCTCTATTTCCTTCTACAACCCCTGCCTCCACCATATTGCCCCTACCCCTTCTACAGCCCCTATATTTCACTCTAGAGCCCCTATATTTCACACTACAGCTTCTGCCCCTAACATACTGCCCCTGCCCCCCTCTACTGCCCATGTGCCCCCTCTACAGACCCTGTCCCTCACCATACTGTCATTGCCCCCTTTACAGCCCCTCTATTTCCCTCTACAGCCTCTGGCCCCACCATCCTGCCCCTGTGCCTCCTCTATAGCCCCTCTATTTACCTCTACAGCCCCTGTCCCCACTACTGCCCCTGCCACTTCTACAGCCCCTCAATTTCCCTCTACATCCCCTGCCCCCTCTACTGCCCCTGTGCCCCCTCTATTTCCCTCTACAGCCTCTGCCCCATCATACTGCCTTTGTTCCCCACTATACTGCCCCTACCCCCCTCTCTACAGCCCCTGTTTTCCCTATACTGCCCCCGCTCTAATGCCCCTGTTCTCCCTCTACAGCCTCTCTATTTCCTCTACAGCCCCTGCCTCCCACCATACTACTCCTGCCCCCTCTACTGCCCCGGTGTACTCTCTGCAGACCCTCTATTTTCCTATACAGCCCATGTCCCCACCATACTGCCTCTGCCCCCCTCTACTGCCCCTCTATTTCACTCTACAGCCCCTGTTCCCCCTATAGGGCCCACTATACTGCCCCTGCCCACCTCTACTGCCCCTGTGCCATTCTCTTCAGTCCCTGCCCCCCAATATTGCTTTTGTGCCCCCCTCTTTAGCCCTTGTGCTCTTCTATTTCCTTCTACATCCCCTGCTCCCTCTACATCCCCTGCCCCTCTACTGCCTCTGTGCCCCCTCTATTTCCCTCTACAGCCTCTGCCCCGCCATACTGCCTTTGTTCCCCACTATACTGCCCCTGCCCGCCACTCTACAGCCCCTGTTTTACCTATACTGCCCCTGCTCTAATGCCCCTGTTCTACCTCTACAGCCTCTCTATTTCCTCTACAGCCCCTGCCTCCCACCATACTACTCCTGCCCCCTCTACTGCCCCGGTGTACTCTCTACAGACCCTCTATTTTCCTCTACAGTCCATGTCCCCACCATACTGCCTCTGCCCCCCTCTGCTGCCCCTCTATTTCACTCTACAGCCCCTGTTCCCCCTATACGGCCCCCCTCTACTGCCCCTGTTCATCCCTCTACAGTCCCTCTATTTCCCTCTACAGCCCTTGTCCCCACTATACTGCCCCTGCCCACCTCTACTGCCCCTGTACCATTCTCTTCAGTCCATGTCCCCCCAATATTGCTTTTGTGCCCCCCTCTTCAGCCCTTGTGCTCTTCTATTTCTCTCTACAGCCTCTTCCCCCCCTCCCACAGCCCCTGTCAACCCCCTCTACAGCCTCTGCCCCCTCTACTGTTCCTATGTCCCCACCATATTGCCCATGTGTCCCACTATACAGCTCCTGTCCCCCCATCCACTGGCCATTTATCCCCATCCACTGGCCATTTACCCTCACCATACTGTCCCTGTGACACCACTATATTGCTTCAGTACCTCCTCTACAGCCTATCTGCCCCCAACATACTGCCCCTGTGTCCACCTCTACTGCCCTATTCCCCCCTCTACTGCCCCTGTTTCCTTGCAAACTGCCCCACCGTATTGCCCCTGTGCCCCCACCACAGCCCCTATACCCCCCTCTACAGCCCCTAAGTCCCCCTACTTCACATCCCTTCCACTACAGCCTCTATTCCCCCACGTGCAGCCCTTAACCCCCTTTTACACCCCATAACTCCACTACAGCCCCTATTCCCTTACTATAGTCCCCCACTACAGCCCCTCTCCCCCAATTGCTGCCCATATCCCCCACACTACAGCCCCTGTCCCCACTTACAGCCATCAACCTACTTCAGTCCCTAACCCCCCTACTACAGCCCATATCCCCCACTACATTTCCTAAGCTCCCAATTACAGCCCCTACTCTCAACTACAGCCCCTAACTCTCAATTACATCCCCTATCATGCCACTACAACTTACTACCAGCCCCCTCCCAAGATTAGGTTCTTGATCTGCCCCTGCTCTGTATACCTGTGTCTGTATGTCTCTGTATGACTATATGCCTGTGGTGTATGTATGCCTGTGTCTGTATGTCTCTATATGACTGTGTCCATATGTTTCTGTATGCCTTGTTCTGTATATCCTTGTGTGACTATCTCTGTGTATATATGTCCCTGCATGCCTGTGTACGCATGTCTCTGCATGCCTGTATGTCTCTGTATGCCTGTGTCATTATGTCTTTGTATGACTGTATTTCTGTGTTTCTATATCTCTGTATGACTGTGTCTTTATTTCTCTATATGACAGTGTCTGCATGTCTCTGTATCGGTCTGTATGACTGTATGTTTATGTTTGAATGACAGTGTACCTGTATGTGTTGATTGTATGACTGTGTGCCTGTATGACTGTGTTTGTTTGATTGTGTGCCTGCATATTTATGTGACTGTGTGCCTGTATGTGCATGTTGCTATATATCTATGTCTATATGGGTTGGGAGGGAAAGATACACAAAGGGCCCTGATGGGGAAGAGGGACACACAAAAAAACAGACTTAGGGGAGAGACCAATAGAAAAGGGCTGTGGGAAAGAAAGAGACACACAAAGGGGCTGGGGGGAAAGAGATACACAAGGAGGGCTGTAAGAGACATACAAGGGGGCTACAATACACTAAATGGGGTAAGAATTTCAAAAGACACCGCTTAAGATGCATTTTATTTGGGGGGAGGAGGGGGCGCAAAATTAATCTTCGCCTGTGTATCTAAAAATCCTTGCCCAGGCCCTGGTAAGAAGTGAATGATAAATGTTTGTTAGTCTAGTAGGACATTACACTGTACATTACTTGTACTTTACTGCAAAATAGATCATTCTGGGTTGAATACTTAACAATTTCTACATGCTACTAAAATATATTTTATATTGGTAAAACATAATTTTTTCAGGATCTCGCAGAACTGCCTATGAATACTATGTGAAGAAAATCTAAGAGAGAAATATATTTTAAACATTAAAAAAATAATGACTGTTAAATGTAGTCTGCAAAATCTTTAAAGAGGAAACTGCTATTTTATTCTGAGCATTTTCCTGTCATGAGAATTCTTAGTCATCAGTGCACGTGTGGTGGTGGAGACGGTAAATGAGGTGGAAACTTCACTTATAGTTTGTTTTCTCTAACCATTACTATACTAATCCAATATTAAACATACACTTTCCTCAATGGAAAAACATAGAAGTTATCAGTTATGCATTGGTCTAACCCGTACACCATCATATTCAAACTCTTACTCTAGTCTGCATTTTCTGAAAATCCCTAGGCTTTGTATTATCTACAACCAATCATGATGCTTAGCTACAAGACTGGCAACGCATGCTTGAAAACAACCACATAACCCACCCAAACCCTCTTTGAAATAAAAATATCACACAGATATAAGGGGGGAGGGCTTGGCCAAAGCTTTAGTTAACATTCAAAGAACAACCATTAACCACTGCCGGCTGTAAGGGCACAGGTCCCCAGGCAAGTATTACTCATCAGAGTTTGGTTCTTGCTCGATTCTCACGGCAGGAAACCCCTCTCCAAATGCTTAGTCTTGAGCTACCAATTTAATGCAGGACCTGGTCAGGGTACTTTCCGAGTCCGTAGCCGGACCCACCATCAAAGGAGCAGACTGCATCCCCTGCAGACAGTGCCTGCTCAATCCTGTGTTAAATATGTCAAGCTAAATATCACTCAGATGGACACCATCCCTCCTTATGTTTTCCCACTCAAGCTCCAAATGACAAACCACTACCCCGTCAAGATGACATACAAACTGGCATACCCCATAATTCCACTTATACCTAGCCCACTCAAGTGTCCTCAAATTACCCAAGGAAAACCAACCCGGGTGTGGTACCACTTCCGACCATGCAGAAGGCACTTGAGAGAACAGAGCGAAGCATTGTGCAAGATCCTACTTAATACTCCTAATTAAATCAACTATGTGAACATAACCCAGATCATTAACCCCTGCATGGAGAAAGTTAAAAAACAAAAATATCACATTTGAGAGAGATAGTCAGGGACAGAATGGAATAGTTTGAAATAATGTTTAAATTTGATGAAATATCTGAATATAAATGATAAGTTCATGGTCAGCCCAATTCAGAACACTTTAGGGGATATTTACCAAGGCAAAGCAGATGTTATTTTAAGTGCAAGGTGTTAAATGTAGGGAGTGCCAGAGACTTTACCCTAGTACAGGGGTAGGCAACCTACGGCACTAGTGCCATGCACGGCACTCGAGGTGTCTTTGCACGGCACTCAAGGCTGCTAGAGCCAAATAGGCTCTGGTCTATCAGGAGTCCCAGTAAAACTTCAGATATCTGCTAATACGAAGAGGTGGTGAAGGACAATCCTCAATTTATGCATTGCAGCACGTAGAGCAAGTTATCTCAGATCTGTAGTAGAGCAGCCTGCAGCTGCTGTTGCAGCTCCTGTCCTTGACCTGTACCTGGCCAGCCTGGTCCCCACCGGAACCCAGGTAAGTCATTAACACTGCTAGATATACACAGAAATGCAGAATAACCCTCCCCTCATGCAAATAATATGAACAGCCTACAAACAAACATACACACAATCCGCACAAACGTAGCCCGCTAACAATCCACATACATGTACACAAACCCACATGCAGCCTCTCACATGCAATACACCAAACAGCCCCCACACATACACACACAATGTGACACATCCATCCACACACACAATTCCACAAGCAGCCCCCATACACAGCCCACATTCATAAGTATCATACACGATACCATAAACTACTAATGAACATATACAATATAATAGCTCCTATACGCACAAATACAACAATACAAAGCAATCACAGTAAAAATACCACAAGCAGAATACGGCAGCATACACAACTCAATTTAAAAAAATCGGACCGGCATGCCACAGGACATCACACTCCTTTATCGGCACAGTGCTGCTAAAAGGTTGCCTACCCCTGCCCTAGTATATCACCATACTTAGCCTTGATGAATATCCCACGGTTTATAAATCATTGTCCTTGCATATTGCATTTATGTTTGTTTGTTTTTTTGTTTGTTTGTTTGTTTGTTTGTTTGTTTTTTGTTTATTTGTTTGTTTGTTTGTTTTTTGTTTGTATGTGGATATTGAGTGGACTTTACATTGAGTTTGCTCATATGAAATTCATACAACTTACACTGACAGGGTTATTTACAAAGTGGTTTCCTGCTAGTTTCTTGAGCAGTGCTTTTTACACTCAGTGTTCGTGGTTTTAACATGAGAAATCAATAGAAAGGTTTGTCTATGACTTTTGTGTGAAACTTTCATGGATTTTGCAGTGTCACTCTTGCAAATGATTACTGTGTATCAAAATAGAAAAGGAATACCAAACTCTTACAATGATCCCGGTGCTACCAGACCCGGGGCTGGCTACCCTTGCTGTGATAGGTGAACAAAATTATGGTCCAGGCACTCAAAAAGCGCAACGTTTCAATCTCAAAGAGATCTTTCTCAATCTTCAGAAAGATCTACGTATTTTAGATCGAAATGTTGCACTTTTTGTCCTACTTTTTCCAAATAAATCTGCTGCACAAATGACCCTTGAGTGCCTGAACCATAATTTTGTTTAACTCTTGCAAATGAGGACTCAATCAAGAGCAAAGCTGCGTAGTGTAATTTGTATAGACCATATTGGGAAATTTTAATTTCCTAATATGGTCTAAAATACAAAAGTTTGTATTGTTATAGAGGTCAGAGTCCTCGATCTTTAATATGGCTGTAGGAGATTGCGTGCTGGATTTAAATCAGGCTGAAAGAAAGAGTGTGTAAGAGGTCAGATTTAAAAAGTGAAAGTAAGTGCATGAATGAGTAGTAGACTATCTGAGGGCCTGCAGACAATAGCTGTACAGAAATACAATCACAATATATTTTCAACAGTTTCCAGACATGTATCACTGTACCTGGACCACTTATGGGATAATCCAAATTTTGAAACATATAACTAATCTCTGCTTCCGGGCATAATAAAGTGCAGAAAGTGGGTAGGAGTTGGAGGTGAATTCCAAATGTGTTTATGTTGGCTGCTTTCACTATTATAACTTTACTAAATGAAAATAGTACATAACACATCTATTGAGCTTAATATGGGCCAGTCATCAATACATGCTTTTATTTTAGTAAATCAACACATTTATATGTTTTTCACCTAACCTAGCTTAAAATGACATTTTATTAACCTGATTACGTGACAATTTGCATTATTGAATTGTACCAAATCAGTCAAACTGTGATGATATGGTCCTGGCATCTCTGGCACCAAAGGTGTCCCAGTTCAGGCCTGCTATCGTCCGTGGGTTTCTTTGCCTAACCTGCACCATTAACTGCTCAACTAAGCGTTAAGGTTTGTTTGCTTGGTAGCAGAATCACCTGCAACCCAGGAAACACTGAGGTTGTATGTTCCGGGTGTTACAGAGTATACTAACTAGCTTGTTCCTCTGGCAATACACTTCAATGTATATGGTTCCTTCACAAGACTTAAACTTGCATGGATTCCAACCAAGACCTCAAAAAGAGACAAGACACAAGCTTTTTGCTAGCAACTTCGTCTTGCCCATTAAGCTCCAGGTAACAACTTGGACATAGTAACTTTCCAACAGTCCCAGGTCTTTCCCCACTAACACATCCACAGGGATGGAGTCTAGCACTCGCACCAAACTGTATCCACA
Organism: Pelobates fuscus; assembly: GCF_036172605.1. Classification (NCBI taxonomy): domain Eukaryota; kingdom Metazoa; phylum Chordata; class Amphibia; order Anura; family Pelobatidae; genus Pelobates; species Pelobates fuscus. The sequence continues at coordinate 68,157,560 of NC_086318.1, forward strand.
GCCCGCTTCCTAATCAAGTCAAACCAGGGCCATAGGGATGGACCGGCAGCTGCTACAGTAATAACTTTTCTTCTAGGGCAGATGCCGAGCAGCCTTGAGCAAATGGGGTCAGAAAGTACCCCATGTCCCGCAACCCCTCAGTGGTGGTGGTGGTGCTACTAACCAGCACTTCTTGCAGGTGGTGGTGGCTTTGGTTCTCAATGTGCTACTCCACCATCAATATTGGCGTAACTCCCAGCCCTGGTATTGGTTTGCCTCCACATCACTAACATCTGGCGCCAGAGCCTTCTCAACAGTGTCCACCTCGCTCCTTGTCCACCACACCTGCAGAGCTTGCACCCCCGCAAAGTATGCTGCCCTACAGAGCATGCCCACTCCTCCATATGTATTCCAAAATGGAGCCACGAGGGGTGGGACATAGGTCTGGGAACCAACTCTGGCACACCTTTGGGGTGACAGTGTACTGGGCAAGAACGGTGTGCTTGAGTTCTCCTGTTGCTTTCAGGGAAGAGCACAGCAGTCTTCCCTGGCTTTGCCCGTCAGCCGGCTGTACAAGACAGGAAGCTACTCATCAAGGGGCAAGCAATAGATCTTGCACTGCCGCTCAACGTTCTGGAGGAACCCATCAATGTTGTCGTTGCCAAGGTGCAGTACCTCCCTGACTTCTCTCTCCTCTTTGAACACCATGGCCTCTATGGTGGCTGCCAATTCACCCAGTGACATTTGATCACCTAGAATGGCAGCCCACTCCTGAAACGTCTTGGCAATCCGCCCTTCTTGGGATGTGGGTGTGCTCCTTCTGGCATGGTTTTGCAGAGCTCATCAGGGTTCAGCTGGTCCGCAGGCACCTCATCAGCTACATGAACTCTATCTGCAGCACTGGCTGCCTTGCCTCAGGTTTCCATCATTCTCTTTGTTCAGACTTGGGCTCAGGTGCTTGGTTATCCTATCATGGCAACCAGTTTGTGATGAAATGGCACCAAAGGTGTACCAGTTGATGCAAGAATTCTTAACAATAGGAAAAAAAACTCCACCTCCCTGTGTGTCCAACTTTTCCAAGAGGGCCTTATTTATTTGCTTTAATTTATTTCTCTTACATTCGTTCTTTATACTGGTCTTTCCCCTTTGTAAATTTATCTGCCACATCTCCTCCCCCCTTTTTTAACCACAGACTTTATATCAAGCTCTGCCCTACAGTTTCCCATCTTCTACCTTCTACCTACCAAATACATCCCCTCTCAACTTCAACCTTTTTGTACCCTAACATCTCCCGTCACCCCCCTTATTTTAACCAGCTACTGTATTCCCGTTACTACATTCAGATACCTTTAGGTGAAACCTACTTTACTGAAGCAGAAATGGAGAACTGAAAATGGAATTTAACATTTAGTCCATAATACTTGGCTATTTTCCAAGTAAGCCTGGTGTGCAGGGATTTTCACTAAATGTTGAATTGTTGGGAAATCACTATTTAATTGCAAATTAAAGACCATACTGCCTGAGCTGGAAGCATAATTGAGTTTATTATTTTTTTCCCAATTTGGCTTCCCAATTTGTGTCATGGCTGAAAGCCAGGCGCTGAATATTTTATTAGGATTATCATTTAAATGTTTAAGCATGGTACTGAATGATTACTCTGAAACATGCTTTATAAAATGTACATATCTTTATTTTATTTTATTTTTTTATATAATTTGAAGAAAGTAAAATGGTTTATTTGGTTACACATTGATTTATTTTTTTCTTTAAGACTGCAATATACTGCAATATACATAAATATTTTGTAAACAGAGCCTCCACGTGTCCCACACACATAACATGTCAGAAAAAGCTGATGGGCAGAACAAGAAAAGAGATACCTTTGTGAATGTAAAATTAAAATGCCACTGTAGGTAAATAATGACATTAAGGAAGAAAAACACTAACAAACAAACTGCCTAGATTAAATTATGTAAATTGTGCAACGTGTGAATTCTTCATACCGCAGGGTAAACTTTTTATGTTTTGGTACAAAATGGAACAAAGACGGCATGTGTGCCCGGGAAAAAGTGATGGTATTGACAGACATAATAAGAGTGTCTCTCACCCTGGTAGTAGAACTAATAGTTAATATATAGTTACATTATAAAATTCTACTAACTTGCTAGCTTGATAAATACATCAGTTGATAAAAAAAAAAAAAATGATGCCTATATACTCTACCTGCTACACTCACAAATTGGGATTGTTTTCAGTCTGATACTTTGTTTGATAATCAGTTTTTTTTTGCTTTTGTGCAGGGCCGGATTAACATAGGGGCTCGTGGAGCTGCAGCTCCAGGCCCATGGAATACGCCCCTTTTTTTTCCACACACACACACTACTCTTAGGGATTCCACCTTCCTTTTATTTTATTATTATTATTATTTTTGAGGCTGCCTGGCTGGTGCCAATATTGCAGTGATACTGGCAATACAAATGCTGGTATTTTTCTCAGTATAAACAAGAGATTACTCTGCGATACCAGCACTGGCAAGTAGGGGTCGCTGTATGTGGAGACAGGCAGGGATAGGAAGTTCCAGCATATCCCTCCCTGCCTATCTCTACTCACTGATCTGCAGGGGTGCAGCTACAGAGAGTCCAGACAGCAACACCCACCCTGCAGAGACAGCCCACAGCTCAGCGAAGTAAGGAATGGGGGGAAAGGCTGCAAGGAGACATACACTGAGGCACTAAGGGACACTGGGAGACATTATGGCAGACACTGAGACACTAAGGGACACTGGGATACATTATGACACAGACACATGGGGACACTGTGTCCCTAGTCTCCCAGTGACCCCTAGTCTCCCAGTGACCCCTAGTCTCCCAGTGACCCCTAGTCTCCCAGTGACCCCAGTCTGCCAGTGTCTCACTGTCCCCATGTCTCCCAGTGCCTCAATGTCTCCAAGCTAGTGTCCCTGGTGTCTCAGTGCCCCCTAGTCTCCCAGTGCCCACAGTCCAGGGCCGGACTGGCCTACCGGGATACCGGGAAATTTCCTGGTAGGCCGCCAGCCCTGGGGCCGCTTTGACATGTGGCTGCACTCAGCCACAAGACATGAAAACATTTTTTTTAGTTTGCTTATGCGGCCGTGCGGCCGCAGCCACGGCCGCAGCAACACCTGCGCCGGCCGCTGCTTGCTGTGCGAGGGCACAGCTACTTCCTGTCAGCCGCCGGATGTGAGCGGCAAATGACGACATGACGTCACATCCGGCGGCTGCGCGGCGGCGGCTCTACAGATACTGCATCGCGGCCTCTCAACCCTGAGCTGTCGTAAAGGTAAGAATAAGGGGGCTTGGGGGACCTATTGTATTGTGTATTGGGGAGGGGAGGGGGTGGTCAGTAATGTATTTGGGGAGGGGGGGTCAGTAATGTATTGGGGGGGCAGTAATTTGTTGGGGAGGGGGGGCAGTAATTTGTTGGGGAGGGGGAGCAGTAATTTGTTGGGGAGGGGGGGCAGTAATTTGTTGGGGAGGGGGGGCAGTAATTTGTTGGAGAGGGGGGGCAGTAATTTATTGGGGAGAGGAGGGGGGGTAGTAATGTATTGGGGAGGGGGGGTCAGTAATGTATTTGGGGAGGGGAGGGGGTCAGTAATGTATTTGGGGAGGGGAGGGGGGTCAGTAATGTATTGGGGAGGGGAGGGGGGTCAGTAATGTATTGGGGAGGGGAGGGGGGTCAGTAATGTATTTGGGGAGGGGAGGGGGTCAGTAATGTATTTGGGGAGGGGAGGGGGGTCAGTAATGTATTTGGGGAGGGGGGGTCAGTAATGTATATGGGGAGGGGGGGTCAGTAATGTATTGGGGAGGGGGGGTCAGTAATGTATTGGGGAGGGGGGGCAGTAATGTATTGGGGAGGGGGGACAGTAATGTATTGGGGAGGGGGGACAGTAATGTATTGGGGAGGGGAGGGGGGTCAGTAATGTATTTGGGGAGGGGGGTCAGTAATGTATATGAGGAGGGGGGTCAGTAATGTATTTGGGGAGCGGGGTCAGTAATGTATTTGGGGAGGGGGGTCAGTAATGTATATGGGGAGGGGGGGTCAGTAATGTAATGGGGAGGGGGCAGTAATGTATTGGGGAGGGGAGGGGGAGTAATGTATTCGGGAGGGGAGGGGGAGTAATGTATTTGGGGAGGGGGGTCAGTAATGTATTTGGGGAGGGGGGTCAGTAATGTATATGAGGAGGGGGGTCAGTAATGTATTTGGGGAGGGGGGTCAGTAATGTATATGGGGAGGGGGGTCAGTAATGTGTATGGGGAGGGGGGGTCAGTAATGTAATGGGGAGGGGGGCAGTAATATATTGGGGGAGGGGGGCAGTAATATATTGGGGAAGGGGGGGCAGTAATGTATTGGGGAGGGGGCGGTAATGTATTGGGGAGGGGGAGCAGTAATGTATTGGGGAGGGGGCAGTAATGTATTGGGGAGGGGAGGGGGTCAGTAATGTATTTGGGGAGGGGGATCAGTAATGTATTTGGGGAGGGGAGGGGGTCAGTAATGTATTTGGGGAGGGGGGTCAGTAATGTATTTGGGGAGGGGGGTCAGTAATGTATTTGGGGAGGGGGGTCAGTAATGTATATGAGGAGGGGGGTCAGTAATGTATATGGGAGGGGGGGTCAGTAATGTATATGGGAGGGGGGGTCAGTAATGTATTGGGGAAGGGGGGGCAGTAATGTATATGGGAGGGGGGGTCAGTAATGTATATGGGAAGGGGGTCAGTAATGTATTGGGGAAGGGGGGGCAGTAATGTATTGGGGAAGGGGGGGCAGTAATGTATTGGGGAAGGGGGGGTGAGTAATGTATTGGGGAAGGGGGGGAGTAATGTATTGGGGAAGGGGGGGGCAGTAATGTATTGGGGAAGGGGAGGGCAGTAATGTATTGGGGAAGGGGAGGGCACTAATGTATTGGGGAAGGGGAGGGCACTAATGTATTGGGGAAGGGGAGGGCAGTAATGTATTGGGGGCAGTAATGTATTGGGGAGGGGAACAAGGGGGGCAGTAATGTATATGGGGAGGGGGGTCAGCAGTATATTAGAGGAGGGGGGTGACAGCAGTATATTAGGGGGAGGGGGGTCAGCAGTGTATTAGATAGGGGGGAGGGGGGGATGAGAAAGATCTGACTTGGGAATTTGAGATGAGGCAATGATTACATTTTTTACATTTATATTTGTGGCCCAATGTATATTATAATATATATATATATATATATATATATATATATATATATATATATATATATATATATATATATATATATATATATATACACATACATATATATGTACGTATATATATATACACATACATATATATGTACGTATATATATATTATGTGTGTGTAGAAGGAAATGTAAATAGAGGGGGCTACAGGGGTGAGGGAATTATATTTGTAATATATTTATTAGGAACTGTGGAGGGAAGGGGGTTGGATGAGAGCATTAAATATTATATTTATGGGGGTAGGAACTGTATTATATATTTCTGGTTTAGTGCAGGAGTAGGTAACCTTCGACACTTTGTTTTTTGACTACATCTCCATTAAGGCTTGCAAAGCATCATGGGAGGTGTAGTCCACAACATCTGGAGTGGCAAAGGATGTCTACTCCTGGTTTAACCATTTAACCATTTGGTTTCCCCAGGCAGAAATAATCCCTTAAACTCTTAAAGGATCACTATAGTGTCAGGAAAACAAAGCGGTTTTCCTGACACTTTAGTGCCCTGAGGGTGCCCACACCCTCAGGGTCCCCCTCCCGTGGTGCTGAAGGGGTTAAAATCCCTTCAGTTACTTACCTTAATCCAGCGCCAGGCTCCCTCGGCGCTGGTGACCTCTCCTCCCTGTCTGACGTCAGCTCCCCCGTCCGACGTCACTGGAGCTGAATGCGCATGGCCGCGCGCGCATTCAAAGTGCCCATAGGAAAGCATTTCTCAATGGAAATGTGCCTCCAGCGTCGCAGATGCGCCTCTAGTGTCTGTCCGGAAGACAGCCACTAGAGGCTGGATTAACCGCAAATGTAAATGTAGCAGATCTCTGAAACTGCTTTGTTTACATGTGAAGGGTTAAAACCTGAGGGACATTGCACCCAGGCCACTTCATTCAGCTGAAGTGGTCTGGGTGACTATAGTGTCCCTTTAACGCTGTTACGGCGTTATATGCCGTCCGCATTTTAATGGGCTGTTAAGCTGAATTCTGATGACTCCGCAATGCTATGGGGCTGGTATGTAATTTTTTCCAGGGCTGGTTTTCATACCCAGTCCGGCCCTGCCCCAGTCTGCCAGTGTCTCACTGTCCCCATGTCTCCTAGTGCCTCCATGTCTCTCAGTGCCTCAAGTGTCACAATGTCCCCATGTCTCCAAGCTAGTGTCCCTAGTGTCTGTTTCCCTGGTGTCTCAGTGTCCCCATGTCTCCCAGTGCCCCATGTCTCAATATCCCCATGTCCCCCAGCCAGTGTCTCTAGTGTCTGTGTCCCTGGTGTCTGTGTCCCCATGTCTTCAAGTGTCCCCTATTTTCCCAGTGTCCCCATGTGTCCCAGCCAGAGTCCCCTAGTCTCCCAGTGTCACTGGTGTCTCCGTGTCCCTAGGTTTCCCCGTGTCCCCAGGTCTCCCCATCTTCCTAGTGTCCTAGTGACATGGGGACCCTGGGATACATGGGAACACAGGGAGACATGGGGCATTGAGACACTGTGATACATAGGATCACTGGGAGACCTGGGGACACAACACTAGGGGACACTGGGAGACATGGGGCACTGAGACACAGATACATAGGAACACTGAGACCTGGAGTAATCGACACATGGGGGCACTGAGTCATGAGGGCAATGGGAGACATGGGGGGCACTGGGAGGAATCCATCTATACAGCAGAATCAAACTAAGTAGTTTTTTGGTGATTTTACAGCATTTTCTCTTATGTCACTCCTTGTGATTTACATCATGTGATGTCACCCATATATATTTAATTATGCAAATTAGTAAGGCTGGTATGTTTTTCCAAGAAAGGTGGCAACCCTAACTACTTTTCACATACTTTTACTTAAGTATGGAAACTTAAGAGGGATGTATGGGAACAAAGCTTGTGTGGACTGGTTGACAATGAATATAGTTAAAGGTACACTATAGTCACCAGAACAACTGCAGCTTATTGAATTTGTTCTGGTGAGTAGAATCATTACCGTCAGGCTTTTTGCTGTAAACACTGTCTTTTCAGAGAAAATGCAGTCTTTACATTACAGCCTAGACATAACTTCACTGGCCACTCCTCAGATGGCTGTTAGAGATCCTTCCTGGGTCATGGCTGCCTAAAATGCATCCAAACATTCAGTGTCTCCTCCCTCTACATGCAGACACTGAACTTTCCTCATAGAGATTCATTAATTCAATTCATCTCTCTAAGGAGATGCTGATTGGCCAGGGCTGTGTTTGAATCATGCTGGCTCTGACCTGCCTCTTTGTCGGTCTCAGCCAATCCTATGGGGAAGCACTGTGATTGGATCAGGCCACCACTTCTAATAATGTCAGCAGACTGCTTTTTTTTCTGAGGCAAACAGCATGCAGAGTTACAGCTTCAGGCTTAAATATAGTAAGATTTTTACTAGATTTATGGAGGCATGAGGGGCCCAGGGGGGCTAGATAGTGGTGTTAACACTATAGGGTCATGAATTCATGTTTGTGTTTCTGACCCTATAGTGATCCTTTAAGGTAATGCTGACTTTGGTCTCTCTCATAGGCGTGCGCAGCCTATTGCATTAGGGTGTGCACCCTAAAGCACAAACACACGGCGCATGTGTATATATGTAATATATATTTATATATATATATATATATATATATATATATATACATACATACATACATACACACATATACACACACACATACACTGCTGTGTATGTGTGTGCTGCTCGTGTGCTGTGTGAGGGTGCTGGTAGTGTGCTATGTGGGTGAGGGTGTTTGTGTGTGTGTTTGTTAGGGTCCTGTTACTGTGCTGTGTGTGTGAGGGTGCTGTTTGTGTGATGTGTGCATGTGATGGTGCCGTTTGTGTGATGTGTGTGGGTGTCGTGTATTTGTGAGGGTGCTGTTTGTGTGTGTTTGTGAGGGTGCTGTTAGTGTGCTGTGTGTGAGGGTGTTGTGTGTTTGTGAGGGTGCGGTTAGTGTACTGTGTGTGTGAGCGTGCGGGCTGTATGTTTGGAGGGATTGTGGAGGTGGGGGCAGATTAGTAAATATCCCCCCTCCCTACCTTATATAGGGAGGGGGGATCCTTGCTGCCATGTGCCATCCCTGGTGGTCCAGTGGAGAGTGAACTCTAGCCTGCGGGGCTAGAGTTAACTCTCGCGAGATCTGAGTGTTGCCGTGGCAATGCTCAGATCTCGTGAGAGGAACCTGGCGGAGCTGCTGTCTAGAGCTCCCCGGGTCCTCTACTGCCTCCCTCCATGTTGCTGTGGGCTGGTGAGGTAGATCTTTGATCTCCCCGCCAGCCCATGGAGGCTTAGAGCAGAGCCGGCACTCAGATAGCGCCGACTCTGCGTGAGCCGACAGGGGAGATCCGGAGATCTCCGGTGAAGTCCTGGGGAATAAAGTGTGGGAACTCTTTTAAAAAAAAAATAATATACACGTGTGTGTGTGTGTGTGTGTATATATATATATAAATATGCGTGCACACACAGACTGACACATACACAGACACACATATATACGCGTGCACACACACACATTCACAGACACCCACACACCTACAGACACACACCCATACACACACACACTCACAGACACACACACTCAGACACACACCTACATTCACAGACACACTTACAGACACACATACATACATTCACAGACACACTCACTCACAGACACACACACATACATACATTCAAAGACACTCACTCACAGACACATACACACAGACACACACACACACACATTCACAGACACACTCACTCACAGACATATACACACAGACACACACACACATACACACATTCACAGACACAATCACTCACAGACATATACACACAGACACATACACACATTCACAGACACAATCACTCAGACACACTCACTCACAGACACATACACACAGACACACACACACATACATTCACAGACACAATCACTCACAGACACATACATACAAATTATTATTTTTTGTAATAAAAAAATGTCCACCCAGCCTCCCTACCTGGAGTGCTGGCGTGGACTTGTCCCTGGGGTCCAGTGGGTCGGTCAAGCGCCGGTCTCCACTCAGCCGCGGCGAGGGAGCTGTGTGCTCTCTGCTTCCTCTCGCCGCGTGGGCTGTCTGCTGTAGCTGGGAGCCGGAATATGACGTCATATTCCGGCTCCCGGCATAAGCAAACAGCGCGCGGCGAGAGGAAGCAGAGAGCACACAGCTCCCTCGCCGCGGCTGAGTGGAGACCGGCGCTTGACCGGGGGTGGGGGTCCTTCACCACCTGCCCCCCCCCCCCTGACAGGGGGAACATAGGGGGAGGAATGGGGAGCTGAGTGCCTGCAGGAACAGCGTTCCTGCTCAAATAAAAGTGCAGGAACGCTGTTCCTGCAGGACTCAATACATAGGCGTGCCACGGGGATTAGGGTGTGCCCAGGCACACCCGGCACACCCCGTGCGCACGCCTATGGTCTCTCTAACACTATGGCATGTTCCCTTTCTTCTACACTCACAACATCCAGCTTTTCTCTGTCCCAGACTATATATCAGGAGCTTCTGCCAGCTAGTAAGAAGGTAAGGAGACAAGTGGACCGCTAGCCTTAGGGGACAGTCCTTAGAAAGCGTTGAGCGAGCGCATCATTAGACACATTTATGCCAAGCTCAGGGTGCTGTCTGCATAGTATGCCCTTAGTTGGCCAGCTGCATGATTGGCAAGCAGCCTGACATCCATTCATGCCAGGCTGGCCTTCTAATTCTTTGGGCAGACATGTCCTCTTTTTGGGCATGTTCGCCCCTTTTGGCAGGTTACGTGATTTGTGTCAATGGCACACCCTTTTACCATGCCCATTGACTTCCTGCTTGACTGGACACTGCTGTTAGAGGTTATGGATTTACTTGAAAGATGAAAACATAAATTAGAGAGAGATTAGCCTAGGGTATGTGTTTTCTTATAGCTGCCTTTTTCTTTTCAGATACATGACGCTTGGGAGTGTTTTACTGTTTTTGGTCGATATGATTCTGTAATTAGGCCCGTCATAATTGTCAGCACCAGGCCCACTGGGCTCTTAATCTGGCCCTGCTTTTGTGTAGAGGTTAATGGACCACTAAAGTCACGCAGACCATCTCAATGAAGGGGTCTGGCTGCAGTTGGCCTGTCATTTTAACCCTTCAAGGTAAGACATTGTAGAAAGGGCAATGTTCACCTTGAAGGGTTACACATACTGACAGCCATTGCAGGCACTTCTGTTGCACTAGCTGAGTATAACTTGGTCACTTGATGCGATAGCTCATAGGAAAACATTGGATTCAACGTGATCCTTTGAGGAGTCATGATAATATGATAATACGGAGCCACAATAATATAATAATATTATATAATAATATGGATCCATGATAATATGATTATATGTAGCCATGATAATATGAATATATGGATCCATGATGATATGATAATATGAAGCCGTGATAATAAGATAATATGGATCCATGATTACATGATAATAGGATTATATTGAACAATGATAATATGGAGCCATGATAATATGATTATATGGAGCTATGATAATATGATAATACGGAGCCATAATAATATAATAATATTATATGATAATATGGATCCATGATAATATGATTATATGTAACCATGATAATATGATAATATAAAGCCATGATAATATGATAATACGGAGCCACAATAATATAATATAATAATATGGATCCATGATATGATTATATGTAGCCATGATAATATGATAATATAAAGCCATGATAATATGATAATACGGAGCCACAATAATATTTATTTATTTATTTATTATTGCCATTTATATAGCGCCAACAGATTCCGTAGCGCTTATATAATATTATATAATAATATGGATCCATGATAATATGATTCTATGTAGCCATGATAATATGATAATATAAAGCCATGATAATATGATAATACGGAGCCATAATAATATAATAATATTATATGACAATATAGAGCCATGATAATATAATATGAAGCCGTGATAATATGATATGGAGCTATGATAATATGGTAATATGGAGCCATGATAATATTATAATACAGAGCCATAATAAAATAATAATATTATATAATAATATGGAGCCGTGGTAATATGATAATATGATAACATGGAGTCATGAAGTTGAAGACATTGTTAATAGAAGGCAGCCGAACCTACACTATGCAATGCACAGTAATTATTAAAACTATGGGTGACAGCTAGCACAGACACATATGCAATTGTGAATGTAACCATTTAGAGTGAACTGAGGATACAGACATGTGGTTTAACACCTTTCAGTCAAAAGTTCAAGAACATCAATGGTTCCATCAAAGAAGATAATCAGGTAGGCAGCTTGAAGTGGCGGAAGTAATTAACACATCGTTCAACATGATATATATTTAAATTATATAACTGTGATCTTCAAATAAAATATGTTGTCTGTTTATTGTAATATGCAAATATGAACAATATTATATATATATATATATATATATATATATATATATATATACATGGATATACATGGATGCCTTGGAGTTTGTGTCTGCTGTATAATATATATATATTATACAGCAGACACATACTCCAAGGCATCCATGTATAAAAGGGAATTATGAGGCAAAAATGTGGTTCTTTGTTGAGCTCATTTGCATATGCCTACCCAGAATTCCTTGCAGTATTGAGAGCACTGTTAAAGTGAGATTTCTGTAGGAAAAGAAAGTCTTATGGCTTGACTAATGTGTGTATTTGTGTTTAGCAATGTATTATGTACTATATTTAGCATTAAAATGCCATTGGGTACTTAAGTAACAATTGTTTATTCTTCATCTCATTAATTGCCTCAGGAGAACTTTCTGGGGTGAATAGTAGTATAGGAGGGATAAACCTAAAACCAACTTACCGCTGAAGAAGCCTGGTTATGCATGTTCAGGCATTATGCCCACCTAATCATGTCTTTCAGCATGTGGGGGTTCTAAATCTGAGAGGATAGATTTATATTGTAAATTAAAAAATTCAAAACAGCTTGAAAAAAGCACTTATAGTTACATAGTAATCTGGATACAAAGCAAACAAGAGATAGGAACAGCGCTAAATAACTAAATAAAAAAGAATATATAGGAGGCAGTACACCTGAAAAAAATGTTTTTTTTTATTTAATTTAGCTCAATAGCATAAAAAGATGTGTTTTATATTTTGAACACCACGGAGAACTCTTTTTCAACCCAGATTACTATGTAAACAAAGGAACAGGTAACGCCAAAATTAGACAGTAAATGCAAAAAACAAATACGAACTCCAATAAACCTCTTGAGATACAGTAACAGAAAGTCTATGATAAAGTCCAAAGAGATACCAGGAGAGCCACTAGTGAAAATCACAGTGAGAAGACGCTGACGTGCATAGGAAAGCATTGAGAAATGCTTTCCCATGGACTGATTGAATGCGTGTGCGGCTCTTGCCGCACATGCGCATTCGGCGCTGATGTCGGAAGAGGAAGGAGAGTTCCCCAGCGCTGAGGGAGAAAGGTAAGAGTTTAACCCCTTCAGCCCGGCGAGAGTGGGACCCTGAGGGTGGGGGGAGACACCCAAAGACCCTATAGTTCCAGGAAAACAAGTTTGTTTTCCTTGCACTATAGTGGTCCTTTAATATATAATATCATGATAAGGGACTATCCTCTTTAACTCATACAAACAAAAACTTTGGCAAAATTGACTGGGTCATCCCAACATCTATAATCACGCAAAACCTACAACAAGAGGACCCCTACCTATGTAGATACCACTCTTGAAATAATAGATTAGTACCAATACATTGCTATTATTTTATTATTCATTTAATAAAGGTATTATTCATTAAAAAGGAAATTGTTTGGAATTAATACAAGATATGTCCATTTAGACGTTATTATGGCATCAACTTAACAAGTTTGAATCAAAATAAGAAAATATTTTATTTTGAAAGAAAAAAAAAAGAACACGTTGCAAATTATTTATCTACAAAAATCGCCATGGACTATATGGTGGCTTCTAAAGATAAATAATTTATGAGGTTTATATTTTACTAATAAAATGGAATAATTTTTTATAATTTATTATTTTTATTGAAGCCTATATGTCACATCTATATTTAACAAAGTGATCTACCTTCTCTCTACCTGAAGTAAATGTCTACATCTTGGGGCCATGTCTTTTCAGGAGCTGTCAATAACTTAAAGTAGATAACATGGTTTATCCATTGGGAGAATGTGAAAAGAGAGAAAGATATTAGATATTCACAGTGAGCTCAAGCAATTTAGTTATTAATATAATTCAAGTATAAAAGCGCTAAATGTATGGCTCTCTGACCACAAAATGAGGAAAAAGGAAAAATATATACAGAGTTCCTAATATGCCTCAAAAATGTATACTCCCAATATACAATTTAAACTCCAAAAGCTGCTACACACCTGTGTGTACCCAAAACCCACACCAACACACAAACAAAATACTTATGAAGGTGGAGCGCAAATTCAGATCCACATTCCCATATGGTCCTTTAAATGGCTTCAGCTCAGATGAATATATGGAAAAAATAAAGTGCATATAATAGTGAAGCACAGTTTCAAATAATTACACAATTTTATTAACTAGACATAAAACACTCCTAGCACTGAAGATAATTGATATTATTCAATCTCAAATAAAATACATGAATCAGACAATACAAATAGAAATGAAGAAATAAACAAATAAAAAAATGAATGAACTGTAAGTCTCTTACAAGATAAAAATAAGTGAGTATATGCAGTCCCAGCTGCTACTCACAAACGCTTTGTGATTGCCTGAGCCCAGGTATCCAAAAAAGTCTCATTGTCTGTACAGTTCCTTCTAATTTGGATCAGGGCCAACTTGATCCTTGAACTTTTTGGATCAGGGCCAAAAGATAATTGAAGACTTTAAAGCTAGAGGGTATGAGGAAAGAGATCTGAATAAGACACTAGAAGAAGTCAAACAGATAGAAAGGAAGTCTCTTTTAGATTATAATAGCACAAAAAAGAATAAGGAGATTAACGAAGATGTTCCTTTCATCTGCCAATTCCGCGGGAGACATAATGGCAGATTGAGAAACATCATTAATAATAATTGGCATCTTTTGTTGAAGGACCCAATATTACACAGCTTGTTACCCGCTCAACTGAAAATTGTACATAGAGGAGTCCCAGATGTTAAGAACATTTTGACGTTCAAACATGATAAAGGCGGCAATAAGACTTCAGGGTCATTAGAAAAATTTGCAGGATTAAAAAAGGGATTTTACAACTGTGGGACATGCAATGCGTGTAAAGCCACAAGCTCTCATAGAACCTTTAAGGACCATTTTACATCATCAACTAAAACTTATAAGATTAAGGAGTGTATAACATGTCACACCAGTAATGTAATCTATATGCTTATCTGCCCTTGTGGATTAAGCTATATAGGTCGCACGACACGTCAGCTACACACTAGAATAGGTGAACACGTGTATAATATACGTAGGGGTTTTGCATTGCATCAGGTGTCTGTACATTTTAAAGAACAACATAATAGTGACCCTTCTGGCCTATCATTTGTTGCAATTCAAAAAGCACTTTTTAATTGGAGAGGTGAAGACCGTATAAAGAAATTAGGCCAAATGGAAATTAGATGGAATTTTGAACTCAACACTCTCATTCCATTTGGCCTTAATAATGACTTTGAGTTGTGCCACTTCTTATAGACTTTAATTTTGTATGATTATGTTTTAAGGGATTTTATGAGAGACTGTTCTATATTTTATGTTTTATATTTTTTATTTTTGATCCAGAATATTTTTAATATTTTGCATATTAGCAAATTTTTTACTTTGAACATCTGAATCACAGCACCTTAAAATTGGGTTTGGCCACTTTAAATATGTGCATGTCTTTTGAAAAGGGGGCACTTCGGTTAAAAAGGATTTAAACTTGATATAAAGAACATGTTAAGATTAAGTGTCAATATTAATTTTCTTTATTTCTCTTCTCTTGAAAACTAGGGCTCAAGATGTAAAATAAATAGTATCTATATGTTTGCTAGAAATGCATCAAATAGTTATGTGCAATGTGCCTGATAGGCAGTGTATTCTAAGTTGGTTGACCATAGGGTTAACAGAGATTGTAACTTTAAATCACACCGGTTTAATAGAGACTATTAGAAATGATCCAATTAGGAATGAGAGGATCGTATAAAACAATGAACAATTAAGACAAGATGACATCACTGCATCACGTCCTGAGGAAGCTTCGGCGAAACACGTAGACGACGCAGTGACGCATGCCACGCACGCTTGTTACGTAGTGACGTAGTGACGCAAAAGGGGCGGAGCACCCTGGAAGCTCGGAGAACCCTTACTGACACCCAGGACTAACTAAGCGGTCTGCTTTCACCAAAATATCCGTGGAGGAAAGAGGAGAAGCCGGCTGCCAGCTAACATCATACCTGGGCTCAGGCAATCACAAAGCGTTTGTGAGTAGCAGCTGGGACTGCATATACTCACTTATTTTTATCTTGTAAGAGGCTTACAGTTCATTCATTTTTTTATTTGTTTATTTCTTCATTTCTATTTGTATTGTCTGATTTATGTATTTTATTTGAGATTGAATTATATCAATTCTCTTCAGTGCTAGGAGTGTTTTATGTCTAGTTAATAAAATTGTGTAATTATTTGAAACTGTGCTTCACTATTATATGCACTTTATTTTTTCCATATATTCATCTGAGCTGAAGCCATTTAAAGGACCATATGGGAATGTGGATCTGAATTGGCGCTCCACCTTTATAAGAATTTAGTTATTAAACAATGCTTGATAAGTCCCTCATACTGACATTTCAAAAGCATGAATTACAGATAGAAAATAAATCCTGTTCAGTTGTGCAACGTGTTGTATCTGCCATTAAAATGTTGACAATTTCATCCAAAACCATCTGGACTGTTAGGACCTGCAGGGGTGATGGTGCTGCGGTCCCTTGTTCCTTTTCCAGCTGCTGAGTATAAGTGATCATAGCTCCAGCAGGGGGGTAGAAATGAATACAGCTTCCCGACAATCCTTCCCAGTAGTTAGAGTATCCTTTCCCCAAACATGAGCCAAGACTTCATGAAGGGTGTAACAGAACTAAAGCTTTATTGAAACAGGCTGGCTTTTATGGGGATCCTCATGCAAGAGGACCTCCCAAAACAAACAAACATATCACCAATCACTGTACAGTATTTTCTTAATACACGCCCTTCCTCTGCCTGGAAGATAGTGAGATAAGTTAAAGGTTAAATCAATTATCTCCAGGCAGAGGGCACACATTTTACCCAAACATTGGAACACCCCTTTCCCCACAAGGTATCCCCACAAAATACATATCCCCTGATAGCCCCGATCTGGGAGGCAAACATATCCAAATTTCACCCAGATCGGTTCAGGGGTTCTTAAAAAGTGTGGAAGTCTTAGTTTACCGACCACACACGAGGCTCCTGCCCAAAACAGTTCCACGAATTCAGTGTGTGGGGTCGGTCAATTGGGGAAAAAGGCGAAAGCGGTCAAAAGTACCGAAAATACCCTCCTGGCTCATAGGAGCGATTGTTCCCCTGGTTCATACGAATATAACTACCGAATGCCGCTCTTCTGGGTGTTCGGCAAGTGGGAGAACCGGCCGTTCGGTAGTTTTCAGCGCTACTTCGCACGGTCGAGTGTCCGATTTTAGTTCCAGACACTCGACGACCAAGTCCCGCTGACTCGCCTCGTGCGAACAAGATAGCCTCCGTTTTCTTTTCCTCGTGGCGTTCGGCTATACGAACAACGGCCACCCAGGGAACACTTAATTGTCGGTGCTTCAGATCACAACAAGCAAGGAGGGAGGTCGTGGTTCGGTAGTTGCAAACTGCCGAACGGATAAACTACTATAGGCAGAAAAGGGAAATTAAATACACAAAACATAGAAGAAAAGGTTAGCTGAGGTCTCTTTTCTTCACATTACTCCCCCTTAGTTCCATGGGTCGGCATACCCGCCTAGACCCTGCCGGGTTGGCTAGGGGATGTCCGGGTGGTAGCATTAAGAGTCCAAGTCCGTCTGACGGGAAAGTCCATCCGCATTACCGTTCTGTTTGCCCGGACGGTACTGCAGTGTAAAATTGTATGGTTGCAACGCTAAACTCCAGCGTAGCAACCGAGGATTGTCTCCAGAGACTCGGTTGAGCCAAATGAGGGGGTTGTGATCCGTTAGTAACGTAAAGGCTCGGCTGTAGAGGTATGGTTGGAGCTTCTTTAAGGCCCATACCAACGCCAAGCATTCCTTTTCCACGGTGGCATAGCTGACCTCCCGAGGTAGTAACTTCCGACTGAGGTATGCCACCGGGTGTTCCATGCCATCTTCCCCCACCTGGCTCAGCACGGCTCCCAGCCCAAACATGGAGGCATCTGTGTGAACGAGAAATGTCTTATTAGGGTCTGGGGCCGCCAATACTGGAGCTTTGCTCAGAGCTGCCTTAAGACTTTGAAAAGCTGCTGCACACTCCGGGGACCACAATACCTGCTTGGGTAGGGCTTTTTTGGTTAGATCGGTGAGGGGCTTGGCTAGAGTGCTATACTCGGGGACAAACTTGCGATAGTACCCTGCTGTGCCTAAGAAAGCTAGGACCTGAGTCTTAGTGCGGGGTTGGGGCCAATTTGCTATGGCCTCTATTTTGGCGGGCTCGGGCCGCTGCTTACCCGAACCTACCCGATGCCCTAAATACTGGACTTCTGCCATGCCCACATGGCACTTCTCGGGTTTCAGGGTAAGGCCGGCTTCCTGTAATTTGTTAAATACCAAAGCCAAGTGTCCCAGGTGAGCTTCCCATGTGCCGCTGTAGATGGCGATGTCATCCAAGTAAGCACATGCGAAGTCCTGCATTCCTTCCAGAAGTCGGTCCGCCATCCGTTGAAATGTAGCCGGGGCATTCTTCATCCCAAACGGCATAACCTTAAATTGGTATAGCCCGAATGGGGTGACGAAGGCTGACTTAGGGATGGCAGCCGGGTCTAGGGGAATTTGCCAATAGCCTTTACACAGATCTAGGGTAGTCAGGAAGTGTCCACTAGCCATGCGATCGAGCAATTCGTCGATCCGCGGCATAGGGTAGGCATCCGTGATTGTCCTGTCGTTTAGTTTCCGGTAGTCAATACAGAAGCGAGTGGTGCCGTCTCGCTTCGGTACTAACACTACCGGAGACGCCCAGGGACTTTGGGAAGCCTCAATAACCCCTAGTTCGAGCATTTCCTGGAGTTCCTTCCACATGCTCGTGCGTACTGCTGCTGGTATACGATAGGGCTGTTGTCTCAAGGGGTTTTCCCCCTGGGTCTCTACCCGGTGTACTGCGGCGGACGTGTATCCGGGTAGAGAGGAGAATAGCCCACCGTATTCCTGGAGCAGGTGCTTAGCGTCTGCCTGCTGAGGGGGGTCTAGCTTGTCTCCTAACCCAACTTGTTCTACCGTCCCGGGGTTAGCTGCTAGTAGGTCTGGTAAGGGGAGTCCCTCACTGTCGTCCGTGGATGGGGCGCATATGGCAGCCACATCTTCCGAGCGTCCGTGATAGGGTTTCAACATGTTTACATGAAAGGCCCGTCTTACCCTTTCATCCGAACATTTGGCCACGATATACGTGGTGTCACTAATCTTCTCTACTATTTTAAATAGCCCCTGCCAGGCTGCCTGGAGCTTGTTCTTTTTGGATGGTCTGAGGGCTAACACCCTTTGCCCTATTTCCAGGTTCCTATCTCTTGCCCCGTGGTCATACCATTGTTTCTGGCGCTTCTGGGCCGCCCGCAAGTTCTCCCGGACGGACTCGGTGAGAGCTTGCAGGCGGTCCCGAAACTCCAGCACGTATGGCAGGACTGGGACTCCCTCCTCTCCTGTGTTGCCCTCCCAGTGCTCTCGTATGAGGTCTAGGGGTCCCCGAACTTTTCTCCCGTAGAGGAGTTCGAAGGGGGAGAACCCAGTGGACGCCTGAGGCACTTCCCGGTAGGCAAACAGGAGGTGAGGTAGAAACTTCTCCCATTGACCGTAGGACTCTGTGAACGCTGTGAGCATTTGCTTAAGCGTGCCGTTAAATCGTTCACAGAGACCATTGGTCTGTGGGTGATAGGGGGAGCTGAATAAGGGTTTAACCCCGCAGCTCTGCCACAACTGTTGCGTTACAGTTGCCGTGAACTGGGTCCCTTGGTCGGAAAGTATTTCCCGGGGGAACCCTACTCGGGAAAAGATCTTAACTAGGGCCTCTGCCACCGTCTCCGCCTCAATGTTGGAGAGCGCCACCGCCTCAGGGTATCTGGTGGCATAGTCCACCACCGTGAGTATGTAGCGCTTCCCGGAGGAGCTGGGTTTGCTGAGAGGCCCCACCAGGTCTACTGCTACCCGGTAGAATGGCTCGTCAATTATAGGTAGGGGTCTTAATTTGGCCCTAGGGTGATCCCCCCTTTTCCCTATTCGTTGACAGGTATCACAGGTTCTACAGTAAGACTGCACATCGGTGGATATCCCTGGCCAGAAGAACGTCTGGGTAAGGCGGTCCTTAGTCTTCTTGATACCCAGATGTCCGGCTAGCGGGATATCATGGCTGAGCCTTAGAAGCTCTGCCCTGTATTTCCGGGGTACTACCAGCTGCCTTTTTATCACTTGTGCTGCCCCCCTCCCCACTCCCCCGGTAACCCTATACAGCAACCCCTTATTCCATTGGAATCCCTCGTGGTTATTCCCTTCTCTGGGTGTCCCTACTGCCTTCCTGTAACCGGCTAAGGTGGGGTCTGTTTGTTGGGTTTGGCCAAAGTCTTGGGGGGTACCCCAGAAGGGGATAGGGTTAGGGGCGACTACGGGGTTTTCAGTTCCTACCTGTGGTTCCTCGGAGTGTGTTGGTCCAGCTCGGCGGGCTTGCGCCCTAGTGGTCACTGCGCAGGCTCCAGCAGGTTCGGATTGTACCAGCCGTGAAGTCAGGCACCCTAAATCATTCCCCAACAAAACGTCCGCTGGTAGTCCCGCCATAATGCCTACTTCCATCGGCCTGTCACCATGGCCCCAATTTAGCTGTACCCGAGCAGTGGGTATCTTGTGGATGGCACCCCCGGCCACTCGTACTGCTACAGTCCTGTTGGTGCGGGCCTTGGCAGCTACGGTGTGTGGTTGTACCAGTGTAAGGGTGGCGCCCGTGTCTCGGAGCCCCTCTGCTTCTTGACCGTCTACGGTGACCAACTGTCTGTGGTGGACTCGGTTGTCTATTTCAGCTTGGGCTAGGTCTACCTCATGTAGTACAGCCCACTGTTCGGAGTCGGGTGCTGGCTCGCCCACCGGGGTGTGAAGATAGTGGTGAGCGGCCGCCCTCGGGGTTTGTGGGGGCCGTTCCCAGCTGGTTCGGCTCCGCTGAGGGCAAT
Source organism: Pelobates fuscus (assembly GCF_036172605.1). Lineage (NCBI taxonomy): Eukaryota > Metazoa > Chordata > Amphibia > Anura > Pelobatidae > Pelobates > Pelobates fuscus. The sequence goes on from NC_086318.1 coordinate 68,178,181, forward strand.
GGATCTTGTAGTGCCCGGGCTGATTGCACTGGTGACATACCGGTGGTGGCCTCTGGACAAAACCAGGCTGGGGTGTGGGGACCGCTGTGGGTGGTCTGGGGTTTGTCGCAGGTCCTAGAGGTGGAGCACTGGACCTTACCAGAGGACGGTTCCCACTAGCTTCCCCCTTTCGGCCTTCATGATGCTCGTCCGCCAGCTTGGCTGCGGCTTCGAGGGTAGCCGGCTTTCGGTCTCTGACCCAATCCCTGGTGTCTGTCGGGGTGTGCTCAAAAAAATTTTCAAGTAAGAAGAGTTGTAGTACCTCTTCCAATGTGGTGGCCAGGCAGCCTTGTATCCAGTTTCGGGCTGCTCGATACAGCCTAAAAGCCCACTCAGTGTAGGAGTCTCGGCCCCCTTTCCGTAAGGCCCGAAATTTCTTTCTGTAAGTCTCTGGGGTCACGGCATATCTCGCTACCAGAATTTCCTTTACCTTGGCATAGTCATGTATGGCTGTGTCAGGAACTGCTCTGTAGGCCTCGGCTGCACGCCCCGTGAGCTTGCTGCTTAAGATCGATGCCCATTGCTCTGATTCCAGACCCTCCAAAGCGCATTGACGTTCAAAATCCTGTAGATATGCGTCAATCTCTGTTTCTCCGTCCGCAAAGCTTTTAAATGCAGCATAGTTAATTTTTCTCCGCTGCCCTCCATTTATAGATCCTGTTAGTGATGCATTGTCTGCTTGGTTCAAGCTGGCCTGTAGGGCACTGCGTTCTGCGTTCACTTGCGCCAGGATTTGCGTTATCGCCTCCGGTGGTGGGTTCGGCCCATATAAATTTAGCCTCCACATCACCTTCCGCTGGAACTCCGCTTCCTCTCGGCTGACGTCCGTCACGCTGCTGGTTTGGTCGCCCTCCATTAGTTCTGCTATGAGGGTAGCTTTTCTCTTGTTGCTTGCCCCCTGGCCTCGGGCTTCCAGTAAATCTTGTAGCGTCGTCTTTTTTAGTTTCTCGTACTGCTGGGCCATTCATCAGTTGTCTTTCTGCATTCCATTCAATCCCGTCGCTTGCCACCAGTTGTTAGGACCTGCAGGGGTGATGGTGCTGCGGTCCCTTGTTTCTTTTCCAGCTGCTGAGTATAAGTGATCATAGCTCCAGCAGGGGGTAGAAATGAATACAGCTTCCCGACAATCCTTCCCAGTAGTTAGAGTATCCTTTCCCCAAACATGAGCCAAGACTTCATGAAGGGTGTAACAGAACTAAAGCTTTATTGAAACAGGCTGGCTTTTATGGGGATCCTCATGCAAGAGGACCTCCCAAAACAAACAAACATATCACCAATCACTGTACAGTATTTTCTTAATACACGCCCTTCCTCTGCCTGGAAGATAGTGAGATAAGTTAAAGGTTAAATCAATTATCTCCAGGCAGAGGGCACACATTTTACCCAAACATTGGAACACCCCTTTCCCCACAAGGTATCCCCACAAAATACATATCCCCTGATAGCCCCGATCTGGGAGGCAAACATATCCAAATTTCACCCAGATCGGTTCAGGGGTTCTTAAAAAGTGTGGAAGTCTTAGTTTACCGACCACACACGAGGCTCCTGCCCAAAACAGTTCCACGAATTCAGTGTGTGGGGTCGGTCAATTGGGGAAAAAGGCGAAAGCGGTCAAAAGTACCGAAAATACCCTCCTGGCTCATAGGAGCGATTGTTCCCCTGGTTCATACGAATATAACTACCGAATGCCGCTCTTCTGGGTGTTCGGCAAGTGGGAGAACCGGCCGTTCGGTAGTTTTCAGCGCTACTTCGCACGGTCGAGTGTCCGATTTTAGTTCCAGACACTCGACGACCAAGTCCCGCTGACTCGCCTCGTGCGAACAAGATAGCCTCCGTTTTCTTTTCCTCGTGGCGTTCGGCTATACGAACAACGGCCACCCAGGGAACACTTAATTGTCGGTGCTTCAGATCACAACAAGCAAGGAGGGAGGTCGTGGTTCGGTAGTTGCAAACTGCCGAACGGATAAACTACTATAGGCAGAAAAGGGAAATTAAATACACAAAACATAGAAGAAAAGGTTAGCTGAGGTCTCTTTTCTTCACATGGACAAATTACAAAATGTTGTAACTAGTTGTTGTTGGTCTTGGTAGAGTTGCTACTATGTTCACCTTTTTATCTATTGTATATCATCTAATCTTCTATAAACTAAGCCCAAAATGTAATAAATTCAGCATTTTTAAAATACACCTACATTCTATATCCTTTCATCTCTTTACATTTGCTGCATGTTCCTCCATACTTGATTTGGTCATAATTACAAGACTTGTGCAAGAAAAAAGAATGGATTATCTGAAAAAAGATTTCATGCAAGCAATTTGGGTTTGGCCATGCAGCGTTTCAGTTTGAACAAATTTCATCAATCCAGTAATTTCAAGAAAAATATGTCAGACGAACCAAAATGATGTGAAAGTTGGCCAACCAATCTGCTGCGAAATACATAAGTAATATGGATTCTGATGGTGGTTTCTTTGCAAATTATTTGATATTGAAGGGAATAATTGCTCAATTATCTAGAGAAAAAAAACACTCTGAGAACAAATGGACAAAAGGAGAATTTTTACTTCTTTTCACAGAATTTTTAAACTTCAACTTTTTATAGCTGAGCTGGTTGATCAATGGTCAGGGCACATGGCCACACTCATTGATAGCAGCTATTGTGGCAAACTCTCTGACTATAGCCTTTCTGAAATATATCTGTTTGTCCGCTTTGGTTCTATAATCCATCTTTTTCTACCAAATCCATAGATGGAACTGCTGTGGGCAATTACAAACTAAAAAAAGGGGAAGCACAAAGAGTCACACGCGGAGATCCAGAAATTATTGCTCTTCCTGAGCTTTAGGGCTCAGTTCTTGATCAGCTGGTATGAGATCAAACAATTCCTTGTGTGATCTTCCATTTAAAAAAAGGAAGATTGTCCTGAACTGTATCAGTCCGAATTAAGCTAATATTTGAAGGATATGAGTGAGCTGCTTTCAATTCACAACCTGGCTGCAGACAGTCAGAGAAACTATAAACAGTTAGTGATAATGTTTCTGTATGTCTCCCTGTGTGTTCTCTCCTTCTAACGTAGGTTGCTGTGTAGCTCAGACCACTCAGTGCTGTCAGTGGCTGAGCTTTGTACATACATTTTATAAGGAAGTATTACTTCTGAAGTGAGGGGCTGTTGATAAAGGGGCAGGCTTATGGTGCATTTGTGCAAAAACTATTATTGAACATGCAGAAACATGCAGCATATTAATGAGGTCAAAACCTATCAAACGCATTAAAGTTGCACTGGTGCCTGGAGTGTCACTTGAAGCTGAAGAAGTAAACTTGAGCATAAGTATACGGCATACAACATTCATTAAATTAAAAGTAACTGTTGTTTCTGTTTCTTTGCAACAGTTGTAACAGTTTTGTGATTAAATGTATTTTAAACTAAATCTCCCAATCAAATAACATTATAAAGCGCATTGGACCTTATTCAACAATGGTGTTTTAAATGGAACTTGGTAAATTTAGGTTAAAAGATCAGAGTTTGAGAAAAATCATGGAGTTCGATACATTTAAATTTCTTAAACATTGCTGTAGACAAACAAAATCAGCCTGCCTGCTTACATGTCAGCGTATCTGTGCGTCATTGACCTACTTGTTTGTGGTATGAACCAATGTGAGGTTTAATGTCAATTCTGTGTAATAATTATTTTGACGGTATGTGGTTAGCGTCTGTGGCAGCATCAATGCAAACAAGAAAAGTGTATATTGTTAAGATTGCAAGAAAAAATGTTTAAATGTGCAAAGTCTTCTTAGAAATGTCAGATTTTCTAGAGACAAATTGTGGCACAAATTGTGTAGCTGAGCAAAACCAAGAAAAATGAAGTGCAATTATAGATATGTGTGTTGTGTAAACATTTAGAAACAGAAAAAAACATAGCTTAAATCCCTAAATGGTATACATAAACAAAGGGTATTCTACAATGAAACGCACAACATATGGAGACTTCACATGAAGTTTAGGTACAGTCACCTCATTGATCAAAACAATGAAAAGGTTATTCACCAAAGTGAAAATTCATAGTGATTTCAAAGTAAACTTTAAATGTAAGATTAACCCCTTAAGGACCCATGACATGTGTGACACGTCATGATTCCCTTTTATTTCAGAAGTTTGGTCCTTAAGGGGTTAAAGTAGCTGGGCTAAAAGTAAACTTTTAAAAAATTTAGAGAATTGTTGCAGATCCGATATTTTGACCTTAAAGGTGAATTTCACTTTTAATTCTTACTTTAATAAAATGACCGTTTGAGTGTTTGTAAGTTTTATAGGAATGTTAAACCTCTATATGTCTTGTTGATTGCATGTGCACAGTTTAGGCTGTTTGTTTTGCTCCCATCAGCAGCTCATTATTTGAAGTACGTTTCTGACTACGTGTATCTGTTTTTTTTTTTTGGTTTAAATGTACCATGACCGGAAGGATTTGACTTTGTTCGTGAGAACAAGCTTAGCATGAGTCCTCAATCAGTACTAATCGTTTTTTTAATTAGTGTATTATTTAGCAGAAACTAATACTTCTGTTCAACAAACACTACTTCTCTGCCAGGTTTATATATTTGTATATTCAGGTTCTAGGCCCAGTACGCTGGAATGGTTTAAGACGTCATACCTGCCAAGCGTCCCTATTTAGGAGTGTCAGCACCTATTAAGGGTCCAAATCCCTCTGTCCCTCTTTTCTATCCAAATCAGGCCCGGACTGGCCATCGGACACACCGGGCCAATGCCCGGTGGGCCGCGGTGGCCATGGGCCGTGGCCGGCAGGTGAGGTCCCAGGATCTCCCCTGCTGGTCTATGCAGGGCCGGCACTATCCGAGCGCCGGCCCTGCTGTATCCCATGGAGGGCCGGTGGGGAGATCAAAGCTCTCCCTCACCGGCCCACTTAAATAGACCTGCGGCTGGGGAGGGAAGGAGAGGACCCGGCGGAGCTCTAACTTGCAGCTCTGCCTGGTTCCTCTCGCGAGATCCGGCGCGTTGCCATGGCAATGACCCCGATCTCGCGAGAGTGAACTCTAGCCCGCAGGCTAGAGTTCACTCACCACTGGACCACCAGGGATGATGTCACCGTGCCGGTCCCCCCTCCCACTCACCACCGTGCCGGTCCCCCCCTCCCACCCACCACCGTGCTGGTCTCCCCCCTGCCAGAGGGGGATATAATGCATGCTTATTAGATTTTTAGAGTACACCACCACCCCAGCTGAAGCGCTGGCATTGAGTCAGAGCGCTGCTGGCCTCTGTGCCCAACTTGCAATGACGCTGGAGTCGGAGAGCAGGGAGATCAACCTTCTAGTGAAGGTGGAGTTTAAGGAGTGCGCAACTCCCCCAGCTGAAGTGCTGGCATCGGGGCAGAGCTGCACTTGCCTCTGCCCAAACCCACTGGTAACCCGCGAGCCTCAGGCATCAGACACTGCTGGTCACACGGAAGAGCAGATCCCAGAGCAAAGCACGGCTAACCTCAGCCCTTTGCCACAAGCACTGGGGGATCTCTATCCAATACAAATGGATGGGACTCTGGTCTCTACCTGTAGTCCCCAGGAAGGCTGGACAATGAGCTCCGATCCCCAACCCCATGTCAGAGGAAGCCCTGCCACCCTGCCTTCCCTCCAGCGGGTGAGAGAGATCCAGGGAGACAGGACAGTGGGCACGCATCGCCAGGCATGTAGAGGCAGAGGTCGGCTGGGTAAGTGCTGCTCTTCCATGGGCAATTTGTTTGGGGTACTGATTCGGTGATGGCCTTGATGATCTGAATGTAGTCACTAACTTCAGACTCAACTCGTCTGGGGTCTCCTGTATTGGTCTCCTTCTGAAGGGGGAGAAATATGCTGGAAACTATTCTGAGCTGGAGATACAGGGTTCCAGAATTGCTATTGGGGTCTATGGGGGTCACAGTGGCCCCCTAAGAGTGGAGTCATATGGGGATAGGTTTGAGTTTGGGAAGGGGGCCATGGCAGATTCACTGGGAACTCCCTTTCTCCTCTTCCAAGTCCCCTCTTATGTCTAAGTCACCCTGTGCTTATTAGAGGCACAGGGTGACCGAGAAGCACAGTCTGGCCTGCCCAAACCAGACTTCCAGAGACTGATCGGCTATGAGGGCTCCATGCTCCCGACCGGGACAAACTTACAAACTATGTGGAACTTTGTCGAGAAGGCTGCCAGGATGGATGGACTTTTTGGGACTTAAATCCGACTAACTCAGGCACAGACTGATTGGAGATCTGGTACCTGGTTAGTCTACCTTTGGGGGGGAAGATATGTAACGGTAGTCACCATTAGTGATGTCCCGAACGGTTCGCTGGCGAATAGTTCCTGGAGAACGAACACATGTGCGGTTCGATTCGCCCCCTATTCGTTCATTCATTGAGTAAAACTTTGACCCTGTGCCTCACGGTCAGCAAACACATTCCAGCAAATTAGCAGCAGACCCTCCCTTCCAGACCCTCCCACCTCCTGTACAGCATCAATTTTAGATTCATTCTGAAGCTGCATTCCAAGATAGAGGAGGGAAAAATTAACTGCTACTTATTTGATAGGGAAATTGATAGCTAGGCTAGGGTATTCAGTGTCCACTACAGTCCTGAAGGACTCATCTGATCTCTGCTGTAAGGACAGCACCCCAAAAAGCCCTTTTTAGGGCTAGAACATCAGTCTGCTTTTTAGCTTACAGTGAAATACTTTTTTTCTTTTTAAAGGCACGCTATAGTGACACCAGATATGAGTGGCAAAGTGCACTTGCAGAGGTTGGCAGAGTACACGCTGAAGGCCTGACACCCAGACGCTTGCAGACAACTAACTGCTATTAGCTTACAGTGAAAAACTTTTTTCTTTTTAAAGGCACGCTATAGTGACACCAGATATGAGTGGCAAAGTGCACTTGCAGAGGTTGGCAGAATACACGCTGAAGGCCTGACACCCGCTTTAAGGACACTGACTGCTATTAGCTTACAGTGAAAAACACCCAGACGCTTGCAGACAACTAACTGCTATTAGCTTACAGTGAAAAACGTTTTTTTCTTTTTAAAGGCACGCTATTGTGACACCAGATATGAGTGGCAAAGTGCACTTGCAGAGGTTGGCAGAGTACACGCTGAAGGCCTGACACCCGCTTTAAGGACACTGACTGCTATTAGCTTAGAAAAAAAGCTCGGCATCCAACCTTGTGCAAATGGGGTCTTTAATGCTTTCGTGCCTGTTGAGGGACCCGCGTATAAAAAGGCTGAAGGAGAACGACCTGTACTGGGTGTCCACGCTACTAGACCCCCGGTATAAGCAGAAAGTGGCGGAAATGTTACCAAATTACAACAAGTCGGAAAGGATGCAGCATTTTCAAAATAAATTAAAAAGTTAGATATCGAAACTCTGAGGAGCGATGAACCCCTTGACTACTGGGTGTGCAAGCTTGACCTGTGGCCTGAGCTATCCAAATTTGCGATAGAACTTCTGGCCTGCCCCGCTTCAAGTGTCCTGTCAGAAAGGACCTTCAGTGCAGCAGGAGGTATTGTCACTGAGAAGAGAAGTCGCCTAGGTCAAAAAAGTCTAGATTACCTCACCTTTATTAAGATGAATGAGGGATGGATCCCGAAGGGACTGACAGTGGGCGATACATTCGACTAAAAAAGGCCTGATGAGATGAGCTGCCATGGGCTAAAAATGGTGACCCTATGTAGGAGGAACAGTACCTATTCTGCTCTGTGTCAGTGTGTATCAGGGTCCCTGAGGACAGGTGTCAATCCATATCTGCCAAGTGACCCTATGTAGAGGAAACAGTCCCTATTCTGCTCTGTGTCAGTGTGTATCAGGGATCATTAGGATAGGTGTCAATCCATATCTGCCTAGTGACCTTATGTAGGGGGAACAGTCCCTATTCTGATCTTTGTCAGTGTGTATCAGGGTCTCTGAGGACAGGTGTCAATCCATATTTGCCAAGTGACCCTATGTAGGAGGAACAGTCCCTATTCTGCTCTGTGTCAGTGTGTATCATGGTCCCTGAGGACAGGTGTCAATCCATATCTGCCAAATGACCCTATGTAGGGGGATCAGTCCCTATTCTGCTCTGTGTCAGTGTGTATCAGGGATCATTAGGATAGGTGTCAATCCATATCTGCCAAGTGACCCTATGTAGGGGGAACAGTCCCTATTCTGCTCTGTGTCAGTGTGTATCAGGGTCCCTGAGGACAGGTGTCAATCCATATCTGCCAAGTGACCCTATGTAGGGGGAACAGTCCCTATTCTGCTCTGTGTCAGTGTGTATCAGGGTCTCTGAGGACAGGTGTCAATCCATATCTGCCAAGTGACTCTATGTAGGAGGAACAGTCCCTATTCTGCTCTGTGTCAGTGTGTATCATGGTCCCTGAGGACAGGTGTCAATCCATATCTGCCAAGTGACCCTATGTAGGGGGAACAGTCCCTATTCTGCTCTGTGTCAGTGTGTATCAGGGTCTCTGAGGACAGGTGTCAATCCATATCTGCCAAGTGACCCTATGTAGGAGGAACAGTCCCTATTCTGCTCTGTGTCAGTGTGTATCATGGTCCCTGAGGACAGGTGTCAATCCATATCTGCCAAGTGACCCTATGTAGGGGGAACAGTCCCTATTCTGCTCTGTGTCAGTGTGTATCAGGGTCTCTGAGGACAGGTGTCAATCCATATGTCAAGGTGTCAATATGTCATATGTCAGGTGTCAATCCATATCCATTGTGATTTAGGAATGTTAGGTGATTTATGCCCTTTATGGATTAAAACCAGACTCTGCATCAACTGTGTAATTTTCCATGGGAGTTTTGCCATGGATCCCCCCAGGTGTTAGTCCCCTTGAGACAACTTTTCCATCACTATTGTGGCCAGAAAGAGTCCCTGTGGGTTTTAAAATTCGCCTGCCCATTGAAGTCAATGGCGGTTCGAACCGAAAATTTTGTGTTCGCGACATCACTAGTCACCATCACTGGGGATGGAAGACAGACACTATGGGTGGGCTCCCAAATTCCTTTTGTGTTTTGTCACATTGTGCCTATTATTTGTGCAGGGTATGTTGCATATATTACTGGTCTGTGAATCTCCCCCTCTCCCCTTTTTCCTGTCCTATTGTTTCCCCAGCAGGGCGTTATCCCAGGGACACTGCCAGACCAGTTTAATCTAGCTGCTCTGTCCCTCCTCAATCTCCCATCAGCCTCTGCTATTGTCTGACCCCACCCTTCCCTGCACTATAGTAATCTATGTAACCTATTGTATGTAAATGAGGCTGTTGGGGGCTTAAACTATGTGTGCTGTATTCATTAAAGGAGTTGCTGTTTAACCTTCACCATGTGTCATCTGGCTTTTTGGTCCAGGGTGGAAAAGGCCCTAAGTGATCCCAGTCAAGCCTCGGCGTCTGGGTTTGAAGTGTTTCAGGGTCCCTGATAGCTACAAGGAAGCAGACTTGTCGGAGGTACTCGGTCTGAGTACTGGAGCTCCGTTACACCCACATCACACTCAGCACCCTCAGCCACATCACACTCAGCACACTCACACACAGCACTCTCACACACATCACACTCAGCACCGTCACACAAATCACACACAGCACACACACAAATCACACACATCACCCACACACACAAATCACACACAGCACCCTCACACACAGCACCCTCACACACATCACACTCAGCACCGTCACACTCAGCACCGTCACACAAATCACACACAGCACCCTCACACAGCACCCTCACACACAGCACCCTCACACACAGCACCCTCACACGCAGAACCCTCACACACAGCACCCACACACAGAAATCACACACCTCACACACAGCACCCACACACACAAATCACACACCTCACACACAGCACCCTCACACACAGCACCCACAAATCACACACAGCACCCTCACAAATCACACAGCACCCTCACACACAAATCACACACACAGCACCCTCACAAATCACACACAGCACCCTCACACACAAATCACACACACAGCACCCTCACAAATCACACACAGCACCCTCACACACAAATCACACACGCAGCACCCTTAAACACAGCACCCTCACACACAAATCACACACACAGCACCCTTAAACACATCAGACACAGCACCCCCACACACATACACATACACAGTAAATTATTGGGACATACAAAAAAAGAAACATTTGTGGCCTGCGGTGCATTTTGTCAGGGACCAGGAACCAGACAGAGACATAACTAGATGCAAACACACCTTTATTAATAAATAACAAATAAATAACAAAAGCAAAGTCAAGGAATCAAGCAGGGGTCAGTCACCAGAGCGGGTAGTCAGACAAGCCAGGATCAGGAGCACGGAGAGCAGCGGAGTCAGGAACAAGGCCGGAGTCAGGAACCAGGAACAAACAGGAAACACAGGAACAAGGAGACTTCTGGGAAACAGGAAACCACGCAAGGGCAAGGAGGTTCTGGGATTTGCTGCTTAAATAGGCAGAACTGATTAGCAGCAGGGTTGATTACTACTTTCAGGTGAGTAACCGTGGCAACAAGCAGAAGGAGCTCATAGTAATTGCAGCTGAAAACTCATTCACTGAAACAGAAAGGGTTGCTGTTTAAAACAGCAAAGAAACCCTGACAGTACCTCCCCCTCAACGACTCCCCCCATCTCTGCTGGTGGGTCCGGGCTTCATGGGGAAGCGGGCGTGATAGGAATGAAGGAGGGATGGTGCATGGACATCAGAGGCTGGAACCCAGGAGCGTTCCTCTGGACCGTATCCTTTCCAGTGCACCAAGTATTGGATCTGTCCTCTGAAGACCCGTGAGTCAATGATGCTGCGTATTTCATATTCCTCATGATTGTCAACCAGAACAGGACGTGGACGTGGCACTGAGGTGGTGTAGCGATTACAAACCAACGGTTTCAAGAGGGAAACATGGAAAACATTTGAGATGCGCATGTTAGCAGGAAGGTCAAGTGCGTAAGCTACAGGGTTAACCCTTCGAAGTATACGAAATGGCCCAACGTATCGGGGTGCCAGTTTTTGTGAGGGAACACGGAGGCGTAGGTTGCGGGAAGACAGCCAGACCCTCTCTCCGACCTGATAGGTAGGTGCAGGAAGGCGTCTGCGGTCGGCCTGGAGTTTGTAGTTCTGCATTGCGCGTTGCAAAGAATTCTGAACCTGCGCCCAAGTGGAACGGAGTTCCCTGAGATGTTCCTCCAATGACGGTATCCTCTGTGGCAAGAATGTATCAGGCAACATGGACGGTTGAAACCCATAGTTTGCCAGGAATGGGGATAGCCGGGAGGAGGCATTAATCGCACTATTGTGGGCAAACTCCGCCCAGGGTAGCAGATTAGACCAGTTGTTCTGGTGGTCAGAAATGTAGCAACGCAGAAACTGTTCCAGTGTTTGGTTAGCTCGTTCCGCTGCACCATTGGATTGCGGGTGGTAGGCCGAGGAGAAGGAAAGCTGAATTCCCATTTGTGTACAAAAGGCTCTCCAAAATCTGGACACCAACTGGCTACCCCTATCTGAGACTATCACTTTGGGTAACCCATGTAAACGAAAGACCTCCCGAGCAAAAATTGTTGCAAGTTCCTGGGAAGTTGGTAGTTTTTTCAAGGGAATGCAATGCGACATCTTCGAGAATCGGTCAACAACCATGAGAACGACTGTATTGCCACGGGAGACCGGAAGATCTACGATAAAATCCATGGACAAGTGGGTCCAGGGTCGTTCACCATTAGGTATGGTTTGCAGGAGACCCACTGGAGGGCGTCGTGGGGTTTTATTTTGAGCGCACACAGGACAGGCAGCTGCAAAAGCGGTGACATCCGAACGGAGACTAGGCCACCAAAATTGCCGGGAGACAGACCAGATTAACTGGTTTTTGCCTGGATGTCCAGCTGCTTTGGGGTCGTGGTATGTACTCAATAGTTTCGTACGGAGGTTAATAGGTACAAAACAACGGCTATTAGGTTTCTCTGGAGGAGCATTAATTTGTGCAGCCAGAATCTCCTCGCCTAGGGGTGAGGTGAGGTTAGTACGGATGGTTGCCAGTATATGGTCCGGAGGAATCACAGGAGTAGGGGTTATCTCCTCTCTAGATGGAGGGGAGAACTGTCGAGACAAGGCATCAGCCCGAATGTTTTTAGTACCGGGCAAGTAAGAAACCACATAATTGAATTTTGATAGGAAGAGAGCCCATCTAGCTTGCCGGGGGGAAAGCCGCTTAGCTTCAGAAAGATGTATAAGATTCTTGTGGTCTGTGAGAATGAGGACCCTCAAGAAGGTGCCTCCATTCTTTGAGAGCTAAAATTATGGCTAGAAGTTCTCTATCACCAATCTGGTAATTGCATTCCGCCGGGTTCAATTTCCTCGAGAAATACCCGCACGGATGCCTGGAGCTCTCAGGGTTAGGACGTTGAGACAGGAGGGCGCCTACTCCTGTCTCAGACGCATCGACTTCAAGAATGAATGGTAAGGCAGGGTTAGGGTGTGCCAGTATAGGAGCAGCAGCAAAGGCGACTTTGAGAGACTCAAAGGCAGTAATGGCTTCTTGTGACCAATGCTGTCGATCAGCATCTTTTCTTGCAGTCCAGATGCATGGAGAAATGCTCAACTCCTGATGCATGGAGAAAAGGCCTTCAAAAGCCTCTGCTAATGTGTACATAGTTTATACCAAGTGACCCATAGGTTGAGGAGGCGGTGACCGTGGCGGTGTAGGTGGATGCAGCGGTGGAGAAGGAGGATGAGGTAGCCAACACTGTTTTTTATGTTGTTGTTTTTTTTTTTTATTGTGGTATCCCACAAAATATTGGGACACGCAAAAAAAGAAACATTTGCGGCCTGCGGTGCATTTCTTGCAGTCCTGATGCATGGAGAAATGCTCAACTCCTGATGCATGGAGAAAAGGCCTTCACAAGCCTCTGCTAATGTGTACATAGTTTATACTAAGTGACCCATAGGTTGAGGAGGCGGTGACCGTGGCGGTGTATGTGGAAGCAGCGGTGGAGGAGGAGGAGGTATACTGTTTTACATATATATATATATATATATATATATATATATATATTTTAATTGGGGTAGCCCCCAAAATATTGGGATATATAAAAAAGACAACTCTGTTCCGCAGAGTAGCTGTTGACATTCTAGTTGCGCAGGCACTTTGTTGACTCTAGAGAACCTCGGGCCAATCGCACATCCCCGTGATGGCGACTTTGCATTCAGATGTCATCCATATCAACTTTCGATTCCAGTTTCTGCGCCTACCATGGTGACCACGGGTAACGGGGAATCAGGGTTCCATTCCGTACAGGGACCCTGAGAAACGGCTACCACATGCAAGGAGGAAGCAGGCGCGCAAATGACCCACTCCCGACGCGGGAAGGTAGTGACGACAAATAACAATACAGGACTCTTTAGAGGCCCTGTGATTGTAATGAGTCCACTTGAAATCCTTTAACTCTGATCAATTGGAGGGAAGTCTGGTGCAGAGCCACTGACCCGTGCGTGCTGCAGCTGAAACTCCACTATCACCTGCTGCTGCTCGCACAGGCGGTGAGCGGGAAGGCCGAAGTTACGCTGCAGCACAGACAGGCAAGCAGCAGCAGGGTGAGAACGCCAACAGCGTGCACAGCCACTACAGTGAATGTCACATCCTGTTCCAAGTTGCGGATCAGTCTAGTGATGGCTTCTGGTATCCAGTACTCTTTTTAATGAAGCTGCATCAGGGTCCTGGTATGTGGCTGCACAATCGCTGGTGCCAGGCCCGGACTGGCCATCGGGCAAACCGGGCAAATGCCCGGTGGGCCGCGGTGGCCGTGGGCCGAGGCCGGCAGGGGAAGTCCCAGGATCTCCCGTGCCAGTCTATGCAGGGCCGGCACTGTGCGAGCGCCGGCCCTGCTGCATTCCATGGCGGGCCGGTGGGGAGATCAAAGATCTCCCCACCGGCCCACATGCTGTCACACGCAGCCGCCGGCGGGGAGAGAGGGAGGGAGACAGCCAGCCTGGGAGGAGGACCTGGCGGAGCTCTAACTTGCAGCTCCGCCGGGTTTCTCTCGCGAGATCCGGACGGTTGCCATGGGACCACTAAAAGCCACAGGCAGATAGGGACGCCTGACAAATTCTGTAGGCCTTTTACAGTAACAATAATGATGATTATGATATTTAATAAGGAATTCTGTTTTGTCACTTTGCCCTACCTGGGACACAGACAAGTGTTAATAGAATTATTCCTGTGTTTTGATTCTGATCCCTATAGCATAGGAAGCCCCCATCCTGCCCCTTTCCAAACCTAATGCCAATTTAAGAACTAAATATACAGCCAGCAATAACAAACTTTCACCAATACTTTTTTACTATTTATAATGCATCCCACTTAACAGAAATATCTGCTATACTTATTTATTTAACACCCAGTGTTCAGTGGAATTACCTAACATAACACACACACATTACCCTCATACAGCACCCTAACACACACATCACCCTCACACAGCACCCTAACACACACATCACCCTCACACAGAACCCTAACACACACACACACATCACCCTAACACACACAGCACCCTCACTCACACATCTTCCTAACACATACATCACCCTAACACACAGCACCCTCACTCACACATCTTCCTAACACATACAGCACCCTAACACATACATCACCCTAACACACTCATCACCCTCACTCACACACACAGTACCCTCACACAGCACCCTAACACAGCACCCTAACACACACACACATACACACACGCATCACCCTTGCACAGCACCCTGACACACACAGTACCCTAACACATACAGCACCCTAACACACACAGCTCCCTCACACAGCATCCTAACACACACTGCACACTTCACACACACACACTACACACAGCAACCCCCAAACACGCTGCACCACTCATACACACACAATACTTCCAAACATATATGTGTATATACTACAGAACCCCTCACACACATACTGCACCCCTAAACATATTATGTTCCAGACAAACACTAGATCTGTATATACACTCTGAATACGCTATATACACACACACACACTCACTAGATCTCCTATACACACTCCTGAGTCCTTCAAACATACACTAGATCCTCTACATACAGACGCTACACTACATTTCTGACATACACACTCTGGATCCCCTATGCACACACTAGATTCCATGTAAGAAAACACATAGTGTCTCCATAAATGGGATACAGTGAGTATCTCAATTATGGAAACCCCTGAGACAAGTTTGTAGCAAACATAACGCAAGCATGTTATTAAATTCGCTTGCGCTATGCAGAACAAATACAGGGCCCTTTTCTCATGCCCTGGAAGAGCATTGAACCAACATGCTCACTTTGAGATAGGGCGTGCTTGTCATTGGGGATGACAAAACACACCCTATCTGGCTCCGACCCTTTTTCAGTGGGCCGCTGTGAATAAAAAATGCCCGGGCCGAATTTTTTCCCCAGTCCGGCCCTGGCTGGTGCTCAACACAGGGGGCGTGCGGTTACCCTGCACCAGACCCTGCTAATCCATTCCACACTGTGACTCCTAACTTCAACATCAGGCATACTGGGTCCCGGTCGTCCGTCCGCCGCCCAGACAGTGTCTGGGTCCTGGTCACCGGACTGCCCACCTGACTTTGAAAGTACGAATGGATCGTTAAATCTGGTACGAACCCGAACTTTGCAGTTCGGGTTCGCTCAACTCTATTATGGATCCTTTGATCGCTACATGTATTACTTGGATAACTGGTAATTCTCGAGCTAATACATGCCGACTAGCGCTAGGGGACGGCCGCTCCGCTTTTGCACCCTGCTCCCACTTATGCTGTGCTGGTGCCTCTGTGCGACCAGCGCCTCTTCCTCAAACCTGCACACGTCACTCGCATGACCTTGATTCCATGTGGGGTCTAGGACCTCATCATCCTTCACATCATCTTCCACGCACTCCTCAACCCTGCCCTCCTTGACGGTATGCACACTGCAGAAAGCCACAGCAGTTGGCACCTGTGTTTTTCCAGCATGTAAAGTCTGCAAAGGACATATGGAAATTGTTTTAGAATTGTATCCAGGCAACAGTTTTCCCTATAAACTGACCTCTCAGTTTGACTTGTGAGGGTATTGCCCCAGAAGTACAATATTGTTTAAGTACTTCTTAGCTATTGATAACTGGTTTAAATATAGCAGCTTGTTATCTGGTAGTTTCTAGTGTAGAAAATATCAATCTGTTTTCTATCACTTAGATCTGTGATCTATCACTTAGATCTGATGTAGTAAATTCGAATCAAAGTTACGCTTCATTTTACTCTCAGATATGAAGTGAACACCCCAAATACACCATTTAGCACCAAAAAAAAATAAAAAATGTACTTTTTAAAACTCCAATGTAAGCAGCAGATTAGCAGTAAAACAATTAGAATGTTTACAACTGCGCATTAAGCGCACTATATGACGCTTCTACTTGACTCTCACATATGAAGTGCACCGCAGGCCGCAAATTTACTTTTTAGCAGATTAACAGCAAAACAATTGGAATTTTTACAACTGTGCTGTAAACGCACAATTAGACGCTTCGATTTGACTCTCAGATATGAAGTGCAGGCCCCAAAATGTACTATTTAGCAGATTAGCAGCAAAACAATTAGAATTTTTACAACTGCGCAGTAAGCACACTATTAGACGCTTCGATTTGACTCTCAGATATGAAGAGCAGGCCCCAAAATTGACTATTTAGCAGATTAGCAGCAAAACAATTAGAATGTTTACAACTGCGCAGTAAGCGCACTATTTGACGCTTGTATTTGACTCTCAGATATGAAGTGCACCGCAGGCCGCAAATGTACTTTTTAGCAGATTAACAGCAAAACAATTAGAATTTTTACAACTGTGCTGTAAGCGCACAATTAGACGCTTCGATTTGACTCTCAGATATGAAGAGCAGGCCCCAAAATGTACTATTTAGCAGATTAGCAGCAAAACAATTAGAATGTTTACAACTGCGCAGTAAGCGCACTATTTGACGCTTCTATTTGACTCTCAGATATGAAGTGCACCGCAGGCCGCAAATGTACTTTTTAGCAGATTAACAGCAAAACAATTAGAATTTTTACAACTGTGCTGTAAGCGAACAATTAGACGCTTCGATTTGACTCTCAGATATGAAGTGCACCGCAGGCCGCAAATGTACTTTTTAGCAGATTAACAGCAAAACAATTAGAATTTTTACAACTGTGCTGTAAGCGCACAATTAGACGCTTCGATTTGACTCTCAGATATGAAGAGCAGGCCCCAAAATGTACTATTTAGCAGATTAGCAGCAAAACAATTAGAATGTTTACAACTGCGCAGTAAGCGCACTATTTGACGCTTCTATTTGACTCTCAGATATGAAGTGCACCGCAGGCCGCAAATGTACTTTTTAGCAGATTAACAGCAAAACAATTAGAATTTTTACAACTGTGCTGTAAGCGCACAATTAGACGCTTCGATTTGACTCTCAGATATGAAGAGTAGGCCCCAAAATGTACTATTTAGCAGATTAGCAGCAAAACAATTAGAATGTTTACAACTGCGCAGTAAGCGCACTATTTGACGCTTCTATTTGACTCTCAGATATGAAGTGCACCGCAGGCCGCAAATGTACTTTTTAGCAGATTAACAGCAAAACAATTAGAATTTTTACAACTGTGCTGTAAGCGAACAATTAGACGCTTCGATTTGACTCTCAGATATGAAGAGCAGGCCCCAAAATGTACTATTTAGCAGATTAGCAGCAAAACAATTAGAATTTTTACAACTGCGCAGTAAGCACACTATTAGACGCTTCGATTTGACTCTCAGATATGAAGAGCAGGCCCCAAAATGTACTATTTAGCAGATTAACAGCAAAACAATTAGAATGTTTACCACTGTGCTGTAAGCGCACTATGTGTCTATTTGACTCTCAGATATGAAGTGCATGCCCCAAAATGTACTATTTAGCAGATTAGCAGCAAAACAATTAGAATGTTTACAATTGCGCTGTAAGCACACTATTAGACGTTTCTATTTGACTTTCAGATATGAAGTGCAGTCCGCAAATGTACTATTTAGCAGATTAGCACCCAGAAAATATGAATGTTTACCACTGGGCTGCAAGCACACTATTAGACGCTTCTATTTGACTCTCAGATATGAAGTGCACGCCCCAAAATGTACTATTTAGCAGATTAGCACCCAGAAAATAAGAATGTTTAGGACTGCGCTGTAAGCACACTATTAAAGGGGGGGAGGGGGGTCTATGTATAACAATCACCAATAATCAATTTTTAAATATTTATATAGTATTTATTTGAAATACTTTTTCACTGCTCCTGAGTTTTACCATATATTAATTATCACTTGATCTGTGAATAATATCATAATTTAGTGGCTGACTCCTGCCCATTAACCATCTTATTTTCCCTGTCGATCATCTTTTTTATTGTCGCCACTGATGGAACTCTGAATTACAAAACAAACCATAGCCCTCTTAGTTTGTTACAAACCATAGCCCATTTAATTTGTTACAAACCATCGCCCTTTTAGTCTGTTACAAACCATAGCCCATTTAGTTTGTTACAAACCATCGCCCTTTTAGTTTGTTACAAACCATAGCCCTTTTAGTTTGTTACAAACCATAGCCCTTTTAGTTTGTTACAACCATAGCCCATTTAGTTTGTTACAAACCATAGCCCTTTTAGTTTGTTACAAACCATAGCCCTTTTAGTTTGTTACAAACCATAGCCCATTTAGTTTGTTACAAATCATAGCCCATTTAGTTTGTTACAAACCATAGCCCATTTAGTTTGTCACAAACCATAGCCCTTTTAGTTTGTTACAAACCATAGCCCATTTAGTTTGTTACAAACCATAGCCCATTTAGTTTGTTACAAACCATAGCCCTTTTAGTTTGTTACAAACCATAGCCCATTTAGTTTGTTACAAACCATAGCCCTTTTAGTTCGTTACAAACCATCGCCCATTTAGTTTGTTACAAACCATAGCCCTTTTAGTTTGTTACAAACCATAGCCCATTTAGTTTGTTCCAAACATAGCCCATTTAGTTTGTTACAAACCATAGCCCATTTAGTTTGTTACATGATTTGTTCATCTAGCATTTTGGATGAATCGCAATTAATTTTAAACCGAATGCACATATCAGTTTGCTAAGATAGGTAAGTTTATGTAACCTTGTAAGATTTAAAACCATATGCTTTTTTTTTTTTGTCTATGTGCTGTTCCTTATCTGTATTTTGTATTTGTGGTCATGGCATAAGCCGTAGTATTATTTACATAAGACAAGCATAGAATGGAAATGTCAGTTGTGGAGTGCCGGAACTGACGAGGAAGTAGGCCTGAAATAAAAGAGGGCAAAAAGAGAACCATTTATTCGTTCTATAACCCAACAATACACATTACATATTCATAGTTTTGAATGCCAGGCGCACTTCTTGTACAGGCTGAGGGATGTATCTGGTGTATGCCGTGGATTTCCATCGGCCTAATATCTTAATGATGTGAGCCGGGATATTCTTTTTTGAAGCTGTAGTGGTGGCTCCTATTCTGAAAGAGTGTCCAGAATAGCTGGCCGGGTTCATACCTAACCGGATCAACAACATCCTAACATACATCATGAATTTGCTCGTAGTGAGCTTATTACCGTGCAAGGATAGGAGTGGTTGTGTCGGAGCCATATTACAGAAAGCAAGAAGAGTGTCGAAAACTTCCACTGGACACCATGTATTACTAGTGGGGTAATAGGGGATAATGACCGTCTGACCTTTGGCGCCAGTTTTGGTATGGTTTAGGGATAGTGATCTTGAACCTTTACCAGATCTGACCTTGTGATGAAGGTGGGCGAGTTATAGCTAGTAGTGGTGAATTCTCTGGGCCGCAGAAAACCGTAAAACGCCAAATAGATGGCTGTTTTAATTACACGATTAGTATGGGCTTCGAATGGTGAGGTGTCTAGTAGATTTGATAGTGACTGGAATAATAGATCATGGATGGGTAGTCTAGCTGGTGCGGGTATAGGAGTGGAGTCTTTGATACCTTTAAGAATAGCCTTAACTTGGTAGGATGACAGAAAGCGTTGTCTGTTAGGCCAAGTGGTGAGGATGTGATGTTGAATACCTGTGAAATACAATTTAATGGTATTGTACGATAATGTTAGACGAAGGTGGCAAAAAGAAATGAAAGCAATAATGGTTTCCATGGAAAACTGGTCAGTGACATTAAAGTCCAACAAGAATTTATTGAAAAAATTAAAAGCCCTGCCATATGCCTTCCTAGTGTTATCAGAAAGACCGAGTTGTGAGAGTTGCTGCCCGTGACATAGCAGTTCTTTTAGTCCCAGATCATCTCCTGCCACTGTGGTACCAGAGTTGGTATTAGGGTAGCTGTTGGTAGAGCCTCCCGGAACTCCTGAAACCGAGACCGTGATAAGTGATCAGCTGCAATATTGAGAACCCAGGCACATGAACGCAAGTCAAAAGAACAAAAAGATATGGAAGGGCTGCGCCAAATAAGGGTCCAGTAAAGTATTGATAGGGTGCCAATAGATGGTCTAGGATACTTGATAGAGTTCCTCTGTGGATGCGTCTAGTGTAGACCGTTCCGTATATGTAAATACAAGAGAGGTAGAGGCGACTAATGGTATAGTATGAAAGTTCAGGGTGTGATAGGTAACAAAATGTAGAGAACTCACATTCAAGAGAGCTATGGCCAGCTCTGGTGTGGATTGCGTACTGCGGTATAATCCGTCTGGTAGTCCAGAACTCGGAAAAGAAAGACAGAAAGCGACAATAGTGCTCTCAATTTTGATGTGGTTCAGTGTGCAGATAAGAAGAGGTAAAAAACTCACATTTGAGGGAGCTATGGCCAGCTCTGGTGTGGATAGCGTACAGCGGTATAATCCCCGCTTATAGGATTTGTAGCGGCGATACGTCCGTCAGCACCGTCTGGTGATCCAAGGCTCCAATATAGAAAAATAAAAAGCAGCAATAGTGCTCTCACTTGTGATAGGTTAAGAGAGTAGTAGAGGAAATAAAATAATACTCACAAAGATAGAGCAGGGGTACTGCTCTATGGATAGGCGCTGGTGGTATGATCCCCACCTAGGATTTCTTGGAGTACTGGAACTTTAAAATTGCCAGTGGAAGTAACCAGGGAAGGTTAAAATGACATGAATAGGTAAAAAAAAGTTTAAAGTGCATAGAGAGTGCAATAAAAAGAGGATTGGTACAATAAAGTAGCCAAAAAACTTTTATGGATCTAAAATACACAATAAAATACAGAATTAATAACCATAAAAAATATGGAACGCTTCACGAATTTGCGTGTCATTCTTCAAGTCAAAAGAAAACTGTGTTTAGCGGCTAGCCATGTGAGAGTCCTCATGAACCGCATGATGGCCAGGGAAGAGGAACGTCCCTTATTTACAACATGGCATGTAGCCATGTTGTCCGAGAAGCAACGAACCGTATTCCCAGACCAGCCTGCTCCCCACTAAACTGCTGCCGCTACGATTGGATAGAGCTCAAATAAGGCTGAAGTTTCTTTAAACCTGGGGATCTCAGCAATCTCCCCTGGCCATTTACCCCACATCCATTCATTGCCCCAAATCGTGGCAAATCCTGAAGTGGCCGCGGCATCCGTCCAGACTGATACCGACTTCTCTGACCAAACCGGGATAAAAATGCTTTTCCCGTTCCAATTCAGCAAAAACTCCCTCCACATATGTAGGTCAGTGGTGGCATGTACGTCTAAGGTAATGCAGGATGCGTCAGATTGCAACATTGGAAACAGGCTAAGTAACCTGGAAATGAATGCTCTTCCCTGTGGAATAATTTTCATAGCAAAATTTAATGAACCCAACAGGGATTGCAATTCCTTCCTATTACATGAGCCTCCTCCCAAGTAAAGGTTGATGGCTGCCAGGATGCGTTCAATCTTCTCCCTGGGGAGGCTAGCCTGCATGTGCACAGAGTCCAGCACTACCCCTAAGAAGTTGATGATCGTATCTGTACCTTCAGTCTTTGCTGGTGAAACAGGAACTCCTAATTGTGTAAACAGTCGTGTTATTGACTGGAGGCTAGTAGGAGGTGCTAAGTTACTTTCTATGGTCAGGAAATCGTCCAGGTAATGGATAACAGTGGGGCATTTACAAACGTTAAGCAGCATCCAACACAACGTCTCAGCAAAAATATCAAAAATCCTGGGGCTGCTTTTTGAACCAAACGTGAGACGTGTGAAAAAGTAATATGAGCCTTACCACTTAACACCATGTAAATGCCATAGGGATGGATGAATAGGGAGTAGTTTAAAAGCGTTCACAATATCCGTTTTACTTAGTTATGCCCCTACCCCAGCCGGGAGGATGGCTGTGACTGCATTATCTATGTGGCATATTGGAGGGAAAATTCTTCAGATGGTATTAGTGAATTTAGACTTGGGGTAGGAGATGCATGGGGGGCTGACAGGTCGAGAATTAACCTTTGTTTATTTGAGGACTTATTAGTGACCAGTCCTATGGGATTAGTTCTCCAAACCGCGAACGGCGGGGAGTCAAAAGGGCCTAACAAGAAACCTTGGTCAATTTCCTTCTGTAGGAGTAGGTCAATAGTGTCGGGTGCTGCTAGGGCTGTCTGTAAGTTTTTACATTCCAGGATCCCCGTAAGCATGTGAATAATACCCGTATGAAACCCCATCGTAAACCCTGCCACCAAAAAGTCAACGAGATGTTGTGATGGGTGATCACATAAAAGCTCTTTCAGTAGGGAGACAGGAAGAGACGATAAGTACTGCTTAGGGAATAATTTATTGGGGCACATTGCCTTGGAGTGGGCCCTGAAACATATTGAGCAGACATGCAGAAGTCTGCAGGCACTGTTACCGCAAGTGCCGGTGTTGAAATTGTTACAGACCTGCTATTTACCCAAGAACACGGCCTAGTTTATCTTTAAGACCCTGCCAGATCTCCCTGTGGGTACCACATTAATAGGTGAAAAAACAGCATTCACCTCTGGAGAATTAGGGCACAGATTAGCCGTGTGGGAATTGGACGAGCAAATGGCACAAGCTGGAGTTTTTAGGCCCGCAAAGTGCCTGCAAAAAAGCTCTGTATCAAGCACACCCCAATCAGCTTGAATATTGAACTGTGATAGGGTGGCCGACACCTTTGCGGAAAAAGCACGGTGGTAGTCGTAAAAAGACGTACCACCGTACTTGTGCCCCAAATCCACCAGCTTGTGGAGGTAAAGGTCCAATTCCTCCCTCCTATCCGGATATACAGAGCATAGCACATCCCTGTATATCCTGAAAGCCAGCACAAATTCTGGAATCGATAGCTTCTGATTCAACCTGGGATCTCTGGACTTCAATACCACCGACACATCCCCATATGCATAGGTCTTATCCTCAAGGACATCTTGTGAGGCTATCAGAAGTGATACCAGATTGATATCCTTTCCTTCCAAGATGTCCTTTTTAGTTTTAGCAGGCACCATGTGTGCGGGATTAATGATATGCGGGTCTTTTATACTAGTTGGTAAATTACCCGGTAGGGGGTTCAAGCGCACAGAAGCGACCGGATTCCCTGCAGCAGCAGGCAACCTTTGCTGGCTATCTGCATCCATTTTGTCCGTAATACGACCCAAAGAGGTCAGGACTGAGGACAAAACCGAATGCAGATCTGAAGACTGGTTCCCGCTGGACCCTTCCCCCGCCCCAGCGTTATCAGTCTGTGTATTCAATAGTCTGTACAACTCTGCTTTCCTAGCCGTAGCAGGGAAAGGAATATTTCTCTTCCTTAATTCGGCCGTAATCCTGGGAATAGTCCATGCCCTGAGTGATGCAGGGCTTGCGTTGTCGTCACCCCGAGACGGAGTGACCGATCTAGTCGGTGTACTGGCTATGGACACATCTTCCCTTCCTTCAGGAACTTGTGACATGCTACAACATAAAACAATATGTTACCTGGGGTGCTACTCAGCTGGCTATTATTACTATTATTACTATTAGCGGTGAAGAATTACTAAGCAACATGACAGGTGAGGCCCTGCTAGTAGCCAAGCGGCTTTGAGAGGCACTATCTATAATTTGGCTTGTGTGGGGTACGTGGCCATTGGCATTATGGTGGGGTGATGGCCTCTCTGTGACTTGTAAAAGCATAAGACAGAATGGGAGTGACAAGTGAGGCCCTCCCTATGCAACCAAGCGAGGCGGCAAGCTATGAATTGGCCCGAGGGGATGCCGTACGTCCGAAATGAAGATGGATGTTGGCCTCGCAGGATCACTAACGTAAGGCGTAGAAGGCCAGAAAAACATACCTAGTGGATCCTTTTTAGTATGCCAGTATATCTGTACTAAAACCCGAAAGGGTAGGGAGGGAGAAATAGTCGAGAAAAACGTGACGTACCTGATGAGCAAGTTTCCAGATAGTATGAAAAGGGTGTACAGGCGATCTGTAGTAACCTACAAGAGTAATTTATGTTTGTATGGGGACATTGAGTTTGTAAGGGTTTAAAATATGCAGCACTCAATCCCCTGCTATCCAGATACCTACTAGTAATTATTCCAACAGTAGGGGACTGGAACTAAAATACTCAAAAGTGCAAGGATGCCTATACCTAGTAATACAGAAAACACATATGAGGACTCAGGTCTTGCGTGCCCCTTAAGGTATAATTAATAGTGAGTGGAGTAGCAGAACACTGTTGAATTGCTGTAGAACACTGCAAACATAAGAGGTCCATAATCATTGACCATTAAGCATGCTTGTGACAATATGTCCCGTATATATTGATACTCCTATGGTGCACATAACATAGGTATAATAATACCTTAATAATACCTAAAACAAAATGCAATTTATACCATGGTTATAACCCTTATGACCACCAGGGGTCGTGGAAATAAAATGAGAGAAAATCAGTAATGAAACCAGCCACCAGAGGTCGCCTTAGTGCCTATGACAAGTTTATAATTGACTTTGAAAGGAGTTTCGGCAAACGAACGGTCATAAGATGACCAAATATGTAAAGAATTGCCCCGCACGAATAAATGTTTAAACATAGCTATATACCGTATATAAACCGTAACCGAATGACGAAATTCATGTAAATAATTGCCGAACTGATACCATGCGTGCGATCGTCGTACTAGAATGACGTAAAACGTCCGCGCCGAAAATTGCGACGGCGGTGCAACTTACGATTTTGCCGAAATGAAAAAAGCCCCACGAACCGCCCGGCCTGGAATGAAGTCAGACAGCCGAAACCGGAGGAAAAAGGACTTGTTGGGACCCTGGAAGCCGACCACCGAGATACAGGTAAACAGAATGGGGTCAGGACCGACCGGAAGTGACGATCTCTATCCACACAATTCGCCAGACCTAACAGGTAATGAGGGAAGGGTTGGTTCTCCTTAAGAAGGGGAACCAAGCCCCTCCCACAACTTCAGGCCACGCCTTCCATATATGTCTTTACAGTAGTACCACTGTTGAAAATGCACATTCTTGGTACGATACCCAATTCCTTTTTTTTCTGTGTACATCTTCTTTTTTTTTTTCTAGACCAGATTCTCCTTGTGTTGAGCACTTTTCCCCTCCAGTAAGCAGTGAGTATTGCAGTTAGGGAAAAAAAAAAAAACCTTACTTACATTTTTACAGTCTATATATAACTACCATTAAATGCGTCACTTAATGAGAAGCAGTTATTTTTCAATATTTCTCTTTGCACTATTGTAGTCAAGGAGTTAATGCATTGTATAATGAAAGTATGTTATTTTGTTTATTAGACATTAATGGAAGAATGTTAACTCCACTAGATAATTGCACTAAGCATCATGTGTCTCTGCCAAAGTAATATGAGCTATTACTGGCTTAAATTACTGTGTGCTCAGCTATTGTTTAAACATCTTGGGAAAAGCCAATGGATATTCCCGATTATATAAATATGTTAAGATATATATTGTCTATATCTAAGGGTAATACTGTGTGTAAATAAATCACTATTTATCGGTCACATGTTTGCATCAATATATATTTTATAGTCAGTATTGTGAGACTATACAAAAAAAACCATTTAAATTAAGTTGTATAGCGTCCAACAACCTTTTGGGGTATCTATTCCACCCACTAATCCAGGGATCTAACTAAGGAGTGTGGCTAATGTTATAATTATTGTCCCCAACAGGACATATTTGTTTAAAAGTGAGAATAAGCAGGTCGGAGCAGCATTGTCTAGAGATTTGTAAGTAAGTATCAGGATCTTAAATTGAGTCCTATATCTTACGGGAAGCTAATATAAGGAATGACAGAGGGGGGAGGCGTGGGAGGTGCGGGCGGACAGGAAGACGAGCCTTGCCTCCGTAAGTTGGGAACACGTAAGACCACTGAAAAGCGAATTACAGTAGTCAAGGCGAGAGAGGACATACATAGAATAAAGCCCATTGCGGGGGGACAGGGGCTGACAGTCATGGTAGAAGTATGTATTTTCCGTGAGTTCCTCCACTATCCTGCAGAAACTCACCTTTAACGCCTTCATCTGTCCCGACCAAGGCAACCTGAGTGCAGCATTTGCTCCCTTGACTAACAGTGCTGCCATCACTTTTGTACCTGGAGCCTGTTCACCCCCATCGTGACAGTTGCGGCCTATGGCAGGCCAAGCAGGAGAGGTGGCCGATCTCTGGGCCTTGGCATGCTCATAATCGACTTTTCCTGACAAAGAGCCCAGTCATATCCCCCCGCCCCCCCCCCCCCCCCCCCGGACCAGCGGGTGAGATACCGGTCCATGGCCGAGAGGCACTACGGGGCGAAATTAAAGAAGCAGGGGATACGCACCTAGAGTCATTCAATATGGCGGAGTCTACATGTCTCACTCACCTAGCTCTGCACAACACATGTTAGAAGCAAGTCTAAATTAAATATTTACCAACTTCTGGAGGCACCAGAAGCGCACCACCCCAAAACCAGCCATGGACCATCCCTAACTCAGTCATCTCAGTGACTCCTAGAGCACACCCATCATCGAAAACTCAGCTTTCAGCCTGCAACTAAACAAAAGGCATCAGAGACGCCCGAACCACAGCAAAACAACAAAAGTCACTCACCACCACAACAGCTCAAATGGGGGACTTCAATTGCACTTTTCCGATAGGCTGGCTTACTGACGAGGTTCTGGAGGCCAAAGGCGGGCTCACCTCTACCTTCATATATGGTGCTACACGGCCTACATCTGGACTCCTGTGCCCATTACTTGTTTTGTATAGCCAACACTCTGTCAAACCACTAAGTGAATGGGACTCTCACTGACTGTTGCCAATCCTTCCGTACGGTTTCTCCGCAGCCTGAATCTAATTGTTCTAGCATCTACTCTCTTTTGTTTTCCCTTTATTAACTAATATAAATTTGGCTTCTTATGCTTGTGAAACTTTCCAATTTAGTAAACTCCAAGGGGCCTCTTGGGTGTTGTAATCTACTTATTCACTGTGTCCTGATTACAATGCTGATAGTCTAACTCAGGGGTAGGCAACAAACGGCACGTGTGCCATGCACGGCACTCGAGGTGCTTTTGCACGGCACTCAAGGCTGCTAGAGCCAAACAGGCTCTGGCCTATCAGGAGTCCCAGTGAAGCTTCAGATATCTGCTAATACGAAAAGGTGGTGAAGGACAATCCTCCATGTATGCATTGCTGCACGTAGAAGTGGTGATCTCAGATCACTTCATTCCAGCACTTGTGAATGGGAATCCACACTGGAGTAGGGCAGCCCTCTGCAGCTATTGCAGCTCCTGTCCTTGAGCTGTAACTGGCCAGCCTGGTCCCCACTGAAACCAAGGGAAGCTACCCACACTGTGTAGATATACACAGAAATGCAGAATAGCCCTCCCCCCATACAAATAATACGTTCAGCCCACACAAAAACACAACACATAATCTGCACAAACTCAACACCACTGACAATTTACATACATGCAGGGGCGTATTAGCCGCGAGGCAAACAAGGCATTTGCCTTGGGCGGCATTTTCCAGGGGGCGGCAAAAAAAGCCGCCCCCAAATGCCCAAGGCAAATGTCTTGTTAGCCTTGCGGCTAACAGACATGCCGGCGGGCTGCTGGGCGGTCGGGCGGCGCTGGTGGGCGGCCGGCGAGGGAGCACTTCCCCTGAGCTGTCTGCTCAGCTCCCTCGCCAGCCGCAGAGTGAGGCTGGGAGGCGGAGCCGGAATATGACGTCATATTCCGGCTCCCAGCCTCACTCTGAGGCGCGCGAGGGAGCTGAGCAGACAGCTCAGGGGAAGTGCTCCCTCGCCGGCCAGCCGCCCGCCAGGCAGTGCCGCGCGATCGCCCAGCAGCCACTGGACCACCAGGGAGGAAGAGACACCCCCATCCCCAGCATTCCCAAAGGTAAGGAGGCGGGGGGAGGGGTGTTAAATAAAAAAAAATGTGTTCAAAATCAATTAAAAAACAATGTGTTAAAAATAAATAAAAAAAAACGTGTTAACATTTTTTTTTAAAAAAATGTGTTAAAAATAAATTTTACAAAAATGTGTTAATGTGGGTGGGTGAGTGTGTGTCTGTGTCTGTTAGTGTGTGTGTCTGTTAGTGTGTGTCTGTGTCTGTTAGTGTGTGTGTGTCAGTGTGTGTCTGTGTCTGTTAGTGTGTGTGTGTGTGTCAGTGTGTGTGTCTGTTAGTGTTTGTGTCTGTTAGTGTGTGTGTGTGTCTGTTAGTGTGTGTGTGTCTGTTAGTGTGTGTGTCAGTGTGTGTGTCTGTTAGTGTTTGTGTCTGTTAGTGTGTGTGTCTGTTAGTGTGTGTGTCTGTGTCTGTTAGTGTGTTTGTGTCTGTTAGTGTTTGTGTCTGTTAGTGTGTGTTTCCCTGTGAGTGTGTGTGTATGTTAGTGAGTGTGTGTGTCTGTTACTGAGTGTGAGTGTGTCTGTTAGTGTGTATTTCTGTTAGCGAGTGTGTGTTTATCTGTCAGTGAATGTGTGTGTGTGTATTTAGAATGCGGGGCGGGGGGAAAGGTTGGGTGGGGGTGGCGCGGGGGGAGGGGGGGCGCCTGAGTTTTGTCCTGCCTAGGGCAGCACAAAACCAGGATACACCACTGCATACATACACACAATGCCACATGCAGCCTCTCACATGCAATAACCCAAACAGCCCCACACACTATCAAACACACTATGTGACATATCCATCCACACACACAATTCTACAAGCAGCCCCCATACACAGTCCACATTCATAGGTATCATACACAATACCACAAACCACTCATGAACATATACACAATACCACTCATGAACATACACAATACCACAAACCACTCATGAATATATACAATATAATAGCTCATATATGCACAAATACAACGATACAAAGCAATTACAGTATGAATAACACAAGCAGAATATGGCAACATACACACCTCAATAAAAAAAAGAAAAAGAAAAAGACTGACACGCTACAGTACATCACAATCCTATGTTGGCACAGTGCTGCTAAAAGGTTGCCTACCCCTGGTCTAACTATATAGGATGCTTTGTTTAGACACATGTACCTCAGCTTCTTTACCAGTATACTTCTCTACCAGTATATAAAATATGTGCAATTGCTCTGAATGCCATGTTATAATCTTATACTGTGTTTTATTTGTCCTGCTGTCATGGCATAGCAAGTGTGTATGTTATCATTTACAACAAATAGTGATGGCTCCAAAATGGCAAGTTTTGTGGGGTGTCCTGGTATGCACTGGGTTGTACCTACCAAAAGTGATGCAAGGAAGGACAACTGGTGAACTGGCATTAGGGTCATGGGAGCCCAAGGCTCGCTGATGTAGGTGGGGTGCGAAGACTAGCCTGTCTGGTCCGATCACACAGAAGAGCGATTGTAGCTCAAGTTGCTGACCAATATAGAAAGCTGTCAGAACATCAGAACACCATGCATCCCAGTTCCCTGTGTATGGGGCTGAGGTGATCGATCAGATTGACCATGATGACCTTTGTCCACCGCTGAAAGCACCTTCAGTGGGAGCTTAAGAGTCAGGACTGGGCCATGGAGTAATAGAAGAATGTCACCTGATCTGATGAAGCATGTTTCCTTTTAAATCGGGTGGTTTTTCACATGCGTGTGCGTCATTTATCTGAGAAAGAGATGGCTGCAGGATGCACTATGGGAAGAAGGCAGGCCAGCAAAAGCATTGTTATGCTCTGGGAAATTTTCTGCTGGAAAACCTTGGGTCCTTTCACTCATGTTTGTGTTACTTTGACACAAACCTCTTACCTAGAGATTGTTGCATACAATGAACACCCTTCATAGCAGTGCTGTTACCTGATGGCAGTGTCCTCTCCCCAGGACAATACCCCCTGTCATACTGCAACAATTGTTAATTAATGGTTTTGTTATGGTACTTTTTGAAAGTAAACCAAAATGTTCAAATGTCTATCTGTTCCTGTCCAAATCAATAAAATTAAATTGCGTATATACGCTGAAGTAATTAAGTCTGACACACAAGGTTCAGGTTAAAATAACTTCGAGAAAGTTTATTGGCAAGTGAAGTAAAAGCGGGCGCGCAGGCCCTTTTAAGAGGCATTTTGCGTCATCATTGATTATTAGAATATCAGCAAATAAACATCATCAATTGGATTAATTGTTAAGTGTCGGTGTTAGTGTCTTACCTATTGGTTCAAAAAATTAAGAGGTTAGTCCCGTGTCCACCCACCAGAGGTGGGATTATTCTGGACACGGGTGGGGATAAGGGGGTCCTAAGCGTCATTTTACACAGTCAATGATATCAGGCTTCATGTCCAGGTGCAAGGTCTCTTATGAATAGAACATTTCATTACTTCTGTGTTCTGTGGCCTTCAAACTATACTATCTTACAAGTTCTAAGGAGTAGCCAGCAAGTCTTAAGGAGTAACCAGCACCTCCTGGTATTTGTCCTTGCAGGAAAACACAGTCTTTGTCTACTGTACTAATTGGGTTGAGAAGTTCAGTCACGTAATGTAGTTTTAAAATGAACAAGTTAAGTCATGAGGACAAAATGGAGGATTGAAGAAGTCAGGTTAGGAGGACAAAATGGAGGATTGAGGAAGTCAGTTTAAGAGGACAAAATGGAGGATTATCACAGTATAAAGTTAAAATGGAGTTAGTACAATAATTCAATACAAGTACAATAAGGATTTTTAATAATCCCACATCAGTCCCCCCTATGAAATGTTAGATTCTAAGAGATAAAAACTTTATTATGTTAGTATCAGAAGACGTGTTAACCCAAAGGCACAGAAACCCCGTGGCCGCTAGCTAGGTGTTAATGCAAAGTGCAAGTCTGTCCCTAGAGCTGACCCTAATAGGCTAACTCATCCATCAGTATGGCTCTCGAACACTTCACACCCATGGGTGTCCCATGGCAGCTAACCCACCACTTCTCCGCACGGGGCCTTTACCATTCACTGACAGATGCTGTCCCTAAGCTAGTCCCTTCCTAGAATTCCTGCACTTTATCAACGAAAGGGATTGTTCGCAGCGGCAGACAGGGTGAATTGACGTCTTGGAAGTCTTGGTCATCAACTTCGAGATGGGTGAAAGTGGGTGCCGTTTGGTCAACAGTCTTCATGAGGGATTTTCTCAGACATGGGAGGACACAACAAAAGAGAAGAGCAAAAATAAAAAGAAAAATTAGTATAGCCATACCAATCTGCATTAAAGCCTTTTGCCATCCTGTCATCCAACCAAACCATCTTTCCCAGGGATCTTTTATCCCAGAATTCCTTTTTAATTCTTCAGACAGGTCGTTTAACTTTTCTATGGCTAATGTAACTTTACCATTAGGGCCTGTGTTTTCTGGGATATAGGTACAACATGTCATGGTGTCGGGCAAAATTTTACAAACCCCTCCTTTTTCGGCTAAGATCATATCTAGGGCCATTCTATTCTGGAAAGCCATTTGGGATGTGGCCTGCAGCTGTTCGGCCAACCCCTGGAGGGCGTCTCTGGTGTAATTAACAAAACGCTGTTGATTATAATAAATGTAATTTATCCAATTTAAATTCTTGTTTGCGGTAACTATGGTAAAAATTGATTCAAATCCTGCGGCAACTTCATCCCTGGCTTTAAACTCATTGGGTACCCCCCTAGGCACTCCAATGGCATCAATATACACATGAGGATCAAAACTTCCTTTCACTGGGGCGTCACGCTTAACCTTAGTGTGTTTGGACCCATGGGTGACGAGGTGTGTGTCAGAAATTATATGTATAGGCATAATAGCTTTAGCTAGAGTACACTCCCCCCACCACTGCTTGTCCATTCTGGATCTTAGCTGTAAATCCCCACACAACCAGTAAATATCCCCTAATGACCTGGTGTGAAACTGCAACAAGTCCATAGAGACATTTCTGTAGGTAGCACAATACCCCTTGGAGAAGTTACCCAAGAATTTACCTATTCCATCGTAATTAGCATAACAAGTGTAATTACCTTTATATACGGTAATACCATCTGGGGGTTTGACATCCTGGGTTAGGAGAGGATACTCCTTTGTCCATGCAATACATATGGACCTGTTAAAATTATAGTGATAGGCAAAAAGGCTTAAAACACATTCTTCTATATCTACTGGTAGGATTAAAGGCACGGTACCCAGGTGAGGCCGGGCACCGCCACACACATAACATGCAGTTCTATTATGCTTATTAGCATTATATTTCATCCATTCTAACCATAGATTTACATCATTAAAACCTGTTTCAGCGGCCATGGTATCTTCAAAAGTGGGGTTAGCAATGGCCATCATGTCTTGAAAGGTCTGGATATGAGGTTTTAATGGGTTAGGGACCATATGGGTGGCCCCGTGCCACTCAGAAGAGTTGCACATATCCTTAAGGTAGAAATGCCCTAACTTTTTATAGGAACCCTTTTTCCAATACATTCCCATCACATACTGGTCCGCATCTGTTGGGCTTGGATGCTCAATGTTAAGAATTAATTTCATTGGTGTACTCCCCCCAGGCTTTCTCAAAGTCATCCTCTGGAGGAGGGATCTACCATGATCATCTACTTTAGATATGGCACTTTTTGGTTTGTAACCCCAGGCAGGCCCGGCATTCCATCCCGCCGCCCCCCAATGGTCACAATTGTGCCCCCATTGCTTGTCAACTACACAAACATATGGGTCTTTCGAATGAGGAATATCTCTATAGATGCTCTGGATTTGTGGTGTGGGAAATGGGCATTCTACAATATCACAGTAGTCAAAGGTATAAGTAGCCACCTGGGTGCACGATGAATTATACCAGAAGGTGTACCCACTAATATCTTTGGTAATGGCTACTTGCTGGGCCTTCATAAGGCTAATTAAGGAGAAGATGTACCAGAGATACATGTTTGTGCGATATTCGCTTCCTCTGGGGCAGGAGATTTCTTGCAGTGGGAAGCGTGGATCCAATTTGGCCTACCGGCCAATTTGACGGAGGTTGCGGTAATCAGGAGAACTTGGAATGGACCGTCAAATCTCGGTTCTAGGGTATTTTTCCGCACAAACTTCTTGACCAGGACCCAATCTCCGGGAAGTAGGTTATGGGAACCTGTATCCAATTCGGGATCTGGAATTGAAGAGAAAACTTGGGCATGTATTTTGTTTAGGACACTTGCAAGTTCAGTTACATAGTCTACTAAAACATCTGATTGGAGTTGCAACTGCTGCGGATAATAACAACCTAGTCTGGGTGCTGTCCCAAATAGAACCTCATATGGGGACAGTGAATGCTTCCCTCTAGGTGTGTGCCTAACACTAAATAAAGCTATTGGTAGACTTTCTGGCCAGGGCATCTTTGTTTCTTGTGACATTTTTAACATTCTGGTTTTTAGAGTGCCATTCATGCGCTCCACTTTACCACTACTTTGTGGGTGGTAAGGGGTATGGAAGGCTAGAGTCACCCCTAGAGCAGTCCAAATTTCTTTAGTCACAGTTGCTGTAAAGGCTGGGCCTTGATCACTCTCAATGACTTCTGGGAGTCCGAATCTACATACAATATCTGTAAGTAGGCGCCTTGCGGTTGTTTTTGCAGTGATATTGGCCACTGGGTAGGCTTCTGGCCAGCCTGAGAACATGTCCACTATTACTAGTGCATATTCATGGGGCCCTCTCTTGGGCATTTGGATGTGGTCAATTTGAATTCGCTGGAAGGGGTACATGGGCTTTGCCAGGTGTTTCGCAGGCACCTTAATTGGTCTTCCTGGATTGCATTTTGCACAAATGACACAGGCCTTGCAGAAGTTATTGATCAATGTTGTGATTCCAGGTGCTTCATAATACTTCTGTATGAGGGCGGCCATCAGTTCTTTTGACAGGTGTGCAGGCCCATGTGCCCATTGGACAACTGCTGGATACAGATTTCTGGGAAGACAAAATTTGAAGTTGTTGTAATATATTCCGTCCTTTTGGACAGCTCCTTTCTTTTTCCATTTCTGGATTTCTTCAAGAGTGACTGCAGCTTGCTGTTCTTGTAAAATTCGCAAATCAGTAGGAAGAGTTTGCAGAGCAAAAATAGGAACTTCTTCTTCTTCTTGTCCGGACACTTCTTCATCCACTTCCTGCGGATCCCTGGCCGCTAGCTTAGCAGCCTGATCAGCTAAATGGTTGCCCTTTGCTTCATCTGTATCCAATTTCCCATGGGCCTTGACTTTCAAAACGGCCACTTCTTCGGGAAGTAGGAGGGCATCCATTAGCTCCTTGATTGCAGTGCTGTGTTTGACTGGTGTACCGGCGGTGGTAAGAAATCCTCTTGTCTTCCAAATTAGGCCGAAGTCATGTGCCACACCCAGAGCATATCTTGAATCTGTATAGATGTTGGCACGTTTTCCTTCGGAAATTTTGCATGCTGAAGTCAGAGCCTGTAATTCAGCTTCTTGCGCAGACATTGCTGGCGGTAAGGATGATGATTTGATGACTTCGTCTGTTGTGGTTACGGCATATCCTGTGTGATATGTTCCTCCTTCATCGGCATATCTTGATCCGTCCACAAACAGGGTAAAATCCGGATCTGGTAATGGATTCTCATGCACAGTTGGTAAGTGCACTGTTTCCATTTTCATCTGTTCAAAACAGTCATGAGGCATTTCTGGGTCATAATCATTCTTTATGACCAGGTCTTGAAATTCCTTTTCCAGGAAATGGCGTGGCCATGCTTCTAGAAGGTCAGTTGTTGGGTATTTGGCAATACCATTTTCCTGTAGCTGTTCTTCATTCATGGTGGCCCATAGTTTTGCCATGGGCCCAAGATCATTCCATGACCTTGTCTTCAACTTGGTAACAGGAATATGTGGGATAGCGGTATCCCAATGGCGGTAGAGGTAGTTGAGTTGTTGAGGTAGCTGGACCAAGACCATGCTATTACCTTCAGAGTCACAATAGAAGTTTTGTGCAGTGAGCTTTACATCGGTCCAGTGGTAAAGCTCATCTTCATAGCAAGGTTCGGGGGAAATGTTTGGCTTGTACCACATGGTGCAGAAGGCGTAATCCGGGCCTTCACAAAGAGGTGTCTCATCTTCATAAAATGACAAATGTGGATGCATGACTTTCTTGATACATCCACAGAGCAGGTAGATGTAGGTTTCATCTGTGATAAATCCATAATAGATACCCCCCTCAGGGAGTGGAAGAAGAGTGGACGGATTAAGCACTTGACATCTTTGGATGGAAATGTTGTCAGGCAAAAGAAGATGACACTGTAGGCGCAGGTGTCTGGCTGGAGACACGTGCTTGAGCTGGACTTGGTTGATAATAGCAGAAATGTCATGAGGGGCCAAAACAACCAGAGGGTGGCCAAGGACCAGGTCCGAGGTTCTTTCTATGAGCTCTCTTGCGGCAAAAACAGCCCTGAGACAGGAAGGAGTCCCTCTGGCCACAATGTCTAGTTGACATGAGAAATATCCAATAGGCCTCTGGCGGCCTCTTAAGTCATTCGTTTGGGTGAGAACTCCTGTTGCGTGGCCTTGTCTTTCAGAGACAAATAATTTGAAGGGTTTGGAGTAGTCAGGTAGGCCCAAGGCAGGAGCAGAAGCAATGGCACGTTTTAAAGCATCGAAATTGTCCAGAGCTTTATTGGTCAGACAGAACGGGTCAGACTTAAGAGCATCATAGAGAGGTTGCATAAGCAGAGAGGCTTCTGGGATCCATGCTCTGCAGTAGGAAATGAGGCCTAGGAAGGCATGAAGAGACTTTGAAGTCCTTGGAGGCGGAATGTCCAGAACAGCTCTTACCCGGTCCCGAGTAAGATGTCTGGTACCTTGAGATAGGCAATGTCCAAGGAAGATCACTGAAGATTGACAGAATTGTAGCTTGATGAGTGAAGCTTTGCATCCCTGTTCTGCCAAATAGGAAAGAAGACTAATTGAACACCTTTCAGTAGTAGGTATATCATCTCCACACAGCAGTAGATCATCCACATACTGAAGCAAGACAACTTCTGGGTGCTCAGCTTGCCATGGGTCAAGGATGGTACCCATGGCCTTTGCAAATTGACTTGGAGAATTTTGTGCCCCTTGGGGCATGACAGTCCAGGTATACTGTTGCATCTCATGAGTGAAAGCAAACAGGTATTGACAGGATGGGTCCAGTGGGACACTGAAAAAGGCATTGGCCAGGTCAATAACTGTGAAGAATTTTGCAGATGGTGGGACTCCAGAGAGCAGAGTATGGGGATTAGGTACAAGAGGGGTGTCCAGGACGGTAGCTTCATTGACAGCACGGAGATCCTGAACCATCCTGTACTTCTCTGGCTCACCCTTTGGAGTTTTCTTTTTCACAGGAAATAACGGGGTGTTGCATTCGGATTTACATTTTACCAGGGCACCCTTCTCCAAGAGTGCCTTGATGTGGACAGAAATTGCAGCAGACTGTGCTGGTTTTAATGGATATTGTGGTTTTCTTGGTAACTTAGCTCCTGGAATAAGCTTTACCACCACAGGGGGAACATTTAGGTGACCTATGTCCTCTGGGCCTGAGGACCATAACTTGGCGGGCACCTGTGTTTTTAATTCCTCTGGGAAATTGGACCTTAATTCTGCTGCTTCCTCACGGGGCTTTTCTAAATGCAGCATCAGAGGCAAGGAGCACAGGGCTGAGGTGTCTGATACAGATAGAGGTGTGAACATTTCTACTTGCCCGTCCGGGGTGAAGGTGATGGATGCTTGCAGGCGTGAGAGGACATCAGCACCTAACAGGTTAATTGGGCATGTGGAGGATACCACAAAGCGAGCGAGCAGGCTAGAACCAACTCGTAGTGGAGTTGTTAGAGGGCTATGTCTCGGCTGGCCATCCACTCCAACACAAGAGACATCAATATTTGACAGAAAAGATGGGTCTGGCAGGTCTTGTTCTCGCAGAACACTACGGGCTGCACCTGTGTCAACAAGGAATGTGGTAGGGTGGCCTTCAATGGGCAAAGTCACTGTGGCAAGTGGCCCCCCTTTATCCCCTGTAGACACTGCCATTACAGGGGTTACAGACACAGGCTTGCCAGTTTCCTAATCATCTGGTTCTTCAACAATTGGAACCTTTTTCACTGTCTTGGGGCCTGGGGCAGGCTTGGAGAACTTTTTGGGTGCCCCTGGTTCCCTTTTAGGTTCCGGACAATCACTTCTGTAATGTCCCTGAGCCCCACAATTAAAACAAATTACATCCTCTAACTTGACTCCCTTGGTGCCAGAGGTGATGGGGGTAGCGCGGGCCACCATGAGGGGAGCTGGATTGGGTCTCCTTGGGGTCTGAACAGATTCCAAACCTCTAGCAACTAAAAGCAGGGTATCCAAGGGAACAACCTTATATTCAGGGCGTGCAGCAATGATTCCCTTACGTATAGAGTCTTTAACACCTTGGACAAACGCACCTGACAGCATTTGTGAATGAATTTTGTCAGTAAGATCAAATCCTAAATCTGTAAACATTTGATACAGTCTTGCATGGAACCTTTCTACTGATTCCCCTTTATCTTGAATAACATCAGTGAGGCCAGCAGCCTGATCTGCAAGTTTGTCTTTAGCCCATTCTCTTAATTGGGTGCAAAAGGTTACCCCGGAGGGGTAATCAACATCACTGGAAAGCAGATCTGTACTGAGGTGACGGGCCATGCTCGGCCAGTATGCATCCCCTGCTTTAATAGCACAAATGCTCAGTAAATCACGCCATGCGGCGGAATAGGTCTTTTGAATTTGAACTATCCCTCGGTAAAAAGGCATAGGCTGTTTTTCTGGGTCGGGGAGCGATTTCATTAATGCACTAGCTTGAGTGGGGTTAAAGGCAACATATTTAGGAGGGGTCCGTTCACCCCGGCCCTTGTGTCCAAAGGGATCATCGATGGAACGATGAGTTGAGGCTCCTGCAGCGGCTCCTGCAGCCTCCGACGAGTCCTGGGATGAACTATCCTCGTCTCTCTCATCTAATTCTATGATCTGAGCTTTCTTTCGTGCAGGGCCCGGGTAAGGTGACAGGACCGGAGGATGAGCGGGGGTCCCAGATGCGGGGGTGGCTAGCGAGTCATAACCGGGGGATAGGTAGTCACCGGGAATTACTGGCATCAGGGCTGTACTGGGGGCCGCCATATTAGTGGCCGGAAAGGGTAATGTATTAGGGTTAAGGAAAGAAGTGGCGGCCATGTTGGATGTGGGCACATCCGGAGTAGACTGTGTCGGACTGGGCATGACCGGAACCTGGGGAGTGGCTTGGGGAAGGGGTAGTGGATATCCGGGATAGGGCAGAGTCATGGGATACGGGAAGGGGTAGGGCCAGGCTGGGGAGGGGAAGGAGGTGGGGTATTGGACTGGGGTGGAGATGGGAGGGGACGGAGAGGGATTGGTAGGGGTGGGTGTAGGGGGAGGAGCCGGGGCGAGGGTGGAAGAGGTGGTTAGCTGGGCGGATGAGGAGGGGAGGGGATCATGAACGGAGAGGGAGCGTAGGGAAGGAATGGCAGATGAAATGTTAGGGGAAGGTACAGTAGGTAGCGTAGGGATGGATGAGGATGATGGGAATGTTAGGGACGGGGAAGGGGAAAAGAAAGATCCGTCAGAATTCAGGACCGGGCAGACAGGGGAGGTGATGGGAAGGGTATTGGGAGGATTGGGAGCGGGGAACATAGTCAGCTGACTATCACTTATAGCTGATTGAACCTTGGGGATAAAAATCCCCTGGGCGCCATTCTGGGGCGCTGGCTGAGGGTAAACCCCAGTAACACAATTATTATGATACACAAACAATTTCACACCTTTGTGATTTATTTCTTCCTCAACCCAACCTTCTAGCTGAATAGCCTTCGCTACTCTGTACCATGCTTCAGCAGTCTTTAATAAACCATTATCTGTAAGCTTGCCTTTCATTTCTGCCAGTAACTTACGCCAACTTTCTGGTTGCAATCTTCCACCCGTTGGTACAGTAATTTTACATACTTTTGCAATCTTTACAACACCTTTAACCATCTCCTCACCCTCTCTGTTTTCTACCAAATCACATGCTAACCAGCCCTTACTGGGCTTGCTTAAATCCTGCCCCATAATCCCTTTACCCCTATACCAGCGTCCTAGATATAGAGAGAGAGAGAGAAAACTGAACAAGAACGTCTACAATGCTCGACTGCCACCCGAGAACCGTGGGACTTTCTCAGGTGCGTCTTCCCAAAACGTAGAC
Source organism: Pelobates fuscus (assembly GCF_036172605.1). NCBI lineage: Eukaryota > Metazoa > Chordata > Amphibia > Anura > Pelobatidae > Pelobates > Pelobates fuscus. The sequence continues at coordinate 68,217,902 of NC_086318.1, forward strand.
TAGTCACTGAATCCGCCTACCCGGGGTGGTAGACACGGATTGGAGCGAGGTGAGAAGTGTGTGACCAATCACTTCTCTTTTAAGAGGAATGGGAGTGGATAGTATAATAATATAGGAAGTATAGTAAAGATGAAAGGCAAGGAAAATCCTTAGAGACAGACACAGGAGTTCATGAGACTCCTAATTAGACAAACAAGACAACAATACAATTGAAATACAGTGCATGCATCACAGTTCAAATGAAATCAACAATAATCCCTTTCCTTTTACATGTGCTTACTCCAAAGTCACCTCCCTCAACCTCGTAGTGTCCCCGCTCGGAGAATGACTTCCTCAAGTCTCACTACCACATGATGCGGAAAACAAGCAATGCCTGACTGAATCCAGGGCCGGACTGGGAATTAAAAGCAGCCCTGGAAAAAAATTATTTACCAGCCCCATAATGCGTCACGCCAGCATAATGTGCAAATACAGCGTTAGAAAAGATAATTTAAGATTAAAAATTATTACTCCAATGTAAAAAAAAAAAAAGCACATATAGGCTTCAAAAAAACCAAGAGTGCAGATTTATTTTAAGCAGACGTGCCTTTGCATATAACCAATGTTTCAGTCCAACTACCATGATATATTAAGGAAAGCTTGGTCATGGGACTGAAATGGTAAATGTATGTAGCGCACAACTGTAAAAAATGACGGTATCTTGTTTAGTTTAAAGTCCTGTGGGTGCGCTCTTCACTTTAAATATGTTATTGTGCTGGAGTATGCACCTAGCAACAAGACTTGGCCAATATCTGCTCATTACATATGGTACATATCAATTACATTTCTCTGTGTATTACGTATATATATATATATATATATATATATATATATATATATGTACATTAATATATGTGTAAATATAATAGGCATAATTATATATATATATATATAAAACTAATACACACATTAATATACGATAGATAGATATAGATATATATATACACCCACACCAGTGGCGGATCCAGAGCCTGATCTCGGGAGGGGCACTTATAGATTTAAAGAAATAATCCATGCACAATAACCACTACTGCTCTGTGTAGTGGTTATGGTGCCAGGAGTGCCCGGACCCGCTCCCAGAGTAAGTAGTCAAACCGTTTAAGAACAGTTTGACAACTTACCTGGGGTCTGCTGGGATATGGGGCTGTAGTAGGGTATAGGAGCAGTGGTGCAATGTGTGAGGGGTGCAGTTTGTGTGAAAGGTTCAGTGTGTAGGGTGTGTGGGGCAATGTGTGTTTGGGTGCCTGTGTGTGTGTGTGGGGGGCAATGTGTGTATGGGGGGGTCTAGGTGTGTGTATGGGGCTAGAGGTCGCAGTGGTGAGAGTGAACTCTAGCCCGTTGCTCCAGCGCTAGAGTTCACTCTCGCGAGAGCTGGAGCGTTGCCACTGTAACCGCTGCAACGCTCTGTACTCGCGCAAGAAGGACCCGGAGGAGCTGCAGGCTGAGCTCCCGGGTCCTCTCTTCCTCCCTCCCTTGCCGGCTGCCTGCATGGTGCCTCCAGAACAGGGAGGGAGACCTCTGATCTCCCCTCCGGTCTGTGAAGGCACATGGTGCTTGGACAGTGCCAGCCTGGGGGGGAAAGGGCAATTGCCCGTTGCCCCCCCTGGATCACACACACACATCTATGTTTCTTTCTCCCCCTCACTGCTCCTCTGTGTCCATGTCTCCCCTCTCCTTCCCAGTCACTCTCTTCCCCCTCTGCCTCTTTCGCCCCTCCCCTTGTGTATCTCTCTTCCCCTCTGTTTCTTTTTCCCCCTTTTCCCTGTCTCTCTCTCCCTCTCTAACATCTCTTTCTCCCCTTGTGTCTCACTCTCCCTCCCTCTCTGTCTCTCTCTATTCTCCCACTGTCTCTTTCTTCCCTATCTCTGTTTTATTCCCCCCCTCCCCTTGCGTCTCTATATTACAACCCTTGTGTCTCTATATTACCCCCCCTTGTGTCTCTATATTACACCCCCCCTTGTGCCCCTATATTCCCCCCCTTGTGCCCCTATATTACCCCCCCTTGTGCCCCTATATTACCCTACCCCCCTTGTGCCCCTATATTGCCCCCCTTGTGCCCCAATATTACCCCCCCTTGTGCCCCAATATTACCCCCTCCCCCCTTGTGCCCCAATATTACCCCCCTCCCCCTTGTGCCCCAATATTACCCCCCCTCCCCCTTGTGCCCCAATATTACCCCCCCTCCCCCTTGTGCCCCAATATTACCCCCCTCCCCCCTTGTGCCCCAATATTACCCCCTCCCCCTTGTGCCCCAATATTACCCCCCTCCCCCGTGTGCCCCAATATTACCCCCCCCGTGTGCCCCAATATTACCCCCCCTCCCCCCGTGTGCCCCAATATTACCCCCCCTCCCCCCTTGTGCCCCAATATTACCCCCCCTTGTGCCCCAATATTACCCCCCCTCCCCCCGTGTGCCCCAATATTACCCCCTCCCCCCTTGTGCCCCAATATTACCCCCCCTCCTCCCTTGTGCCCCAATATTACCCCCCTCCCCCCTTGTGCCCCATCCCCTCCATTTACCTGAGAGTAGTCAGAGGGGGCCGGCCGCTTTCTAGGCTGGTGCCGTCGGGCCGGGTGGCAGCCTCGCCGGTCCGGCGGCACTTCTAATGCTGAGGACGGAGGAGCATGAAGGAGGAGGGAGGAGCATGTCTCTGTACCATGCTCCCTCGCGGTTCCTGTGCTGGGAATTGTGGGAACCGCGAGGGAGCATGGTACAGAGACATGCTCCTCCCTCCTCCTTCATGCTCCTCCGTCCTCAGCATTAGAAGTGCCGCCGGACCGGCGAGGCTGCCACCCGGCCCGACGGCACCAGCCTAGAAAGCGGCCGGCCCCCTCTGAGTGTGCCACCGGACCGGCCACCCGGTGGCACATACCTCTGCAGCCCCCAGGTGCCGCGGCCCACCGGGAAATTTCCCGGTATCCCGGTGGGCCAGTCCGGCCCTGACTGAATCCCCCCGGGAAACTGAGTCCCCTGCCACAATTAAATAATCAGTGGACCTTCAACTCAACTAGAGCCGAAGGGTCCGGGTCAGGACGTCCCCAACTCAACTAGAGCTGGATGGTCCGGGTCAGGACGTCCCCAACTCAACTAGAGCTGGATGGTCCGGGTCAGGACGTCCCCAACTCAACTAGAGCTGGATGGTCCGGGTCAGGACGTCCCCAACTCAACTAGAGCTGGATGGTCCGGGTCAGGACGTCCCCAACTCAACTAGAGCTGGATGGTCCGAAAGCGCACAGTGAAGCTAGCTAGGCTATCAAAGTGACACAAAATTGGATCACAGGAAACTATGATTCTACATAGATCCCACAGTTCCACAAACTTCTTTTTCCATACAGCCACAGCCACGAGGCTCCTAAAAGAAGTAAACAGGCAACAGAAGACCCCCAGGAACACATCCACAGGTCAACCCCCCCTTTATCCCAAAAGAGGTAAAATACAAACAGATAGACAGACACACTGAAGACAAGTCCCCTCAGGTCCACCCCTTTATCTCAAAAATGGGGAAACAGGCAAACAATTCAAACACACCCAGGCAACAGATAGACTAAAATGCAGGTAAACAAGTGAGTAACGAGGCACCGGGCAAGATATTACCTGTCTTTGATGTCCTCCCGGGAAGCAGTCACAGACACGTGGACGGGTCAATCAAAGGGGCCGGAACATACCGGTGGCTCTGCAGAAGTCTCTACCGTGTACCTGGAGGTGATCAATCTCCTTTCCTTCCCCCCGGATTCCTCCGTCCACCCTTGTCTTCCTTAGGACGGCTCACCGGCCGGACATAGCCCGATGCCCCACGTTGGGCGCCAAGTTGTTATGGTACTTTTTGAAAGTAAACCAAAATGTTCAAATGTCTATCTGTTCCTGTCCAAATCAATAAAATTAAATTGCGTATATACGCTGAAGTAATTAAGTCTGACACACAAGGTTCAGGTTAAAATAACTTCGAGAAAGTTTATTGGCAAGTGAAGTAAAAGCGGGCGCGCAGGCCCTTTTAAGAGGCATTTTGCGTCATCATTGATTATTAGAATATCAGCAAATAAACATCATCAATTGGATTAATTGTTAAGTGTCGGTGTTAGTGTCTTACCTATTGGTTCAAAAAATTAAGAGGTTAGTCCCGTGTCCACCCACCAGAGGTGGGATTATTCTGGACACGGGTGGGGATAAGGGGGTCCTAAGCGTCATTTTACACAGTCAATGATATCAGGCTTCATGTCCAGGTGCAAGGTCTCTTATGAATAGAACATTTCATTACTTCATTACTACTCGGTCCCGAGTAAGATGTCTGGTACCTTGAGATAGGCAATGTCCAAGGAAGATCACTGAAGATTGACAGAATTGTAGCTTGATGAGTGAAGCTTTGCATCCCTGTTCTGCCAAATAGGAAAGAAGACTAATTGAACACCTTTCAGTAGTAGGTATATCATCTCCACACAGCAGTAGATCATCCACATACTGAAGCAAGACAACTTCTGGGTGCTCAGCTTGCCATGGGTCAAGGATGGTACCCATGGCCTTTGCAAATTGACTTGGAGAATTTTGTGCCCCTTGGGGCATGACAGTCCAGGTATACTGTTGCATCTCATGAGTGAAAGCAAACAGGTATTGACAGGATGGGTCCAGTGGGACACTGAAAAAGGCATTGGCCAGGTCAATAACTGTGAAGAATTTTGCAGATGGTGGGACTCCAGAGAGCAGAGTATGGGGATTAGGTACAAGAGGGGTGTCCAGGACGGTAGCTTCATTGACAGCACGGAGATCCTGAACCATCCTGTACTTCTCTGGCTCACCCTTTGGAGTTTTCTTTTTCACAGGAAATAACGGGGTGTTGCATTCGGATTTACATTTTACCAGGGCACCCTTCTCCAAGAGTGCCTTGATGTGGACAGAAATTGCAGCAGACTGTGCTGGTTTTAATGGATATTGTGGTTTTCTTGGTAACTTAGCTCCTGGAATAAGCTTTACCACCACAGGGGGAACATTTAGGTGACCTATGTCCTCTGGGCCTGAGGACCATAACTTGGCGGGCACCTGTGTTTTTAATTCCTCTGGGAAATTGGACCTTAATTCTGCTGCTTCCTCACGGGGCTTTTCTAAATGCAGCATCAGAGGCAAGGAGCACAGGGCTGAGGTGTCTGATACAGATAGAGGTGTGAACATTTCTACTTGCCCGTCCGGGGTGAAGGTGATGGATGCTTGCAGGCGTGAGAGGACATCAGCACCTAACAGGTTAATTGGGCATGTGGAGGATACCACAAAGCGAGCGAGCAGGCTAGAACCAACTCGTAGTGGAGTTGTTAGAGGGCTATGTCTCGGCTGGCCATCCACTCCAACACAAGAGACATCAATATTTGACAGAAAAGATGGGTCTGGCAGGTCTTGTTCTCGCAGAACACTACGGGCTGCACCTGTGTCAACAAGGAATGTGGTAGGGTGGCCTTCAATGGGCAAAGTCACTGTGGCAAGTGGCCCCCCTTTATCCCCTGTAGACACTGCCATTACAGGGGTTACAGACACAGGCTTGCCAGTTTCCTAATCATCTGGTTCTTCAACAATTGGAACCTTTTTCACTGTCTTGGGGCCTGGGGCAGGCTTGGAGAACTTTTTGGGTGCCCCTGGTTCCCTTTTAGGTTCCGGACAATCACTTCTGTAATGTCCCTGAGCCCCACAATTAAAACAAATTACATCCTCTAACTTGACTCCCTTGGTGCCAGAGGTGATGGGGGTAGCGCGGGCCACCATGAGGGGAGCTGGATTGGGTCTCCTTGGGGTCTGAACAGATTCCAAACCTCTAGCAACTAAAAGCAGGGTATCCAAGGGAACAACCTTATATTCAGGGCGTGCAGCAATGATTCCCTTACGTATAGAGTCTTTAACACCTTGGACAAACGCACCTGACAGCATTTGTGAATGAATTTTGTCAGTAAGATCAAATCCTAAATCTGTAAACATTTGATACAGTCTTGCATGGAACCTTTCTACTGATTCCCCTTTATCTTGAATAACATCAGTGAGGCCAGCAGCCTGATCTGCAAGTTTGTCTTTAGCCCATTCTCTTAATTGGGTGCAAAAGGTTACCCCGGAGGGGTAATCAACATCACTGGAAAGCAGATCTGTACTGAGGTGACGGGCCATGCTCGGCCAGTATGCATCCCCTGCTTTAATAGCACAAATGCTCAGTAAATCACGCCATGCGGCGGAATAGGTCTTTTGAATTTGAACTATCCCTCGGTAAAAAGGCATAGGCTGTTTTTCTGGGTCGGGGAGCGATTTCATTAATGCACTAGCTTGAGTGGGGTTAAAGGCAACATATTTAGGAGGGGTCCGTTCACCCCGGCCCTTGTGTCCAAAGGGATCATCGATGGAACGATGAGTTGAGGCTCCTGCAGCGGCTCCTGCAGCCTCCGACGAGTCCTGGGATGAACTATCCTCGTCTCTCTCATCTAATTCTATGATCTGAGCTTTCTTTCGTGCAGGGCCCGGGTAAGGTGACAGGACCGGAGGATGAGCGGGGGTCCCAGATGCGGGGGTGGCTAGCGAGTCATAACCGGGGGATAGGTAGTCACCGGGAATTACTGGCATCAGGGCTGTACTGGGGGCCGCCATATTAGTGGCCGGAAAGGGTAATGTATTAGGGTTAAGGGAAGAAGTGGCGGCCATGTTGGATGTGGGCACATCCGGAGTAGACTGTGTCGGACTGGGCATGACCGGAACCTGGGGAGTGGCTTGGGGAAGGGGTAGTGGATATCCGGGATAGGGCAGAGTCATGGGATACGGGAAGGGGTAGGGCCAGGCTGGGGAGGGGAAGGAGGTGGGGTATTGGACTGGGGTGGAGATGGGAGGGGACGGAGAGGGATTGGTAGGGGTGGGTGTAGGGGGAGGAGCCGGGGCGAGGGTGGAAGAGGTGGTTAGCTGGGCGGATGAGGAGGGGAGGGGATCATGAACGGAGAGGGAGCGTAGGGAAGGAATGGCAGATGAAATGTTAGGGGAAGGTACAGTAGGTAGCGTAGGGATGGATGAGGATGATGGGAATGTTAGGGACGGGGAAGGGGAAAAGAAAGATCCGTCAGAATTCAGGACCGGGCAGACAGGGGAGGTGATGGGAAGGGTATTGGGAGGATTGGGAGCGGGGAACATAGTCAGCTGACTATCACTTATAGCTGATTGAACCTTGGGGATAAAAATCCCCTGGGCGCCATTCTGGGGCGCTGGCTGAGGGTAAACCCCAGTAACACAATTATTATGATACACAAACAATTTCACACCTTTGTGATTTATTTCTTCCTCAACCCAACCTTCTAGCTGAATAGCCTTCGCTACTCTGTACCATGCTTCAGCAGTCTTTAATAAACCATTATCTGTAAGCTTGCCTTTCATTTCTGCCAGTAACTTACGCCAACTTTCTGGTTGCAATCTTCCACCCGTTGGTACAGTAATTTTACATACTTTTGCAATCTTTACAACACCTTTAACCATCTCCTCACCCTCTCTGTTTTCTACCAAATCACATGCTAACCAGCCCTTACTGGGCTTGCTTAAATCCTGCCCCATAATCCCTTTACCCCTATACCAGCGTCCTAGATATAGAGAGAGAGAGAGAAAACTGAACAAGAACGTCTACAATGCTCGACTGCCACCCGAGAACCGTGGGACTTTCTCAGGTGCGTCTTCCCAAAACGTAGACTAGTCACTGAATCCGCCTACCCGGGGTGGTAGACACGGATTGGAGCGAGGTGAGAAGTGTGTGACCAATCACTTCTCTTTTAAGAGGAATGGGAGTGGATAGTATAATAATATAGGAAGTATAGTAAAGATGAAAGGCAAGGAAAATCCTTAGAGACAGACACAGGAGTTCATGAGACTCCTAATTAGACAAACAAGACAACAATACAATTGAAATACAGTGCATGCATCACAGTTCAAATGAAATCAACAATAATCCCTTTCCTTTTACATGTGCTTACTCCAAAGTCACCTCCCTCAACCTCGTAGTGTCCCCGCTCGGAGAATGACTTCCTCAAGTCTCACTACCACATGATGCGGAAAACAAGCAATGCCTGACTGAATCCCCCCGGGAAACTGAGTCCCCTGCCACAATTAAATAATCAGTGGACCTTCAACTCAACTAGAGCCGAAGGGTCCGGGTCAGGACGTCCCCAACTCAACTAGAGCTGGATGGTCCGGGTCAGGACGTCCCCAACTCAACTAGAGCTGGATGGTCCGGGTCAGGACGTCCCCAACTCAACTAGAGCTGGATGGTCCGGGTCAGGACGTCCCCAACTCAACTAGAGCTGGATGGTCCGGGTCAGGACGTCCCCAACTCAACTAGAGCTGGATGGTCCGAAAGCGCACAGTGAAGCTAGCTAGGCTATCAAAGTGACACAAAATTGGATCACAGGAAACTATGATTCTACATAGATCCCACAGTTCCACAAACTTCTTTTTCCATACAGCCACAGCCACGAGGCTCCTAAAAGAAGTAAACAGGCAACAGAAGACCCCCAGGAACACATCCACAGGTCAACCCCCCCTTTATCCCAAAAGAGGTAAAATACAAACAGATAGACAGACACACTGAAGACAAGTCCCCTCAGGTCCACCCCTTTATCTCAAAAATGGGGAAACAGGCAAACAATTCAAACACACCCAGGCAACAGATAGACTAAAATGCAGGTAAACAAGTGAGTAACGAGGCACCGGGCAAGATATTACCTGTCTTTGATGTCCTCCCGGGAAGCAGTCACAGACACGTGGACGGGTCAATCAAAGGGGCCGGAACATACCGGTGGCTCTGCAGAAGTCTCTACCGTGTACCTGGAGGTGATCAATCTCCTTTCCTTCCCCCCGGATTCCTCCGTCCACCCTTGTCTTCCTTAGGACGGCTCACCGGCCGGACATAGCCCGATGCCCCACGTTGGGCGCCAAGTTGTTATGGTACTTTTTGAAAGTAAACCAAAATGTTCAAATGTCTATCTGTTCCTGTCCAAATCAATAAAATTAAATTGCGTATATACGCTGAAGTAATTAAGTCTGACACACAAGGTTCAGGTTAAAATAACTTCGAGAAAGTTTATTGGCAAGTGAAGTAAAAGCGGGCGCGCAGGCCCTTTTAAGAGGCATTTTGCGTCATCATTGATTATTAGAATATCAGCAAATAAACATCATCAATTGGATTAATTGTTAAGTGTCGGTGTTAGTGTCTTACCTATTGGTTCAAAAAATTAAGAGGTTAGTCCCGTGTCCACCCACCAGAGGTGGGATTATTCTGGACACGGGTGGGGATAAGGGGGTCCTAAGCGTCATTTTACACAGTCAATGATATCAGGCTTCATGTCCAGGTGCAAGGTCTCTTATGAATAGAACATTTCATTACTTCTGTGTTCTGTGGCCTTCAAACTATACTATCTTACAAGTTCTAAGGAGTAGCCAGCAAGTCTTAAGGAGTAACCAGCACCTCCTGGTATTTGTCCTTGCAGGAAAACACAGTCTTTGTCTACTGTACTAATTGGGTTGAGAAGTTCAGTCACGTAATGTAGTTTTAAAATGAACAAGTTAAGTCATGAGGACAAAATGGAGGATTGAAGAAGTCAGGTTAGGAGGACAAAATGGAGGATTGAGGAAGTCAGTTTAAGAGGACAAAATGGAGGATTATCACAGTATAAAGTTAAAATGGAGTTAGTACAATAATTCAATACAAGTACAATAAGGATTTTTAATAATCCCACATCAGTTTGATGAACATGACAAAGAGTTTAAGGTATTGCCTTGCCCCTTCAAATTCCCCAGATCTCAAACCAATCTCAAATGCGGTTCATGGAAGCCACAACTTCTGGTTCGGGTCTTAAATGATCTTCTGCAAATGTCTTGGTGCAGGTACACATTCAGAGGCATTGTGGAGTAGATAGATAGATAGATAGATAGATAGATAGATAGATAGATAGATAGATAGATAGATAGACGGATAGATACATTTTCTTTCAAAACCTGATGGAAAGATTATTAGATTAAACTTTTTTTTGAGGTAACAATTGTCTTTTAATTAATATGGATGAAGTACAATTTAATGAAAGCACGGGGCAGTAAACTAATAAAAAGAGAAAGTAAATGCAAGATGAGTAAATGGCGAGCAACAACAAGTGTGCATACATTTAGTTCTTGATTTATACAGGGGATTGCAACTTGGTCTCAAAAACATCCCCCTTCACTTTGCTTTCACGAATAAGTGATGGCTGGGGTTATTTGTTTAGCCAGTTACAAATTCTTCTGGGCACAACTTCTGTTTTCCATTCGTTAGTTTACTGAAATACATTGTAGATAATGTCATACAAAAGGTGTTAATAATTTACAGATAAGTAGATGGGAAAAATTTTATCTACTGTCTTCCAGTGCAATCATAAATATTTTATTATGGGGTGTGAGCACTTGATCCTGGTAAAATGTGAATCTTATCAATAAAGTATATCTTATACCTAAATAAGAAAGAAACATTTTAAAAAATCACTTATTGAATAATAAAGTTAGAACACAGCGTAATTGTAATTATTGTAATTATATTTCTGAATATTTAACGTTAACAAATGTATCCACATCTTCTATAATTATCTTGAACATCTATTATCCCATATGTATTAATATTGTGCATATACTGTATTTATACAATACATAAGACCACAAATTGTAATCATAAGTGATTTATAATGAACAAATTTCACTTGCAATTCCCAAAATCATGTACTCATGATTCTGGGGTATGGGAATATACATTTCAAATCAGTTAAATATAAATTAAACAGTGAATGGGTTAAGCTGGTGAATATGAGGAATTCCGCACTAAACCCTTTCCCTCTTGTGAAACTTACCGCCATGAGGTGTCCTGTGCTCCTACTTTCTAGATCAGTTGATCAAACATTTGGAACATAACTGACTAGTATTAGTTGGAGTGCTACTGAACCCCACTACTTGACCAGCGATTGTTAATCCCAGTTACCAGAGGAGTCTTCACTTTCCTTGAGATACCAGGCTAAATTACGTATGTTCTATCTGATAGCACATACCCAGGATGACAGCAGATCCCATGCTGAGGTTGAAGTAGAAGCCCATGATGCCTCAAATCCCAGTGGACAATTGCTGATGCTATTTAATAGGAACTTGACATCAGTTCCCAATTTTGGGATAAACCTCCTCATCCTAGCGTCCACACTCTGCCTCAACCCATGGGCAGCAGAAGGTCTTTTCATTTAATAACAACATTTTAATATAAAAAAAAAACATGCAAGCCAACCAATCAGAGAGCTCTAACAGGCAAGACTGGCCTGGAAATAAAAATGTAATAATAATTCTAAGGTTAAAAATAAAGTTATTAAGCTAATAGCCACCTCTTGTTGACCATGGGTGAGGGCAGGGACACACACTAGAAGGTCCCACATTTTTTTTTTTATTAAATGTTTTTATTTAATAGCGCTTACCCACTGGCCATAAGTAGGGTTAGTGTAAACGGTGATATGTCTACTCCCCATTATTTAATTTACCAATCATGTAGAACATGCCAGTCAATTACAAAGTAAGATAAGGACAAAATGTATATTATTTTCTTAATTATGAAAGAACGTTGACAAAGTGTTTAAAAAAGTTTAACATTTGAATACAGCTGCTTTAACATCTCAAAGGCTAAGGTTTTTATTTTTTACTTAGAGTTTATGAATTCCACATACTACCAGGCCATACTTTTAAATCCTATGCTGCATAAGGACCATGTAAACATATTTAAATTTCCCAATGCTAGTGGGCCAAAATCTACTTAATAAATAAGAACTTGGAAGGGAATTTTCTGTGATCAGTTAATCAAATCATTTTATGCTGTGCATGCTAAAGTCCTTAATGCTAGATAGTCACTTGGCGCTACCTGTATTGAGAAACATACTTATATATTTAATGAACACGTTGCTATGACCTCGTACCTATTTCTGTAAAAAAGCACCTGTTCCCCAATGCTTAACTAGACCCACAAGCCGTTGTTCAGCCATGGTTCTCATGTGTTCAGTCTGATCTGATTCCAAATGAGTGACAGGCTAAAGTGAAGAGTACCTGCAAAAATACACTTAGATTTTACATTGAACTGGCTGCAAAGTGATCGTATAATTTGTGCTTTTGCCATTGTCACTCAAAGTACATCTACTGCATATGAAGGGGACGTTTTTACAAAACCTGTTTAACCACTTTCTTAAACAAATAAATACCCATTATAAAGGAAGTGGTAACGTGCCTTGAAAAATAAAACAACCATTAACATGGCAATAATACAATGTGTATCTTCATAGCGTGACTGTCATAAAATGATTATATGGTAATGCTGCCATTGGAAACGGGAATAAGGTTGTCACCACTCTTCGGAATTTTTTTTTTCTTTCAGAAATGAATGGAGCACAATAAACACTTCAAATGACTATATACATACCAAGCCCTTCTGTTGCTACTGAGATTAAAAAAAAATAAAAAAAGATGTAATACACACTGCTGTCTCTAATCTTTTCTATGTACAGTAATCGAATTTGAGTGGTGATATCAGCACTGTGGAAAAGAAATCTGGGGCAAGAAATCAGTTTTGCCACCCAGATCTCGACAACGGCCCTTTTCAAAGGATTCATGTGATGTACAAGTGGTATACAGAGTTGCACTCTGGTGGAATTCAAATTTTAGCCCTATATAGCTGACTTCAACATTTCCTTTTAATTTGTTTATCTTGGCTTAATTTTAAATTCTCTATTCTCTACCTATTGTACAGCGCTGCTGAATATGTTGGCATTGTATAAATAAATGTAATAGTAATTCACACTTTAGTGAATAATTCTGAAAGTGTGATGATATTGGACTGAAGACAAGATGCTACTTACTTTATATGTACATTGTTATGGGACCCAAGATGGGGGTCCCCAGCAGGGCCGGACTGGGACAAAAATTCAGCCCGGGCAATTAAAGGCAGAGCAGCCCACTATTAGGGGCGGGGCCAGAAAGGGGGCATGTCATGTCACCACCATTGACACGCACACCCCCTTCCCCCCCCCACCAAATGAGTATGTTAATGTGACTGCTCCAGAGCATCCAGTGCTCCTGGCTAAAATAAATGCCAGGATTTTTTTTGGGGGGGAAGGGGGGGGTTGAGTTTGTGCTGCGTTTGCTGGCGATTTGTCTCTGGTGTCCTCAATAGTGGGATACCAGAGATCAAAACAGGAACCGGACTGTTAAAGAGTGTTGTGCATGTGTGGGGATGTTCCTTGTGTTGTTGTAAATGTTTGGACGTTGCATGTGTGTAGAGCAATTGTGTGTGTGAAGAGGTCTGTTTGTGGCGTACTACATGTGGCTAGTGGCTGTAGTGTGTGTGTGTCTCTGGGTTGTAAAGTATGTGTGTTTGTGTGTGTGTATTTATATAGGCCTGTGGAGTGTGTGCATGTAAGGAGCTGTACTGTGTGTTTGTGAGTGTATCTAGGGGCTCTAGTGTGTGTATGCATATGGGAGCTGTAGAGCACATGTGTATAGGGGGGATAATGTATGCATAGGTGGTGTAGTGTGTACAAGGGGTGCAGAATATGTATTTATAGGGGATATAAATTAGTGTGGTTGCATGCAGGGGGTGTGATGTGTGTGTTTATAGGGGTATAACGTATGAGAGTGCAGGGAGTGTAGTGTAGGTTTATGGGGTATAGAGTGTGTTTAGTGTGTGTATGTGAGTGTCAGGGGAATAGTGTGTATATAAGGGGTATAGAGTGTGTGTAGTGTGTTTGTGTGTAAGTGCAGGAGGTGCAGTGTGGATATAGGGGTATAGAGTGTGTATTGTGTGTTAATGCAGGGGCTGTAGTGTGTATGTAGGGGTATAGAGTGTATGCAGTGTGTTAATGCAGGGGGTGTAGTGTGTTTGTGTGTTAGTGCAGGGGGTGCTGTGTGTGTAGTGTGTTAGTGCAGGGGAGCAGTATGTTTGTGTGTTAGTGTGTTAGTGCAGTGTGTGTTAGTGCAGTGCGTGTTAGTGCAGTGCGTGTTAGTGCAGTGCGTGTTAGTGCAGTGTGTGTTTGTGTGTTACTGCATTGTGTGTTAGTGCAGTGTGTGTTAGTGCAGGGGAGCAGTATGTTTGTGAGTTAGTGCAGTGTGTTTTAGTGCAGTGTGTGTTTGTGTGTTACTGCAGTGTGTGTTTGTGTGTTACTGCAGTGCGTGTTACTGCAGTGCGTGTTACTGCAGTGCGTGTTACTGCAGTGCGTGTTAGTGCAGTGTGTGTTACTGCAGTGTGTATTAGTGCAGTGTGTGTTTGTGTGTTACTGCAGTGTGTGTGTTAGTGCAGTGTGTGTTAGTGCAGGGGAGCAGAATGTGTGTGTGTGTTAGTGGTGCAGTGAGTGTTACTGCAGAGTGTGTTTGTGTTTTACTGCAGTGTGTGTATTAGTGCAGTGTGTGTTTGTGTGTTACTGCAGTGAGCGTTAGTGCAGTGTGTGTTAGTGCAGTGTGTGTTAATGCAGGGGAGCAGAATGTGTGTGTGTTAGTGGTGCAGTGAGTGTTAGTGCAGTGTGTGTTTGTGTGTTAATGCAGGGGAGCAGAATGTGTGTGTGTGTTAGTGGTGCAGTGAGTGTTAGTGCAGGGGTGCAGTGTGTGTAGTGTGTTTGTATGTGTGTAATGTGTTTGTGTGTGTATATGGCCTTAAATTATTATTATTATTAAAAAGTAAAAAAAAAAAAAAATCAATGTATTCCCCCTTTTAACTTTTATGTGGGGGAGGGAACATTCACATACCTGGTGGTCCAGTGAGGGGGGGGGGACTACGCCACACACACATCCCTGGCGGTCCAGCGGCAGGTAATTCAGTCTGTACCCCGCAGGGTACAGACCATCTCTCTCTCTCCCTCTCGCGAGCGCCGTTTTTCAGAGCGTTGCCGCCGGTTACCATGGCAACGCTCTGATAATCTCGGAGCTCGCGAGAAGAAGAGAACGGAAGCTGCTCGCCGTGCGCGGAGGGAGACCGGCTCACTTCCCGATCTCCCGATCGGCCCATGATGGGATAGAACTCCATCTTGGGGCCGGTGCTGCTGCGCATGGGCCGGCAGGGGAGATCTCTTGATCTTTCCTGCCGGCCTCGGCCCATGGCCATCGCGGCCCACCGGGCATTTGCCCGGTTTGCCCGATGGCCAGTCCGGGCCTGGTCCCCAGGGATCCCTAGTAACCAGGAAGAATCAAATGTTGAGACTTTCCCTATGAAACAAATATGAATAGCAACAAATAATGTTGGCTTTTTGTCAAACATGAAAGAAAATGAGCACTTGGGAAATAGTGACCATAATGCATGGTGTCATTTACAACCTATTCAAGCATATTGAATAATAAAATATCATATTAATAGGCAGATTTAAATAGGATAGCCACACCGCTGGTTTTAATCTTTCAGGGTTCTTTCCCGGAATTAAGAATGCAAACACCCATGTAATGAATGTATAGTGCAGTGTATGAGTCACATGTAAGGCATCAACATAGCTTCTAAAATAGTCTTAGGGATAGTACCCCTCTTGTCTAAATTACATAGATCACAGGCAACTGGCTCAATGCCTAAAATATTGGTACATTAAAGGAACACTATAGTCACCTAAACAACTTTACCTTAATGAAGCAGTTTTAGAGTATAGAACATGCCTCTCAGGTTTTATTGCTCAATTCACTGCCATTAAGGAGTTAAATCACGTTGTTTCTGTTTATGCAGCCCTTGCCACACCTCCCTTGGCTGATTGGCACAGCCTGCATGAAAAAAAAATGGTTTC
The DNA here is from genome assembly GCF_036172605.1 of Pelobates fuscus. Lineage (NCBI taxonomy): Eukaryota > Metazoa > Chordata > Amphibia > Anura > Pelobatidae > Pelobates > Pelobates fuscus. The sequence continues at coordinate 68,233,727 of NC_086318.1, forward strand.
ACTTTCAATCAGATGTAATTTACCTTAAACAATGTTATCTCTTGCTCTGTAAATTGAACTTTAATCACATACAGGAGGCTCTTGCAGGGTCTAGCAAGCTATTAACATAGCAGGGGATAAGAAATTCTAAATTAAACAGAGCTTGCAATAAAGAAATGATAAAGTTTAGATAACTCTTTACAGGAAGTGTTTAGGAAGGCTGTGCAAGTCACATGCAGGGAGGTGTGACTAGGGTTCACAAACAAAATGATTTAACTCCTAAATGGCAGAGAATTGAGCAGTGAGGCTGCAGGGGCATGTTCTATACACCAAAACTGCTTCATTAAGCTAAATCTGTTTTGGTGACTATAGTGTCCCTTTAATTAAAGAACCTTTATTATTTTTAGGAATTGTGTAAAAGAATTCGAGAAATCTAGATAACTTGTCCATATTTAAGAAGGGATTATAAATGCTGTCTGTGTGTTATATTCAGGAATTCGGTGTGATGAATGATGTCATTCATGGTAATGAACATGTTTTTTTTATGAAATGCAGGTGACAACAAACTAACTTAATGGCATTCTGTAAAGAGGTCAATAGGACTATAGATTATGATGTAGCAGTGGATGTGATCTACATGGATTATCCTGGGGCATTTCATACGGTCCCATATGAAAGGATACTGTACAAATTAAAGCAATAGATTTTAAATGAAAACTGTTCTTGGTTGTACATTGAGTACAGTGTCGTTTTTAATGGAAAACTTTCAATTTGGACAAAGGCGGTAAATTGAATCACTTAAGGGTTTGTTCTGGCCCCACTTTTCCACAACCTGTTTATTGACGTCTTTTCAATAGGTATTGAAGAGTACAGGTTCGTGGTTACAGGTGACAGAATGAATAGGTAGAGTATGAGAATAGTATTACTTTTCCACAGAGGGATATGGACTCACCAGTCAACAGGCACATGAGATTTTGGTACCAAACAATCCTAAAACAAATATTTCTTAAATAGTTGAGTTAAGGAAAATCATAAATAAGAAGGACTTGGTAAATTGTTATATACAACAAACTAGGCCACAATGTGCAATGCCACATAGCAGATGCTAAGGCCAGCAAGCAGTGGCGTACATATCGGGGTCGGTATGTACGCCAGTGTGGCCAGCCTCTTCTCCTGGGGGGCCCAGGAGCTGGCTTCCTCAGGGCACCCAAGGCTGGCCCTGGTGTCACAGGGCGGGCTGGCTGGCAGGCGCACAAGGGAGCACTCTCCCCTGAGCACTCTCTGCCCAGCTCCCTCGCGCACCGCACTGATGCCGGAGCGGGAATATGACGTCATATTCCGGCTCCGGCATCAGTACCTGGCGCGCGAGGGAGCTAAACAGGAAGCACTCAGGGGAGAGTGCTCCCTCGCGCGCCCGCCAGCCAGCCAGCATGCCCGGTGACCGGCCGCCCAGCAACACCACTGGACCCCAGGGAATACCCTCAGCTCTCCCAAAGGTAGGGAGGCTGGGGGATTATTATTTTTTAAAACGTATGTGTGTGTCAGAGTGTGTGTGTGTGTTAGTGTTAGAGTGTGTGTGTGTGTTAGAGTGTGTGTGTGTGTGTGTTAGAGTGTGTGTTAGTTTTAGAGTGTGTGTGTGTTAGTGTTAGAGTGTGTGTGTGTGTGTGTGTTAGTGTTAGTTTTTGTGTGTCAGTGAGTGTGTTAGTTTGTGTGTGTCTGTTAGTGCGTCTGTTTGGTGTCTGTTAGTGAGTGTGTGTTTTGTAAGTGAGTGTGTATGTGTCTGTCTGTCAGTGAGTGTGTATGTCTGTCTGTCACTGAGTGTGTGTCTGTCAGTAAATGTGTGTGTCTGTTAGCTAGTGTGTATGCGTCTGTTCGTGAGAGTGTGTGTGTGTGCCTTCAGGACTCCCTTGGCGCTGGGGATCCCTCCGCCCCGATCCGCCTCTCAGCTCCGAATGCGCATGCGCGGCAAGAGCCGCGCACGCATTAAAAGCGCCCATAGGAATGCATTACTCAATGCTTTCCAATGGACGTCCAGCGTCTTCTCACTGTGATTTTTCACAGTGAGAATTGTGGAAGTGCCTCTAGCCGCTGTCAGTAAGATATAGGGTAAACGTTGCTTGTGAATTCTGCACTCTGAAGTGCATAACTTCTACATTAAATGTCATCTGCCACTTGTGTGCTCAACCCCCCCCCCTCCCCATTCTATCTAAATCCCTCTGCAGCAAAGTAATATCTTGCTCACATTGTATTACTTTACAGAGTTTTGTGTCATCTGCAAACACTGAAACATGACTTTCAATGTTTTTTTCAAGATAATTTATAAACATGTTAAATAGAAGGGGTCCCAGACACCATTTGCCACTTTTGTCCAGCTTTAACCCCTTAGGGACACATGACGTGTGTGACATGTCATGATTCCCTTTTATTTCAGAAGTTTGGTCCTTAAGGGGTTAAAATTTACCATTAATGACAACTCACTGTATTCTATCTTTAAGCCAATGTTCTTCCCAAGAACAAGAATATTCACCTAGACCAATTTATTTGAGTTTGAAGACTAACCTATTGTGTGGAACCGTATCAAATGCCTTGACTAAATCCAAGTAGATCACATCCGCTGCAACACCCTGATCTATACTTCTACTTACTTCTTCGTAGTTTGAAATTACCTATGTTTCCTAAAACCATGCTGATAACAATGTTCTTCTAAATGAATTCCTGAATATTATCCCTTAATAACCTTCAAATACTTTCACAGCCACATTTTGGTAGGGGCCAGGAGCTGCTGCTGTGCTCCATCTGTGTTACTTCCAAGATGGTTTCTTGCTTTTTTCTCCTGTCGACTGTAACCCCACCCCCTGGTGCCATCAGCCAATGGTGGCCCCAGAAAAGAGAGGCCAATAGCATGTATCCACTCAGCAACGTTTACCCTAAATGGAAGCAAATTATGGATAACAATACAGGAGAAGGATTTGGGAATTGTTATAGACAACAAACTAGATGACAATGTGCACTGTCAATCAGCAGTGGCTAAGGCCAGTAAGGTTTTGTCATGTAAAAAAGGGGCAATTATTCTTAAGATGAGAATATAATTTTGACTCTTTTTAAATCACTGGTAAGACCACATCTTGAATATGCTGTGCAATTTGTGGCATCTGTTCTAAAGAAAGATATAGCATTAGAAAAAGTGCAGAGGCAGGCTACAAAATTGATAAAAGGAATGGAACATTTCAGCTATGTAGAAAGGTTAACAAATTTAAACAGCAACTGGCAAAAATACACTATTCAATATATAATTACACCCTCTGTAACTATGTAACTATGTAGAATGTTATATTTTTCTCATCCCCAAGCCCCCCCCCCCCCCTCTCCCAAGGATGCCCAGAGGTTACAAGGGGAGGGGGGCATTTCTGGCACAATGATGCCTGTCACTAACAATTTTAATAACTACTGCACATACCCATGACATTTGCATAGTCGCCTTATCAACATATGCATAACACCACCATTACCCATTTACCAATAAAACACTGACACCATAATTTTGGCAAAATTATATCACAGCTTTATTAATTATTAACAGTGAATTTAAAAGGTCTTTGTCAACAGCATGTCAACATTGGCTTGCACAATTTCCATCCTGCATTTTACCATTTAAACCCCCTGACATTGACCCACTCCTACATAAACATAATACTCAAAACATTGTAACCATGTACTTAACATTGAACACATCACCATTGCCACCAAAGGGCACCACCCATTGCCACCAATGGGCACCACAAGTGTAGGGGCATACCGAGACACCCCTACACACCCAGGTTCGGAGCTACCGACGAGCTTGAACCTACCAAACCAGTCCAAAGGTGTCATGCCTTAACTATGGTATCCTCTTACTTCCTGGTTCCACGGAGCCTAGCCACACCCCTTTATGACACGGTCTGCCTATTTAATCTGACTGCACCAGCTGATCAGGGCTGGATTATTGAACTACGTTCCTTACTCACAACCCGGCTACAACTTCATTGTGAAAGCCTCTGCTACCAGACCGGACTGAAAGACTCTGCAAAGTTCCCTTCACCTCTCCTCATCCACGACTAAAGATTAAACACTCTTCATACGCCTCTGAGGAGATCTCGGGAACCAGTGTTCTATGTGCCGGAAGCTAAGTAAAACCAATGTGATAAGAGTTGCATCTAAAAGCTGTTATTACTTGTCTCCAAAAGTCCTTCGGTAAAAACAATCCCGTTACAGCTAACTTCAACTCATACTTCATATCAGTTATCTGCATCTGTCTTGCTTCAGTTAAAGTATGGAACAGCTATTGTAATTACTTATCACCTAAACCGTTAACTCTACTAAGAGACTCTTTATTGATTCAGTGTCTGCAAATTACTATCGTTTACTCCTTAAAGCTACAGTGCCTGTAACTGTGGACTTCAGTTATCATTTACTACTTAAAGCTACAGTACCTGTAAATTGGAATTAAAGTCTTTACCTTTTACTTTCTTTAATAAATATTCAACTATACGAAATCTGCAGTTGTGTTCCTTCATAACAAATGTTTAAACGTGACAGAATAATCCAGCCATTGTAATGGATCCAGCAGATTTCGATTCTACTATAGCTACGCTGAATCAAAGAGTTAATGCACTAGCCCAAAGTGTGCAAGACCTGCAAGTTACTAATGAAAGACTTCTCACTTATATCAGAGATTTACAAACTCATACTCCTCATACTACTCTGCACTCGGCTAGTGATCCTGCTGTGTGTAACCCTGAAAAGTTCTATGGAGATCGTTCCAGATACAGGGAGTTCCTCAACTCTTGCAAACTTTTAATTGCTTTGAAACCTAGATCCTATCCTACAGAAAGAACTAAAGTTTGTTCGGTTATTTCCTTTCTAAGAGGTGAACCTATGTCATGGGCTCATTCCTTTCTGGAAAACGATGACCCCATTTTAGATTCACTAGATGAATTTTTTGAAGCCATGTCTCTTCTCTATGAAGATCCTAACAAACAAGCTACAGCTGATTTAACAATCAGAACACTACAGCAAAGAAATAGACCCGTTGAAGATTACATTGCTGAATTCAAAAGATGGGCTATAGAAACGCAATGGAATGACATCACATTGCGCAACCAGTTTCGAATTGGTTTATCGGAAGCTGTAAAAGATGAATTATCTAGAACAGAACTCCCTACTAATTTGAACGCTCTAATTCGCCTATCAATCAGCATTGACAGAAGATTAAGAGAAAGAAAGGCCGAAAAAGCCCTTTCACATTCAAAAGACCGCAAACCTTTCACTCCCTCAAAAGCTCCAGATAAGAATTCCATACCAATCGAACCTATGGAAATAGGGATAATAAGAAGTTCCCTCACTCCTGAAGAGAAAAATCGAAGACGTATGTTAAACCTCTGCATGTATTGTGCCTCTCAAGTTCATTTAGTCTCTGATTGTCCTTCATTAAAACGGATAAAAGGCAGAAGGCAGTCTCATGCCTCTTCCATCCTAAGTGTACTTCCCTCTACAGCAAATACTCAAATGTCCCCTATCGTTCTTGTATTACAGTGGGACAATAAAAGAATCATAACCAAGGCTGTTATCGATTCCGGTGCAAATGGAGTATTCATCGACTCAGCCTTTGTAACAAAGAATAAAATTCCTTGTGTTCGTAAAAGAACTTCTGTACCTGTTAAAGTGATTGACGGGTCCCTCATCTCATCGGGACCAATACTTCATGAATCCGTCCCTCTAACAGTAACCATCAATCATACTCATACGGAAAGTCTTATATTTGATGTTATCTCATCACCATTTTTTCCCATTATATTAGGGATCAACTGGTTAAGGAACCACAACCCTCAAATCTCATGGTTTCCTTTCTCTCTCACCTTTAACTCACATTATTGTAAAGAAACATGTTTACAGCAAATTCCAATTCTTCAGTCTACGAAAGAACCAGCTAAAACCTCATGTTGTTCTGACACAGAACTGGAGTCTCCTCCTCCTACAGTCATTGGTGAATTAAAGAGAAAGTTTACAACAGCTCCTATCCTTCAACTTCCAAATCCTTCATATCCTTATGTCCTTGAAACGGATGCTTCGGAATTTGCAATTGGAGCTGTCCTTTCTCAACACAAAACTCCTCAAGAACCTCCTTTGCCTAAAGTCATTGGAATCTTATCTTCTCTTATTGATGACATTAAAGATCTCAGTGAAGATGCTCTCGAACTTCCTAAATCAATTCAATTATCCAAGAAAAACGGTCTCTACTACTTCAAAGACCGGATTTACGTACCTCCCTCTTTCAGAATTAAAGTACTCGAATTTATTCATGATTCTCCTCTGGCAGGTCATCCAGGTATAAAAAAGACCCTTGAATTGTCTAAAAGATACTGTTGGTGGCCTCGTCAAGACCAAACTATCGAATCTTATGTCAAATCTTGTTCTGTATGCCAAAGATCCAATCAATTGTCCTTGTTGAAGCCTCATCATCCTGACCCTTTCCAAAGAAATGTCACTACTTCTCCTGATCCCATATTGGTCCAGGGTGAAGAAGAATACGAAATTCAAAGTATACTGGATTCAAGGATCCATCGTGGCTCCTTACAATACCTCATCAGATGGAAAGGATATGGAATTGATGAAGATACATGGGAAAACTCCTCTGTCGTTCATGCTGACAAATTGATTTCCAAATTTCACAAGCGTTACCCTTCTAAACCAAGTCAATAGCACCCAGAGGTTGCTCATTAAAGAGGGGGTACTGTCATGCCTTAACTATGGTATCCTCTTACTTCCTGGTTCCACGGAGCCTAGCCACACCCCTTTATGACACGGTCTGCCTATTTAATCTGACTGCACCAGCTGATCAGGGCTGGATTATTGAACTACGTTCCTTACTCACAACCCGGCTACAACTTCATTGTGAAAGCCTCTGCTACCAGACCGGACTGAAAGACTCTGCAAAGTTCCCTTCACCTCTCCTCATCCACGACTAAAGATTAAACACTCTTCATACGCCTCTGAGGAGATCTCGGGAACCAGTGTTCTATGTGCCGGAAGCTAAGTAAAACCAATGTGATAAGAGTTGCATCTAAAAGCTGTTATTACTTGTCTCCAAAAGTCCTTCGGTAAAAACAATCCCGTTACAGCTAACTTCAACTCATACTTCATATCAGTTATCTGCATCTGTCTTGCTTCAGTTAAAGTATGGAACAGCTATTGTAATTACTTATCACCTAAACCGTTAACTCTACTAAGAGACTCTTTATTGATTCAGTGTCTGCAAATTACTATCGTTTACTCCTTAAAGCTACAGTGCCTGTAACTGTGGACTTCAGTTATCATTTACTACTTAAAGCTACAGTACCTGTAAATTGGAATTAAAGTCTTTACCTTTTACTTTCTTTAATAAATATTCAACTATACGAAATCTGCAGTTGTGTTCCTTCATAACAAATGTTTAAACGTGACAGAATAATCCAGCCATTGTAATGGATCCAGCAGATTTCGATTCTACTATAGCTACGCTGAATCAAAGAGTTAATGCACTAGCCCAAAGTGTGCAAGACCTGCAAGTTACTAATGAAAGACTTCTCACTTATATCAGAGATTTACAAACTCATACTCCTCATACTACTCTGCACTCGGCTAGTGATCCTGCTGTGTGTAACCCTGAAAAGTTCTATGGAGATCGTTCCAGATACAGGGAGTTCCTCAACTCTTGCAAACTTTTAATTGCTTTGAAACCTAGATCCTATCCTACAGAAAGAACTAAAGTTTGTTCGGTTATTTCCTTTCTAAGAGGTGAACCTATGTCATGGGCTCATTCCTTTCTGGAAAACGATGACCCCATTTTAGATTCACTAGATGAATTTTTTGAAGCCATGTCTCTTCTCTATGAAGATCCTAACAAACAAGCTACAGCTGATTTAACAATCAGAACACTACAGCAAAGAAATAGACCCGTTGAAGATTACATTGCTGAATTCAAAAGATGGGCTATAGAAACGCAATGGAATGACATCACATTGCGCAACCAGTTTCGAATTGGTTTATCGGAAGCTGTAAAAGATGAATTATCTAGAACAGAACTCCCTACTAATTTGAACGCTCTAATTCGCCTATCAATCAGCATTGACAGAAGATTAAGAGAAAGAAAGGCCGAAAAAGCCCTTTCACATTCAAAAGACCGCAAACCTTTCACTCCCTCAAAAGCTCCAGATAAGAATTCCATACCAATCGAACCTATGGAAATAGGGATAATAAGAAGTTCCCTCACTCCTGAAGAGAAAAATCGAAGACGTATGTTAAACCTCTGCATGTATTGTGCCTCTCAAGTTCATTTAGTCTCTGATTGTCCTTCATTAAAACGGATAAAAGGCAGAAGGCAGTCTCATGCCTCTTCCATCCTAAGTGTACTTCCCTCTACAGCAAATACTCAAATGTCCCCTATCGTTCTTGTATTACAGTGGGACAATAAAAGAATCATAACCAAGGCTGTTATCGATTCCGGTGCAAATGGAGTATTCATCGACTCAGCCTTTGTAACAAAGAATAAAATTCCTTGTGTTCGTAAAAGAACTTCTGTACCTGTTAAAGTGATTGACGGGTCCCTCATCTCATCGGGACCAATACTTCATGAATCCGTCCCTCTAACAGTAACCATCAATCATACTCATACGGAAAGTCTTATATTTGATGTTATCTCATCACCATTTTTTCCCATTATATTAGGGATCAACTGGTTAAGGAACCACAACCCTCAAATCTCATGGTTTCCTTTCTCTCTCACCTTTAACTCACATTATTGTAAAGAAACATGTTTACAGCAAATTCCAATTCTTCAGTCTACGAAAGAACCAGCTAAAACCTCATGTTGTTCTGACACAGAACTGGAGTCTCCTCCTCCTACAGTCATTGGTGAATTAAAGAGAAAGTTTACAACAGCTCCTATCCTTCAACTTCCAAATCCTTCATATCCTTATGTCCTTGAAACGGATGCTTCGGAATTTGCAATTGGAGCTGTCCTTTCTCAACACAAAACTCCTCAAGAACCTCCTTTGCCTAAAGTCATTGGAATCTTATCTTCTCTTATTGATGACATTAAAGATCTCAGTGAAGATGCTCTCGAACTTCCTAAATCAATTCAATTATCCAAGAAAAACGGTCTCTACTACTTCAAAGACCGGATTTACGTACCTCCCTCTTTCAGAATTAAAGTACTCGAATTTATTCATGATTCTCCTCTGGCAGGTCATCCAGGTATAAAAAAGACCCTTGAATTGTCTAAAAGATACTGTTGGTGGCCTCGTCAAGACCAAACTATCGAATCTTATGTCAAATCTTGTTCTGTATGCCAAAGATCCAATCAATTGTCCTTGTTGAAGCCTCATCATCCTGACCCTTTCCAAAGAAATGTCACTACTTCTCCTGATCCCATATTGGTCCAGGGTGAAGAAGAATACGAAATTCAAAGTATACTGGATTCAAGGATCCATCGTGGCTCCTTACAATACCTCATCAGATGGAAAGGATATGGAATTGATGAAGATACATGGGAAAACTCCTCTGTCGTTCATGCTGACAAATTGATTTCCAAATTTCACAAGCGTTACCCTTCTAAACCAAGTCAATAGCACCCAGAGGTTGCTCATTAAAGAGGGGGTACTGTCATGCCTTAACTATGGTATCCTCTTACTTCCTGGTTCCACGGAGCCTAGCCACACCCCTTTATGACACGGTCTGCCTATTTAATCTGACTGCACCAGCTGATCAGGGCTGGATTATTGAACTACGTTCCTTACTCACAACCCGGCTACAACTTCATTGTGAAAGCCTCTGCTACCAGACCGGACTGAAAGACTCTGCAAAGTTCCCTTCACCTCTCCTCATCCACGACTAAAGATTAAACACTCTTCATACGCCTCTGAGGAGATCTGGGGAACCAGTGTTCTATGTGCCGGAAGCTAAGTAAAACCAATGTGATAAGCGTTGCATCTAAAAGCTGTTATTACCTGTCTCCAAAAGTCCTTCGGTAAAAACAATCCCGTTACAGCTAACTTCAACTCATACTTCATATCAGTTATCTGCATCTGTCTTGCTTCAGTTAAAGTATGGAACAGCTATTGTAATTACTTATCACCTAAACCGTTTACTCTACTAAGAGACTCTTTATTGATTCAGTGTCTGCAAATTACTATCGTTTACTCCTTAAAGCTACAGTGCCTGTAACTGTGGACTTCAGTTATCATTTACTACTTAAAGCTACAGTACCTGTAAATTGGAATTAAAGTCTTTACCTTTTACTTTCTTTAATAAATATTCAACTATACGAAATCTGCAGTTGTGTTCCTTCATAACAAATGTTTAAACGTGACAAAAGGCCTACCTATTAGCCCTGAACTCCAAAGTTTACCCCATCTCACTCTTTTCTCCCCCCAACTTTACTCTCCATCCCCCGCCGCTGTGACCAGACGGGCAACACCTGAAAGCAAAGGGAGTGTGGGTGGGACAACAACAGGTAAGTGCAACTTAGATTATTATTATTATTATTGCAATTTATATAGCGCCAACAGATTCCGTAGCGCTTTACAATATTATGAGAGGGGATTTAACTATAAATAGGACAATTACAAATAAACTTACAGGAAACAATAGGTTGAACAGGACCCTGCTCGATCGAGCTTACATTCTATAGGAGGTGGGGTGTAAAACACATTAGGACAGGAATTTGCAATCAAATAAGGTGGACTGCCCTTTAGGAGAGGGCAAGAGACAGGTATGTGAGGTATTGGTTAGTCTTGGAGGCCATAAGCTTTCCTAAAGAGATGGGTTTTAAGGCACTTCTTAAAAGATGCAAGACTAGGGGAGAGTCTGATGGCGGTAGGCAGGCTATTCCATAGGAAGGGAGCCGCCCGCGAGAAGTCTTGCAAGTGCGAGTTGGCCGTACGAGTGCGGACAACAGACAGGAGGTGGTCACGGGCAGAGCGGAGAGACCGAGAAGGGACATACCTATGGATCTGTGAGGAGATATAAGAGGGGCTAGAGTTGTTCAGTGCTTTATAGGTGTGAGTTAGTACTTTGAATTGACTCATATAGCATACAGGAAGCCAATGTAAGTGGCTCCCCTGGGCCCTAGATCTAAAATGGCCCCTTTTTATACTCCCTTTATAACTCCACCCCACTTTCATTTTCTTAACCAATCCCCAGCTAACTGTAATAATGTGCCTGTCTCCTAGCAATGTCAAGGCCCACTCCCCTTAGCTACGCTGCTCCATGGGCTACATCATCTTCTTTTAAATGCTCAGTTACTCTACAGCTGAGACCCGCGACACTCATGCTGTGATTCTGATTTCAATCTGTTTAAATCTGTAATGATTGTTGATTCTATTAACCATGTCAGCTACTTCTTGGCTCCATATTACAGGTGCAGACTAATTATACTGTCAGCTGCAAAGTCTATCAGTATCTTGATGCTTTAACCATGTGCACACTGTGTGATGAGAGCTAATGGAGTAGCTGACATGTTTCATAACAGAAACAATACTTAACAGGAAACTAACATATCATAGCAGGAGCACTACTGAAGATGAGATTGTGTAAGGGAGAGCTAAGAGAGCGCTAGGGAGAGAGAGAGAGAGACAGTTAAAGCATTTTAGCATTTTACACAGACATGTACAGTGTGGGAATCCATCACAGTGATCCTAACTGTGTGGGATACTTACTAGTTCCCAATATTATGCCCAGCTCTGTGTGTTAGTTTCTCAGATGGCTACCTGTTGTGTGGGTATGTTTCTCAGCTCTGTTAGTGGTATGGTTATCTCTGTATTATACTCAGTTCTATATATTTTATAGATATCTTTATGTTGTGCCAGCTAGTTTTATTGTATTATTTATGTATTATGCGTGCGTATCTCTTTGCATTCTATTATTATCTCTGTGAAAGGAGGAGTATAGCGCCCCAACATCTTAAAACTTCACCAGCTGCCACAGTAAAAAAAATAATTGTAATTCAGTGGTAAGTCCCCACATTCAATACACTGTGCATTTTTGAGCACCTGTTTTGAAAAGAGAGCTGCTATGGATAATGGATCTATAAAGAGTGCAGAGACAGGTCACAAAATTAACTAGGGGAATTTAAGATTGTTAATTACAAAGAAAGACTGGAAAATCTGCACTTGTTTACCTTAGAAAGAAAAGGCAATAGGACATATGATAATATTATACAAATATATACAGTCAGTGCAAACACCTCTCTGGTAACTGGTTCATTAATGGGACTGTACAAATAACAAGATGTCACCCATATTACTTTGCTGCAGAGAGATAGATAGAATGGGGGGCTGGGCACTCAATTTGCAGATGAAATTTAATATAGATAAATTCAAAGTTATGCACTTCAGGGTAGACTTGAAGAAAGGAGATTTTGCCAATGGTAGTGGATTTTTTACTTACCTTTTGCCCCAGTAAATGCTACAATATCCTTTATTGGGATGAGGGAACAAGAAACTGTCACTTCTTTGGATTATGAATGGAAAGTATGAACAGTGTCTGTGCCTCATCTGCCACAGATCTCCATTGGTGTGCTACCTTGTGATTTATCCAGTGGAGAATCGATGGAGACACACCACAATGTATCTTGAAGGTTACTACCCCCTAACTCCAAGTCCCTTTTAAAGAGCACTATAATGTCAGGAACAGAAATGTGTATTGCTGACACTATAGTTATAAAACCACCATTTAGGTGGTCAGCCTCCCTTACCTTTTACTAGTTCCGCACGGGGTTCCTCGTGTCTGGCCATGCCGCAAATGTGCCTCCTTGGATTGATGATCTCAGGCAATCACAATGCTTTATCATAGGAAGCATTGGATTGGCTGGGATACTCAGTTTTGATGATCTCAGCCAAGGAGGTGGGGTGGGAAGCGGCACAGAACACTGCTCTGGGCAATCAGCATCTCCTCATAGAGATGGATTGAATTAGTGCATCTCTATAGGGAAAGTTCCTGTGACTATAGTGTCCCTTTAAATCTAAACCTCATTTAAAACAGTGCCTTTATTCATGGCTAGGCAATGACAGCGTTGACCATTTCAGTGTTTTCCTCAAACAATGCTGAACATTTCTAGCTGTAAAACTGACAGCAGTATTTTAATGCATATCTGATGAGCCCCAATGACTTACTCACCTTAACATGAATATCTTGAATGTAAGAATTTCTGTTTCTTAATTATTATATAATCAGTCACTAGTCCTACCTTCTTTTCTTTTTCATTAGGTTTGGTATAACCTTCTGTGCTGCAGTGCTCATTCATGTTTGGCATTGTGAGATGATGATTATTTTCATTTAAAATAAACCAAAATGTGCTACTTCAATATACCAAACAGAGTGGGAGCTAGAGCAGTGTTAACAAGAGAACTACCGTATATACTCGAGTATGAGCCGACCCGAATATAAGCCGAGGCCCCTAAAAAGTGGGAAAACGTATTGACTCGAGTATAAGACTAGGGTGGGAAATACAGAAGCTACTGGTAAATTTCTAAATAAAATTAGATCCTAAAAAAATATATGTAAATTCAATATTTATTTACAGTGTGTGTATATAATGAATGCAGTGTGTGTGTATGAGTGCAGTGTGTGTATGAATGCAGTGTGTGTGTGGATGAATGCAGTGTGTGTGTGTATGAGTGCAGTGTGTGTGTGTATGAGTGCAGTGTGTGTATGAATGCAGTGTGTGTGTGTGTGTATGAGTGCAGTGTGTGTGTGTATGAATGCAGTGTGTGTGTATGAGTGCAGTGTGTGTATGAATGCAGTGTGTGTGTATGAGTGCAGTGTGTGTATGAATGCAGTGTGTGTGTGTGTGTGTGTGTATGAGTGCAGTGTGTGTGTATGCGTGCAGTGTGTGTGTGTATGAGTGCAATGTGTGTATGAATGCAGTGTGTGTGTATGAGTGCAGTGTGTGTGTATGAATGCAGTGTGTGTATGAATGCAGTGTGTGTATGAGTGCAGTGTGTGTGTGTACTATGACCCCGCGGCTCTCACGAGACTTATACTGGGAGCTGACAGGGGAGCTGACCGGACCGGCGCGGAGGAGAAGGGAGCTGACAGGAGCTGCAGGAGAGGTAAGCGCTCTCTGCCAGCCCCCAGCCTGTATTATGGCAATGTAAATTGCCATAATACAGACAGTGACTCGAGTATAAGTCGAGTTGGGGTTTTTCAGCACAAAAAATGTGCTGAAAAACTCGACTTATACTCGAGTATATACGGTAACTAAAATGAAATATTCCTTCTTCTCAAATTAAAGGTACTCTGTAGGTACCAACATCACTTCATCGCATTGTCCCCTTAGCCCTTCAATGCAAAATACTAGAAAATATCTGCTGTTTCACTGAGTTTAACTCCGTAAAATTACCCCGGACTTCCTCTGGTTTTGCATGAGAACATCCATCGTCTTCAAATACCCCATAGGAGAGCATTGAAGCAATGCTTTCCTATGGGGAAGGCCTAATTTGTATGCGGAGCTCGCCACGCATGTGCATTATAATCCCCCCATTGTTTGACGTCGGTGAGGATGGGTCTTGGCGTTAGAATCAGGTACATTTAAAGTGTATTTAACCCTTTCCTGGCTGGGGACACCGGAGGGGGGCAGAGACAGAAGGATACTTTAGTGTTAGGGATTTTGTATTCCTATCACTATCGTGTTCCTTTATATAAACGCAATATCTGCTTTACCTAGATCTAAAGTTCAAAGTAATGTATGCTCTGCCAAATATTTATGGATATCCTGTGGAGATGTCCCGAATAGTTCGCTGGCGAATAGTTCCTGGCGAACATAGCTTGTTCGCGTTCGCCACGGCGGGTGAACATATGCGATGTTCGGTCCGCCCCATATTCATCATCATTGAGTAAACTTTGACCCTGTACCTCACAGTCAGCAGACACATCCCAGCCAACCAGCAGCAGACCCTCCCTCCCAGACCCTCCCACCTCCTGGACAGCATCCATTTTAGATTCATTCGGAAGCCGCATTCTTTTTTTTTTTTTTTAGACAGAAGTGTGTTATATTTGAGCATGCTAGGCTGAACGTGCGTATATCATGGCTAGTTGCACTGAGGGTATGAGTATATAGCAGTACATTGTTGTGAAAGATGGCTGTCATGTTTAGGGTGTAGCTTGCACGTTATCAACTGTGTCCCGGTGGTGCTTCACGTCCGGTGCGGGATTGTGGTGGCTTAAGGTGGAGGCGAGTGCTTGACGTGGGACAGGCTCTGCATTTCTGTTTGTGGCAGCAAGGCCCCGCCCCCCAGAAGCTGCATTCTTAGTGAGAGGAGGGACAGTGTAGCTGCTGCTGATTTAATAGGGCTAGGCTAGTGTATTCAGTGTCCACTACAGTCCTGAAGGACTCATCTGATCTCTGCTGTGAGGACAAGGAACGGGACATGGCTTGCTTGGTATCCAACCTTGTGCAAATGGGGAGTTTGCGGTTGTGCAAATGGACTGTTTGCGGTTGTTTGCGGTGCGTTAAACGGGGAGTTTGGTCTGTCACTGTGAAGCGGGCATAACCCTTACACTACCTGATCGATACAACATCATACCTGATGTTTTAAAGCACGTTATTCCAAACAATTTAGGAATGTTAGGTGATTTATGCCCTTTATGGATTAAAACCAGACTCTGCATCAACTATGTGATTTTCCATGGGAGTTTTGCCATGGATCCCCCTCCAGCATGCCACAGTCCAGGTGTTAGTCCCCTTGAAACAACTTTTCCATCACTATTGTGGCCAGAAAGAGTCCCGGTTTTAAAATTCGCCTGCCTGTTGAAGTCTATGGCGGTTCGCCCGTTCGCGAACATTTGCGGAAATTCGCGTTCGCCAATGGAAAATTTTATGTTCGCGACATCACTAATATCCTGTTGTCGCAAAACAGAGCAACCTAGGTCTTTTACAACAGGTTAAGTGGTATTGCTTTAACGTAATTCGAGAAACATTATTAGTGGCAGAGTATTTATTAAAAAAAATAATAAAATGTAAACAACCAGTTAATAAATTATCTAAAGATCCCCGTTTTAGTGGTGCGGTTTACATTTATAATTATATAATGTGCTGTCATGCATCACAGAACCTATCATTTCCCTGTTGTCTTTTGTGTTGTGTGGTTAACAATTATAGAGATGTCGGTGAATGAATGTTCTATGACCAAAAAGTGGAAAGTATATGGGAAGTCCCTAGATGAGTATCACCTGTAGGTGGTGTCTGGTCCTCTAGTATATAACTATCTAGTCTGTGCACAAGCAGTTAATCAAATGACACCTGATCACAAGATGTTAGGAGCCAGCACTTTGTCACTTTTATGTCTGTTAGCATTTGCAAGCCTGTTCTATGTCAATACAGCAGAAGGTGAGTTTTTTATTCTATATGTTTTCCTTCTTAACAGACTAATATGTTGATTTGCAAAAAATATATATTTTTTATGCTTATTAGATCTATATACATTTTTCTATTTGGCTTGGTTAAGTCAACACTGTTATGTTTTAATATTTTAAAGTTCAGCTTCTAAAGTCTTTCGACTGTAGATTACACCGCTAATATACAAAGCACTTCTCACCACAAGACGAGGACTGGGGAGAACAAGCTAATTGTAAACGTTGGTCAAAAATTCCCTTTTAGGAAAAATCTGCACCTTTTAATTTTACCATCTCGGTTATTTCTACCTAAAACGTGCAATCCTGTTTGCAAGCTATGCACATATCGGTAATAGAGAATAAACTTTTATATGGTGCCATTATCTTAAAATTCGGACAAATGCAGATACATATAGAAGGTTATGGATAGGGTAAGGTAGTATAGAAAAGATCCAAGCTTTTACCGTTTTAACTAAAAAGGTCTGTATTTATAAAATACTTTGAAAATGTAAATGCACTATTAGCACTATCCTGTCCCCCATATTATATTTAAAACTGAAATATATTGCATGAACAAAATATCAGATCTTTATTAAGTTGTATAAATGACATTCACATTTCTTTTGGATCGAATTGATCTTTACGGAAATCAGAGAAAAATGTTCTATAAATAGAATAGAAAGTAGTTTTTTTTTACTTATTAAACATTAACATTGTCTATTATCAAGTTCTTACGACAATCTGATTCTTTCTTTTCGTAATAATGGTATCCAGGCAGTGTATTTCTACTTTCTGTTTATATATTGTGGCATACAGACGAGTGTCTAGAACTATTTCCAGTACCGGAATACAAATAAATTATTTTTATATTTTATTATTTTACTACTCGGCTACCTTAAAAAAACAGAGCAAGGACAAGTGAATGTGTTTTTGCTATTACTAGAAGGTTTATAATTGCTACATAAAGTACATTGTACTGAGATACATTTTCTATTCCCTTTTTTATGCTGTAGGCTTGTTTGATTGTTGCTATACCTACACCAGGAAGCCTCTGCCTCCAAAACAAATTAAAAGTTATGTCATGCAGAATTCGTATGAAGTGTGTGATATAGACGCAGTAATGTAAGTTGTATTTAATTATTTTAAAAAAATCTATTTAATTTGTAGGCAATGCATATTACTTAGTTATATCATTTGTATGCATCTTAAAACAGATGGTTCTCGGTGTCCCAGACATTCCATGGTTTTGTCATGACCCCCCACAACTGCCTTTAAAATAAAATGGAAAAAAAAACACCTTTATTGACATGGTCAAAATAAAAAGTCTAACCCTTATTGTTCATTCTTTCATAAAATTATCTCTAAAACCCAAGGTGTACTGGGAAGGTAAGAAACACTGTATATATCATGTGTTCTCAAACTCCGGCCCCCCAGATGTTGCTGAACTACAACTCCCATGATTCTCTGGCTATCTATGTAATTCAAAGAATCATGGGAGTTGTAGTTCAGCAACATATGGGGGGCCGGAGTTTGAGGACCCATGGTATATACCTTGAATGGTTAAATATGTTGATGCTATTGTTTATTAATAGGTTATCTGCTGCAGATATCCTGTTTGCAAGATAGTGTTGGAGGATTGTCTACATTGTAAATACGCCAGCTATTAAGACACATGTTTGACGAGAAGACATTACCCACTTCTGAGTCAAATGTTGTGTTTTGTAATAGTGTTTTTGTGTGATTATTGTGTTTAATATGATGTTCTGCTAGTGTATGGTCCTGTGTGAGATCATGGGAGACAAATCAACTTTCTTACTTCATTTCCAGATTAATTACAAAAAGATTCAAAGTCTGTGCCAATCCCAAGGATAAGTGGGTCATGAATATCATTAAAACAAAAAGGTAGGACATTTTTTACTAACGCTTATTTTGTAGACAATAGAAGAGTCAGATATTCTCAAAATGATCAAATCGGATCACCCAAAAAATAAGAAGCAGGACTAAATAACATTTTGCAAAAAAATCACTTTGCTTCTAGTTTCAACCGTAATAAACTAAAACAGTCCATAAACAAATAGTGGTCAGTTAACCAAATGGCAAAATTTAGGGTATTTTTTTTCAACTTTCCATTTTAGCCTAAATTTTGCAAATTGGTTATTAATTCCTCTTAGTGCAGACATCAGTGATAAGGCTCTACAACAATGTACTGAATGCTTCAAAAAAATGCAAATCTATTCACCGAAGAAAAATTAAAATAACACAGAATAATGGTGAAGACAAATAGCTGCTGTACAGTTGTGTATCTCTGATTTTTTTTATTATACAGAAAGCAGTCCGGGTATTAAACCTCTCTCACAAGTAAGTGTATGTTGAGTTGTTAACACACTTTTTTGGAGTTAACATACAGCGAAATGTAGAACATATGATGTAGAATTATACCTCCCATGAAGCTTTTCCATCCTTAAGTCCTGCAAGGCATCCTGGAAGTGTAGTTCTATACAACAGTTGGAAATCTACATTTGCCTATTTTTGATCAGCGCTATTAGTAATAGTCTGTTTTGTTTTTTCTTCCATGTATATTTGAGATATCAATGAAATTAAGTAATCGGAGATGGTTAAACTACAAAAGAATTATGTCTTTGTGGTACTACAATTTTATGGTTTTGTGTTGTTTTTCACATAATAAAATCATTATATAGTTTTAAATATTTGATAAGTACACTTAGGACAATGAGCTCAATACTTCTCTCCTGTGGGAGAAGTAGGTATAATTTAATATTTTTTTTATTTTATTTTATAAACTGGATATGCTTTTTCCATTTTTTATTATTAGCATAATACACGTGCTAATCACGAGCAATGCCAAGTAAATGTCTTATTTGTAGCAGAGTTGCAGCTACTGCTGTTTGATGTTGGATGGCATTTTAACTGATGTAACAAAGATCATTATAATGGATTTAGGCCAAATACATTCCAATGCCAGGATCAAAGGGCTAATCATGTAATTTATTTATCATTATTTACAGCAAAGGACCGAAAAGCCCTGGGAAACGTGTGAAGCCTGCAAGTGACAGTTCTGGAAACTAAGCTCCTTTTTTTTTAACCTTTCATAATTTATATACTTGCATCATTATATTTACCTTTTTGTTTGCAAAAAGCTGCACAAAACTGGTTTCTGCTGAAACTGCTGAATATTTCTTTTCTATGACATTCTGATCATATTGCATCGTTATTGCGTGTGCTTTTTGGAGCATGTACACATACAGGATTATTCGCTAAAATGAAAACTGATCTCAACCTGAATTTTAAATTTAAGGTCATATAAGCCTAAATGGAACAATTCAAGTATGCTCCACATTCAGCTGACCTTAAATTTGAAATTCCGAATCAATTTACTTTGAATTCTCTCTTTAGTGTTTTTGTATATTGGGCTTTCAATGGTGTATGTGTATATTCCCTATTTCTTTGAATGAAAGTATAATAAAGGTCCTATATTTTGTCTTGCCTGGAGAAATTCAAATAAACTATAAAAAAAAAAAAAAAAAAATGTTTTGAGTCTTTGCTATTTTTCATATAAAAAATATAAACATAAACCGGATACCAAAAAGGAGTACTTTTCCTTACTGTAAACAACAATATGTACAGAGACTTGATGATGAAGAACAGGGTGAATTATTTTGGGAGGCATTCCACTCAGAACAGAATCGAATGGCTACAGAATCCACTATTCTGGGAATCACCAGGCAAACAACAAAGATCTCTAAAAGGAGGAGAAATAGAAAAGGAGGACAAGAGAAGAGAGAACAAACCTAAATATAGAGGACATTTTCAATCTAACAGGCCAATCACTAGAACCAGCTCAAGTGAAATTCTTGCAGAAAGACCTTAAATTTGCTGCCACTACAGATTGAAATGTTTTATTTTTTTTCAACGACCTGAGCCTTTTCAAAAGCAAATTGTTTTTGAAAACATTTTTTTTTTTTTTACAAAAGAGAGGAGAGGGGAATGGATGAGAGAAGTCATTTCACCCATGCAGATTTAACCCCTTAAGGACACATGACGTGTGTGACACGTCATGATTCCCTTTTATTCCAGAAGTTTGGTCCTTAAGGGGTTAAAAGATAAATCCGAATTATTTCCCAAAGGAATGATTTCAGATGAAATGGAAATATTTCAAACACTGATAACGAAAGACCTAAAAAATAACTTAATACATTTTAAAAAGTAAATAAATATCAACAAAACTTATCTTACAATGAAAATACAGCTTTAAAAAATATGCAGAGAAATAACAACATCACAATAAAAATAGCAGATGAAGGGGAGTAGTTGTTCTATTAACAAATAAATATATAGAAGATGCTGAAAGGATAATTGCTGATAACTACGTACGAGAAGCTTACAGCTAATCCTACAGAACAAATAAAAATACATTTGAAGAATATATAAAGAAAGGCCTAGGTGCGGGTATCTTAAAGTTAAGGAAGTGAAATATTCATCAATATCTAATCCAATAACCATCAAATTTGATCAATTACCAAAGATTCATAAGGATGTTAATAACCCACTGGTAGACCAATCATCTCTGCGATAGATTGTGCCTACTGTACTGCAACCTATAGTGATAGTGATAATCCAGCACATTTAAAAGATACTATCCATATTTGACAAATTTTAGAACTAATAAGGAAAAAAAAATTGCCTCCTTAACCTGTGATATACATTTCCTACACAGCATAGTTTCCCATAATATTGGCATAAAGGTAGTCTAACATTTTTTTGAAATCTGATATTAGAGAATGACAAGCAAATTTTATCTTGGAAGGAATCCAATTGATCCTTACCAATAATTATTTTTCACATTCAGAAGCAAAGAACAACGATGGGCATCAAATTCGCTCCCAGTTATACCAACTTATTCGTGTCCTGTTGGGAGGAACTCCATGTCCTCCAAGACCATGACTGGAGTGGGAGTTTGATGTCACTGTTTTATAGCTGACATATTTTTTATTTGGAAGGGTCATACAACAGATCTTAATTCCTTTTTATCATATCTTATATTTATTATATCTATAACAATAACGACTGGGGGATTTTACTAACATCTACTTTCAGGGCCCAATAAATCTGCATTGTTTTTGCACTGTATAACATTGAAATTATAAGATTTATTTATACTTTTAAAAATTTGTATTACTCTATAGTGAATATACCCCTCAGAAAGTAAATACATATTTATGATTAATAATACTAATTTCACTAATAATGTTACCTAAAAAAATAGACAAGATTTATCTATAGTAAAAACCAAAGAAAATAAAAAGTTACCTGCACTCTCTCCTTAATCCCTATGTATATTTAGACAAATGGAGGTCATTTAGTTGCTTCTATGGCCATTGGAGGGAATGCCCGCCTGCCAACGTCAAGACAGACCCCCCTAAAGCGGGTCCTACACTGACCTTTCAGCCTGCTTCCTTGGGCTTCTGGCAAAGATATCTCTAATGAGACGGAGAGGGGTATTTTTTATATACACCCCTATATACTTATTAACCCTTCATAGGGAACACATAGGTTGGGTGGCAGCATTGTAACAAGGCTGTGTGATACAACGTATATACAAATACAAAAAGATAAGTCCTGCGCTCACTCCCATCACTACTGGGCCGGCAGCAATGACCTCAGTACACATCAGCCCCAATATATAGTAAAAACCAAAGAAAAGAAAAAGTTACCTGCGCTCTCTCCTTAATCCCTATGTATATTTAGGCAAATATGGCCATTGGAGGGAATGCCCGCCTGCCAACGTCAAAGCAGACCCCCCTAAATTGGGTCCTACACTGACCCTTCAGCCTGCTTCCTTGAGCTTCTGGCAAAGATATCTCTAATGAGACAGAGAGGGGTATTTTTTATATATACCCCTATATACTTATCCCCTGCTGATTTTGAACGTTTGCCTACTGACAAAGAAAAGATCAGTCTATAATTCTAATGGTAGGTGTATTTTAACAGTGAGAGACATAATAACCAAAAAAAATCCAGAAAAACGCATGTCAAAAAAGTTATAAATTGATTTGTATGCCAATGTGTCCTCTTCGACTTAGTACTTGGTGGCAAAACCCTTGTTGGCAATCACAGAGGTCAGACATTTCTTGTAGTTGGCCACCAGGTTTGCACACATCTCAGGATGGATTTTGTCCCACTCCTCTTTGGAGATCCTCTTCAAGTCATTAAGGTTTCGAGGCTGATGTTTGAAAACTCGAACCTTTAGCTCCCTCAACAGATTTTCTATGGGATTAAGGTCTGGAGACCTTAATGTGCTTCTTCTTGAGCCACTCCTTTGTTGCCTTGGCTTTGTGTTTTGGGTTATTGTCATGCTCGAATACCGATCCACGACCCGTTTTCAATGCCCTGGCTGAGGGAAGAAGGTTCTCACCCAAGATTTGACAGTACAATCCATCGCCCCTTTAAAGCGGTGCAGTTATCCTGTCCCCTTAGCAGAAAAACATCCCCAAAGCATAATGTTTCCACCTCCATGTTTGACAGTGGGGATGGTGTTCTTGGGGTCAAAATTCCTCCTCCTCCAAACACGGCGAGTTGAGTTGAATCCAAAGAGATCATATTGGTCTCATCTGACCACAACACTTTCACCCAGTTCTTCTCTGAATCATTCAGATGTACATTAGCAAACTTCAGATGGGCCTGTACATTTGCTTTCTTGAGCAGGGGGACCTTGTGGGCATTGCAGGATTTCAGTTCTTCACGGAGTAGTATGTTACCAATTGTTTTCTTAGTGACTATGGTACCAGCTGCCTTGAGATCATTAACAAGATCCTCCTGTGTAGTTCTAGGCTGATTCCTCACCGAGGTGAGATCTTGCATGGAGCACCAGACTGATGGAGACTGACAGTTATTTTGTGTTTCTTCCATTAGTGAATAATCGTACCAACTGTTGTCACCTTCTCACCAAGCTGCTTGGCAATGGTCTTGTAGCTCATTCCAGTCTTGTGTAGGTCTACAATCTTGTCCCTGACATTCTTGGACAGCTCTTTGGTCTTGGCCATGGTGGAGAGTTTGGAATCTGATTGATTGATTGAATGTTTCTGTGGACAGGTGTTTTTTATACAGTTAATGAGCTGAGATTAGGAGCACTCCATTTAAGAGATTTAATTGGAGGAGTGCAATTCTCGCTTTTCTTCCCCAATTCTCCTCCATGAGGAGCACTGGATTGGACGAGAAGAAGAGTAGGCATGATGTCGCGGGAGGCAGGTCAATCAGTTGCATGGACTGGATCTTGGTGCCAGAAAAAGGATATAGGAGTAATTATTTCAGATGACTTAAAGGTAGGAAGACAATGTAATAGAGCAGCTGGAAATGCTATCAAAATGCTTGGTTGTATAGGGAGAGGTATTAGCAGACAATGTAATAGAGTAGCTGGAAATGCTATCATAATGCTTGGTTGTATAGGGAGAGGTATTTGCAGTAGAAAGAGCTACTAAACTGGTTCATGGATTGCAGGATAAAACTTACTAGGAAAGGTTAAAGGAACTTAACATGTATAGCTTGGAGGAAAGACGAGATGGGGGGGATATGATAGAAATATTTAAATACATAAAGTGAATCAACACAGTAAAGGAGACTATATTTAAAAGAAGGAGAACTACCACAACAAGAGGACATAGTCTTAAATTAGAGGGACAAAGGTTTAAAAATAATATCAGGAAGTATTACTTTACTGAGAGGGTAGTGGATGCATGGAATAGCCTTCCAGCTGAAGTGGTAGAGGTTAACACAGTAAAGGAGTTTAAGCATGCGTATAGGCATAAGGCTATCCTTGACTTAAGATAATGCCAAGGACTAATTAAAGTATTTAGCAAATTGGGCAGACTAGATGGGCCGAATGGTTCTTACCTGCCGTCACATTCTATGTTTCTATGGTTTTTTTTCGATTTAGACACTAAATACAGAGGAGAACACTTTAGCGTTAGGAACACGGGTATATTTATTTATAAAAGATTTCTCTCATGTTCAAATATGTCCTGGGACCACAAACAATGCATTGTTACAATAGGGTAAAGCATAATATATATATAAAAAAAAAGTAATATTAACCCCTTAAGGACACAACTTCTGGAATAAAAGGGAATCATGACGGAATATTTCCCTCATGTGTCCTTAAGGAGTTAAAATACCCAGAACAATATTAAAAATACAAAGTAATATGTAAATACACATATACATTTAACACAAAATAGGTAAGAAAAATAATCAACCATGATTACAGGTGCATTCTGCACTGAGATATGTGGACTGGGATTTCTTAAGGGATTTTAGTGTGGAGGAAGATTTAATTGTGTCCTGGAGGTTGTTCTATACTTGCAGTGCTCTATACTTGCAGTAAAATAAGGATCAGGCTACTTTTTTACATTGCAGTATGCTAAATAAAGTGCTGGTACACTGAGATTATAGGAAGTGGGAACGGCTGGAGAGAACATTCTACTCAAGTAGGGTGGGAGCTTTCCAGAATACAAAAGACAAAAAAGACTTGAGGGACAGGAGAGCCTGGCCCTAAAGTCCAGAGAAGGACTAAGTGGGCAAAGAGGACATAACCCAAATAATTCAAGAGAAAAAGAGTACCTTAAGCAGATTTTGAGGACCCGAGTGCCAAAGACACACAGATATTAATTCTCAAAGAACCGCCAAAGATTTACCCACATTAAGAGTAACGACTCAATCAAAAGGTTAAAAATACGAATATCAATATCTTTATTCAATACTATACATAAGACTGTTTCAAATACATAAACGTGAAGCCAAATAAACTAGTGATACAAAAAATCTACTAGTGACTTAAAGCGGCACTGTCAGGGCCGAATCACGTTTTTTTTTACGCCCACCCTCCCGACTCCACTACATCTAACTGACCCCCTAGTCACCCCAAAATGCCCCTAAACCCCCCATATTACCTATTTTTTTTTTAACTTTATTTTGTGCCCAGACCTAGGTCCTGGGCGCCGCCATCTTTGTGTGGGTAGATGAAGTGCCTGTGGGACACGTCATCTGCCCACACTAGATAGCGCTGTGAGATTCCCGCGTATGTCCAGTTAAACACTTGGGCATTCGAATGGGAATTTAATCTATTCATTCATCAGAAAGACGAATGAATAGAAATGTCAGATGAACAAACAAACACTGAATATTGGTGTTTGTTCGTTCAGTTTATTACAAGGAGGGAGCTACCGCTCAGGGGTAAATAACAATGAGGGGGGGACTTATTGTCCTTCCCCCCAGGCCCCCACCCCTAAGCGGCGGGTGTGGGCCATAAAAGAAAATGAAGGGGGGGATTGTCCTCTCCCCGGCCTCCACCCCTGAGCGGCGGGTGGGGGCCACAAATGATAATGGGGGGAGCAATTGACCTCCCCCCCGGCTCCCACCCCTGAGTGGTGGGTGGGGGCCATAAATAACAATGGTGGGGACCTATTCTACCTGGCCCCCACCCCTGAGGTAGTGGGAATAAATAACAATGAGGGTGGGGACCTATTGTCCTGCCCCCTAGCCCCCACCCCTGAGTGGTGGGTGGGGGCCATAAATGATAATGAGGGGGGGACCTTTTGTCCTCCCCCGTGGCCCCCACCCCTGAGCGGCGGGTACAGACCATAAAAATGATGGTGGGGACCTAGTGTTCTGAGCCAAATTGCAGGGTGGGGCAAGGCTTTATAAGCCTTTCCCCGCCCTGCGAAGCTCAGTCTGTGCCGTGCCCTCGCCGGGTGAAGATTAATAAAAAAATATATATTTTTCGTCTTAATTTTTTTTGGGGTGGGGGCTGGGGGGAGGACAATAGGTCCCCCCCCCCCCCCATTATCCAGCAAATCATGCCGGGGGGACAGGTTATAGGGAAATCCTCCCCAGCTCTGCCGGCCCCCCTCATGCTGCAGCCGCCCGAGCACTCTGCAGAGAGCCTCTGGCGGCTGCAGCTTTGCCCGGACTCGTGCGTCCATGAGGGCGCAACGCCTGGGCGCAGCATTAGGAGAGGGGCTGACAGGAGGGAAGTGCTCAGCGCTCCCTCCTGTCACTCCCTCACTGTAGCGTGGCCAAGCCCTGTATGGTCCGCAGGTACAGGGAGCATCTGTCTCCTGTACCCGGCCGGACTGAGTGTGCACTTCCTTTTAGCCCGGCCGGGTATAGGAAACAAAATCTCCCTGTACCCGTGGACCATACAGGGCTCGGCCACGCTACAACAGAGGTAGGGGAGGGTGGGGGGATAAATTGACGGGGGGGAAGAAATTGACAGGGGGGGAGGGAGAGGGAGGAAGAAATTGAAAGGGGGGGAGGAAGAAATTGACGGGGGGAGGGAGGTGGAGGAAGAAATTGAAGGGGGGAGGAAGAAATTGACAGGGATTGGGGGAGGAAGAAATTGACAGGTATGGGGGGAGGAAGAAATTGACAGGGATGGGGGAGGAACAAATTGACAGGGATGGGGGAGGAAGAAATTGACAGGGATGGGGGGAGGAAGAAATTGACAGGGATGGGGGGAGGAAGAAATTGACAGGGATGGGGGGGAAGAAATTGACAGGGATGGGGGAGGAAGAAATTGACAGGGATGGGGGGAGGAAGAAATTGACAGGGAGGGAGGGAGAAAGAAATTGACAGGGAGGGGGCAAAAAAGCTATTGACAGGCAGGGGGGAGAGAAAGAAATTGACAGGGAGGGGAATTGACGGGGGAGGGAGGGGGAATGAGAGTGGGGAGGGGGAGGGGAGAAGAGAGTGACAAGGAGGGGGGGTAGAAGAGAGTGACAAGGAGGGGGGTAAAAGAGAGTGACAAGGGAGGGGAGAAGAGAGTGACAAGGGAGGGGGGGAGAAGAATGTGACAAAGGAGGGGGGGGAGAAGAGAGTGACAAGGGAGGGAGAGGGGGGAGAAGAGAGTGACAAGGGAGGGAGGGGGGGGAAGAGAGTGACAAGGGAGGGAGAGGGGGGAGAAGAGAGTGACAAGGGAGGGGGGAGAGATTGACATCCATCACACGCACACAATCACACACAAAGCACCCCTTACACACAAAGACAATGCACCCCTTGCACACAGAAAAACACACAATGCATTACACACACAATGAATTAGACACACACACACAAGCAATGCAACCCTTACACACAATGCATCCCTTACACTCACAGAAACACACAATGCATTCCTTACACACACTCAATACACCCCTTACACACACTCAATGCACCCCTTACACACGCACACACTGCATCGCGTACATACACAGAAACACACCTTGCAGCCCTTACACATACAAACACAGTTTCACACAATGCATTCCTTACACACATATCAGGACATCCCCTACACACTCCACCCCCTGTGAACAGTTGGTGGAACATGAAGGTGGACCCTGGGACCCAGACCTTGAGCTGTGTAAAGGGCCCCCAAAAATGGAGCTGCTTCCCGTTCTCCCAGAACATTGATTTTTGTTACCACAGTTACAAACAGCCTCCAGAGAGCCTGTTCTACACCAGACCAGTGGAGCCAGACTGCAGCTAGAGCCCATCATCATCCTCATCTGGTTGTAAGTAGGCAATCTAGCATATTATTCGTGGCACTAATCTCTAATTTACCTCACATTAAAGAAACACTATAGTCCCCAGAACCACTGCAGCTTAATGTAGTGGTTCTGGTGTCTATAGCCTGCCCCTGCAGGCCTTTTAATGTAAACACGGCGGCACTCCAGCACTGGCGTTAGTTAACATGGCAGATCATATGGGTGGGGCATTGTGATGTCAAATGGGGGGGGGGGGCAAACTTTACTTTTGCCTAGGTCGGCCGAGGTCCCCCTGCTATGTCAGGTAAAAGGGGGGACAAAGGTAGAAAATTAATTGGAAGGGTTTAGGGGGGCTACTAATATGGATGGGGGAGGGGTAGGTAGAAAAATAATTGGAAAGGGTTAGGGGGCTACTAATAAGGATAGGGGGAGAGGGGTAGGTAGAAAAATAATTGGAAGGGTTTAGGGGGGCTACTAATATGGATGGGAGGAGAGGGAGGTAGAAAAATTATTGGAAGGGGTTAGGGGACTACTAATATGCATGGAAGGGGTTAGTGGGGTACTAATATGCATGGAGGGTGTAGGGGGGTTAATATGCGTGGAAGGGGTAGGTGGGGTTCTTTTGTGCATGGAAGGAGGTTCTAATATTCATGGGAGGGGTAGGGGTGGTTCTAATATTCATGGAAGGGGTAGGTGGGGTTCTAATATAAATGGAAGGGGTAGAGACGGGTAGTAAAATGTATGGAATGCATTTCTGACAGTGTCACTGAATGGCAGTTAGGAAATGTGGTCACCCTAAGTCAGGGGCAGTATTACACAATCTGTATAAAAAATATAAAAAGCAATCTGCAAAGTACAAAATGTTTGTGTCATATGTCGTGCTAAAAATTAA
The DNA here is from genome assembly GCF_036172605.1 of Pelobates fuscus. Classification (NCBI taxonomy): domain Eukaryota; kingdom Metazoa; phylum Chordata; class Amphibia; order Anura; family Pelobatidae; genus Pelobates; species Pelobates fuscus. The sequence continues at coordinate 68,262,545 of NC_086318.1, forward strand.
GCTAGGAATGTGCATATTTTTTTTTAAATAATTTTTAGAATAATGATACAGACATTTTATTTCTTACATTTGTGATGATTCTTTTTTTCCTCTCTATATTCAAGGGACACTATAGTCACCAGAACCACAACAGCTAAACGTAGTAGTTCTGGTGTCTATAGCATGTCTTTGCAGGCTTTTTAATGTAAGCACTGCCATTTCGTAAAAAGGCAGTATTTACATTACTGCTGAGGAATACCTCTAGTGGACACTCAGATGGCCACTAGAGGTGCTTCCTAGTCGAGACATGAATGCCGGCCTATGAAGTATCTGCGCATGTGCGGCAAAGCTGCGCATGCGCACCAGAGAGCAATGACGCTTCTGAATAGAAGCGTTTTATTGCTCCCTGCTCGCACCCTCCTATTTCGTCATTTTGGCATCAGGAGGATCCCGGCGCTGTATCCGGGTAAGTAAAACCCCTTCCCTGTAGTGACCCTTTAATGTTATTATTTAATCATTTATATAGCGACTGCAAATTCCGTAGCTCTGTACAATGGGATAAACAACTCCTAGTTTACGGAATAAGAATATACCCGGCGAGTAAAAATGCTATCCCCCCAGATTTTTGGGGGTTCCTACGCCCATGTATAAACATAATCGCCCCATCAGGACCAAAGCATGCCGTTTCCCCTGTAAGATACTTAAACACTATGCCTAGGTATTACACTCCACACTAACTATAAGTAGGATCGTTAAACTACCCCATTCTCAAAAATCCATCTGTTGAACAATATTCTGACTCCCTATCCTAATCCTGCAACACACTAGCTGCGTAGAAGCAGATCTAAAGAAAAATTATCAGGCTATATAGAGAACCTTACAAAGATTTAAAAAAATGCCTAACGGCAGCGTCTTAGCTCGATGCACGTTTCGGCGCTATGGTGCGCCTTTCTCAAGAACATTGAAGTCCAGGGAGCCCGTCGCCTATTTTAAAGGGTGAAGGATACACCCCTCAGGTTGCATCATGCGGCCAATCCAGTGCCACAACGTCAAAGTGGGAGGGGGCTGAAGATTACTCGCGGCATAAAGCCAATTAAATAAGCGTGGAAACAATCGAAAAGTAAACAGCAGGCACTGGGACCACCTGCAGAGCCGAGTTAACCCCTAAGAGTTTGAAATAGACCATGGGCAATAAAACCGCCTGTTTCTCTGAGCCAAATTAACCCCTAGGAGTCTGGAGGCATTCAGAGTAACGTTCCCTGTACATAATACAAGTCTTCTACTATATGATAAAAGATACATTATGCATTAGGATCACTGAATATTATTTTAAGTTTGTAGACCATAGGGATATATATTAATTAATGAGGATCAGGAGATATTTAAAAGAGATGGTATTTTATGGTTCAGATGTAAAAGTAGATGCTGATTAAATACATCGTCATATTTCTAGATATTATGAAATCATAAACTGTCAGCATCACTAATTAAGGGCCCCTGTTCATAAATGTCAGTTGAAGTGTAATAAAATATATGATGAAATTAGGATACTTTCACAGTAGCTATTTATAAGATACACTAGGCAGGCTGCATAGATTTTTTTCCTTTTTTAAGTCACTAGCATGGTTTTTGTATCACTGGTTTCTTTGTTTCACATTTATGTATTATGTATTATGTACTATATATACGTATAGTATTGAATACACATATTGATATTCATATTTTTAACCCTTTGATTGAGTTGTTACTCTTAATGTGGGTAAATCTTTGGCGGTTCTTTGAGAATTAATATCCGTGTGTTTTTGGCACTCGGGTCCTCGCTCTCAAATATCCGCTTAAGGTACTCGCTTTCCAGAAAAGGTTCTTAAACACAAGGCTGGAAAGATGGAGGGTGCGTCTGGATTCCAGCGATAGGTAGTTTAGCTTTTAATTTGTGTTGGTCATGTAATTAGTAATTACGTTGTACTACAAAGCGATAGAAAGAGTTATACAATGTAGTAAGGTCCATACCACTACATACTCATTTTCAATGACCGACATTAGCATTTGTTGTACAATCTGTTTCCTTACTGCGGGGCTTAGGCAGGGTTTGTTTCTGTACCTGGCACCTAGAGTTTTTCAACGTGGAGTCCAATAGATAGATTAGGGTCCAGTGTACTATGTGATTTTGTTTTGACACATAGTTCTGAATTTATTAATTTACGTAATTTAGGTACTGTTTCAAAAATCATTGTGACAGTTTTGTCAGTGTTTAGGAAACGTTTGTTATCCGCTATCCACTTTTCTACCTGTGCAAACTGGTCTTGGAGCACGGCCTGAAGCTGTGGTAAATTTGGTTTGCTAGCATAGATTACTGTGCTCCTTTAATACACAGCACTAGAACTTTCGTAGGGAAACGTAAATACTAATACAATAAAGGAAATTCAGTAATGGATGGGATATTTATAAAGCTATAAAGAAAGTGCAGGTAAACAAGTGAATGCCAGTACTAATAATGTTAACAAGTAAGAAGAAACAGTCTGAAATTCAGTTAGTCCAAATCTGCTCTCACAGTCTATGTTTCTTTTCAGGGTTGTACCTGATGGTTAAGGAACTCCTTTGTTACAATTTAATAACCTCACAGCTCAAAATATCTAATGAGTTGTTTTTAATTATTTCATGACGTGTAGCTGAAGGGTGTGACCTGGTGATGGGATATTTCTGGGGATTTTTCATATTGTTGCAAACCATTTATCTACGCAAATACATTTGTAAACACTCATTACTGTTTATTTTAATTTTTTTTTGTTTAAACGCCTTCTTACGTTCATACACACCACGCGTTACAGATAGTTCTCCTAAACAGTCCCAAGCACGATAGCAAAAAGGAGGAACTGAAAGATATGTGTTCCGAAGACAGATTGCTGTTCTGGGAGAACCTGGCAGTAAGAGGTGTGCATGACTCCAAATTAGGTCAAAAAGGCCAGTAAGTTCACAGAGTGGCTTTCACATTACCAAAATTTCCCAGAGTGGACCAATGGGCTTGTGAACTTAGCTCCAAGGAGCTCACTAAATTGTCACCTCTATTCTGGCTTGCTCCCCAGATTATTTTCATGAGCTATAAGTTATGGGATCACTGGGTTTATATAGTGATATATACAGACAATTGCTCCTTTAATAATGTATGTAAAAAGATAGATAGATAGATAGATAGATAGATAGATAGATCACATTTTCCTGCTCTCAAATTCAGCCCATCTGTTTAAGTCCAGTGGGATGATGCGTTGTCATGAGAATCTGTTTAACCCTTGGGGGTCGCAGGTTCAGTTCCCAGCAGTTACTCAATAGTAATATCCCCTGGATGTTTGGCAAAGGTGCCATCCCCAGGACGTACTTAAAAAACAGAGCAATCTGAATGTACCTTTTCTGGTTAAACACTTTTTTTATCATTGCAGACAATATGAACATAATGAGTGAAGGCTCCACCTAAAAATCTCTAGGTTTAATCTCTACCTTAACTCGGGTTGTGGGTGAACAGGGATGGTTTAGGACTGGGTCAGGTGCAGTACCAGTGGACTCCAGGCACTATAATCCATTCAATGAGATAAAATGTTTATACTGCCTACAGTGTCCCTTTAAGAGTATTCTATTTAGGAGATGGTGCTTTATTTAAAGGATACTCCAAGCACCATAACCACATCAGTGATTTGAAGTGGTCATGGTGTGTGTAGCCTGTATGTGCAGCGTTTCACTATGAAGACATTTGCTGATCGAAGTGTAACTCCAGCTCTATCAGCGTCATTAGAGTGTCATTGGCTATTACAAAACAAGAGAGACTCTGTGAATATTAGACAATAAACAGCTTACATTGCATGCTGGTGACAGATGACTAATGATGGCACGACTCCATCACAGCCTCAGCCCTTCCTCCCTGGCATCACTTCCACTCCAGCCAATGGGTGTGACATCACCAGAGGATGGGTGACATCACCAGAGGAGTGACATTACCGGGACAACTTGCCCTTCACCGTGGCATTACGGGTTTTTGCTTCATTCATTTATTTCTATTTTTGGGGTATTTGGGCGGTACCAGTACAGTAAGGGTTACTTAATTCAAAACACCGATTTTTGGTTGGAGTAACCATTTAACCCTTTAGTTAGGTTTAGTTCTAGTTTTTCAGCGATTGATTAGAAGACGATTCACCTATACAGTAACTAACACTGGAGCCGGCATACCTCGGGCACTCAGAGAGGTTTATTTTTTTTTGCAAAAATCATTGGGACGGCAATATCAGGACACTGTTCACACACAGAAATGACAGCAGAACGACTAAAAATTGGATCTTAAACATTCAAACTATTTGGTGACTGACAGTGTTAGCAGTAATGAGATAACTGGCCACCTCAGGCTAGCCAGCCGCTACAAAAAAAGTTAGAAACAAATATAAAATAATAGCCTATAGAGGTCTAACAATTATATAACTATCAGGAGGATTTTATTGGCTTTATTTTTTTATTTATTTGCTGTTTGTTTGTTTTATTTTGCCAGCCATCACACTGCTTAACTGTCTAATTTTGTCCAATTTTTTATATTAACCTGTCGTTAACATCATCTAGCAATAATAACTTAACAAAAGCTCGATGAATCCCATTAACAGTGTCCTTGGGGAAATTATCACACGCATTGAGTTTTTTTATCTCACCTATTATGGAAATAATAATCACAACAAGAATAATCAATTTGCCTCAATGGATTGAATTTGGCATTCTTATTATTGTTATTTTATGCATAAAATACACCATAGTGTTTTTAAACAAAAAGAAAGAAAGTTTCAAACAGAGGCTTAACTAGAAATCACCGGGCCCCGGTGCAAAAATTACCCTGTCATTCCTTCCCCCCCAGCTCCTCCATGTGTCTCACCCCTCCCCCCCAGCTCCTCTATGTGTCTCATTCCCCCACCCCCAAGTCTACCCATGTGTCTCATCCCTCCAGCTCCTCCATGTGTCTCATCTCCCTCAGCCCATCTGTGTATCTCCTTCCCCCCAGTCCCTCCATGTGTCTCATTCTTCCCCCAGCCCTTCTATGTGTCTCATTCTCCCCCCCAAAGCCTTCCCATGTGTATCATCCCTCCATCTCCTCCATGTGTCTCATGCCCCTCAGGCCCTCTGTGTATCTCCTTCCCCCCAGTCCCTCCATGTATCTCCTTCCCCCCAGTCCCTCCATGTGTCTCATTCACCACCCAGCTCCTCTATGTGTCTCATGCTTCAGAGCTCCTCAATGTGTCTCATCCCCCCTGCCCCGTGTCTCACTCCCCCATGTCCCTCCATATGTTTCAATTCCCCCAAGCTACTCCATGTGTCTCATTCTCCCCCGTGTCACATTTCCCCTCCATGTATCTCAATTCCCCCTCATCCTTGCATGTGTTTCAATTCCCCCAGCCCCTCCATATGTCTCATTCTTCCCCCATGTGTCTCATTCCCCCTTCCATGAGTCTCAACTCCCCCATCCCCTTCATGTATCTAATTCCCCCCCCCCCCCCATGTGTCTCATTCACCCTTCATTTGTTCAGCTTTCACCCTAGTCCCTTCCATGTGCCCCCCAGGGCCTTCCATGTGTCTTCCCATCCTCCCCCCAATGTGTCTCTCCTCATCCCCTTCTGTACTTGCTCTTCTCATCTATGTAGGATGGCTGACGTGACCGCAGTACCCAGTCTGACAGAGGAAAACAGAGGACCCTCTACCGCTCAGCCACACTGCATACAGTAACTGGTAGAAGCGGAATGCTGTGCATCAGTGCACTGGCCCTGAAGTTATGCCGGTGTGCTCACGTTCACAGGGGTTCACAGGGCAGCTTTTTTGCGACCGCTATTATTACGCTACAGGTTCCAAACTCAATAACACAGGTCACTCTATTCAAACTCAACGGGAATTATTCACTAAATTCCAAACAGTAGTGAATTGAATTTAAATTGTGAAATAAAGCAAATGTAAAAAGCTCCAATTCAGCTACAGTCACAGATCAGCTATTATAATCTGTATGTTACAGTTAGATTTTAAGGTCACCACGATTTACTGTTTAGTGAATAAACCCCAGCTTGTTTCCCATGGCCTTCCAAATAAAAGATTAAACCGGTTTTGTCATCATGGGAAATGCCATCCATAATAAACAATTTAGGAATGACCTTGTATTTGATTTAGAGTATGTTCAATCTTAGGAGGAGACAATGCAGGGGAATTCCTCAAGATAGGGGAGTGAACGTACTCGTGTGATCACTGACTACTACCGTATATAATAACCTGTCCTCAGTAGGAGAGACTAAAACCTTAGCACCTGAACCACGGATACATTGTTAAAGATTAATGACTACTTCAGGGATTATCATGCACGCCTTACCCTTCATCGTTATATCCCTTCTGTGCATTGCTAGTGTCACACAAGGTAAGATGTGTATGTTATTTCAGTGTCCATGTATCAGAGTATATTCAAACAGGATTATTCACTAAATACAGAATTAAAAGAGAATTTCAAATTGTAGAGCCACAGGCTTATTTACAAAAGTAAGACTTTTCAGGGACTCAAAGTGAATTTTACATTTAAGGCAATAATAGTTTAACTGCAAAAAAATCTCCAAGTCAGTTATATAATTCTAGTTTGGCTATTTTGGTCTAAAATTTGAAATTCATTTTGCTTTCTCAAATAGTCTTTCTTTAACCCAGCAATGGAGCCAAAATTTAAATATTCACAAAGACAGGTGTGTTTCATTTCAGGTCAAAAATGAGAAATTCACCACACCGTAAATAGCCTTTCTAGTGTGTATTTGCACATATATTATTATTATTCCTCAAACGCCGGCCCTCCAGATGTTGCTGAACTACAACTCTCATGATTTTCAGCCTATCTATTTCATTGATAGGATCATGGGAGTTGTAGTTCAGCAACATCTGGAGGGCTGGAGTTTGGGGAAACCAAGGGTACTTACTGGTGAGAGGATCTGGCTGGGATTGAGGGTCTGGCAGATTTTGTAGTTAGAAGTCAGTGACATCGCCACTATTGTAACCAGCTGATCCGTGTTTGTGTATATGTGTAATTAGTGCGCTTACATGTGTCAGAGTTTGCTGTTGATAAATAATTAAGTAACAAATATTCATAAAAGTTTGTAAAAGAGTGTAAATCAAATGATGTACAAAGTAGACACCATTTAACAAATTAGCAAACATAGCGCAGATAAGGAGTGATTTATTATATGGACAGACAGGGTATATGTAGTAATATTGTCCTCTTCACTGACATCTCGACTGTCAGAAATCGCAAAGGAAGTGTAATAGAACAGAGTAACTTATTAACTCAGTAGTGTGTTGTTATGCATGTGGTCAGCATTAAATCCCAGACTCTGCACCATGACTACTTAAACAAACATATCATATTCAATAACTACAACAGGAAGCTAATTAAAGGGGACGTAAACAAAACAAAAAAGCATAAACTACTAGCTATTTCTGTTCTGAGGCCAAGTTTTCCAATCCTCCACCACTGTTGATATTTTCCCTAATTGCCCAGGAAGGGGGGCCTTGTGACCATTGGCTGTTGAAAGCAGACGTATTTGCACAGACTTCATATTAACCCCTTAAGGACGCAGGACGCAGGACGTCCTAAATTTAAGATGTACTTACCCGATCGCCGTCGTTCCCCCGGCGGCGATCGGCGGTGCTCCCGTTGTGGGGAGACTGCCTGCAGCCCAGACAGTCTACCCATGGCAGATTAGGACCCCTGTGGCCATGTGATCGCTCAACAGGGCGACCACATGGTCACAATAGGTGTCCTAGTGTCTGCCTGCAGGGGGACTGTCTGTGCTGACAGGCAGGCTCCCTGCTGCTGTAAAATCATTAAAAAAAAATTAAAGTTAAAGTCAATAAAAAAAAATTATTATTATATATGTGTGTATATATATATGATATATAGACATATATTATACCTATATAATATACGTCTATATATCATATATATAATGTCATGCTAAGTGTATTTTTATATTAATATGTACATATATTAATATAAAAATACACTTATAATTAAATTACACACGTATATATATAATATATATAATAACTATATATATTGTATATATATATATTATTATAAAATACAAATAATAAGTAATTTAAATTAAATTAAACATAATAAAAATAATAAAAAAATTATATATCTATACGAAATTTTATTCTAACTGTATTTTGATATTAATATATATATATTTATATCAAAATACACTTAGAATGAAATTGTATATATATCTATGTATATATAAATAAATAAAAAGAATACGAACTATTCATATGTCCATATACAAAATTACATAAATAATTATATAAATATACACGTAGACTTCAAATATATAAATATGCATATATATTTAAATTCTACGTGCGTATTTATGTAATATTTTTACATAATTAAGTTATTTTATTGATTGCAATTTAAGGGACCTGCCTGCCAACCCAGGCCGAAAGTCCAGAGAATTTAATTTGCTATCACTGTATTTTACCCTGTAACGCTCTACGACACCCTAAAACCTGTACATGTTTTACTCGGGAGACTTTGCTGAACACAAATATTAGTGATTCAAAACAGTAAAACATTTCAAAGCGATGATATTGTCAGTGAAAGTGAGTTTTTTTGCATTTTTCACACACAAACAGCACTTTTACTGATGATATAATTGTTGTGATACATTTTCCAGTTTTGAAACACTAATATTTGTGTTCAGCAAAGTCTCCTGAGTATAACAGTACCCCCCATGTACAGGTTTTATAGCGTTTTTGAAAGTTACAGGGTCAAATATATGGGTCAAATATTTTTACATTGAAAATGGCCAGGTTGGTTACGTTGCCTTTGAGAGCGTATGATAGCCCAGGAATGAGAATTACCCCCATGATGGCATACCATTTGCAAAAGAAGACAACCCAAGGTATTGCAAATGGGGTATGTCCAGTCTTTTTTAGTAACCACTTAGTCACAAACACTGGCCAAAATTAGCATTCAATTTAGTTTTTTACTTTTTTCACACACAAACAAATATGAACGCTAACTTTGGCCAGTGTTTGCGACTAAGTGGCTACTAAAAAAGTCTGGACATACCCCATATTGAATACCCTGGGTTGTCTACTTTAAACAAAATATGTACATGTGGGGTGTTATTCAGTGATTTATGACAGATAATAGTGTTACAATGTCACTATTGATACATTTTAAAAATGTATGTTTTGAAACCGCAATATCCTACTTGTACTTATAGCCCTATAACATGCAAAAAAATAGCAAAAAGCATGTAAACACTGGGTATTTTTAAACTCAGGACAAAATTTTGAATCTATTTAGCAGTTTTTTTCATTCGCTTTTGTAGATGAGTAAAAGATTTTTCACATAAAAGTAAAAAAACATGTATTTTTTTCAATTTTTCATCATATTTTTTCATTTTTTAAAAATTAAATTACATGACATTATATAAATAATGGTTGTAAAGAAAGCCCCTTTTGTCCTGAAAAAAACAATATATCATTTGTATGGGAACAGTAAATGAGAGAGCGGAAAATTACAGCTAAACACAAAAACCACAAAAGTGTAAAAAGATGCCTGGTCGCAAATGTACAACATCGCAAAAACAGTCCGGTCCTTAAGGGGTTAAAGTTCTGGACTGGCTAATTATGTCCCAATGACGCTAAAGGAGGGGGAGTTATACCTCCAGCAGCAGAGTAGTTTAACTCCATATGTGCAGTGCTTCATAGTGAAACAGACTCCGGCCACCATGGCCACTTTAAATCACTGAAGTGGTCATGGTACTTGGAGTAACACTTTAAACATTAAATTGTAATGGCTTTAAAAAATGGAATTGTTGCGCCAAAATAGACGCAATTGGAAAAATGTTTCACTTTAGTTGTTTTTCCAATATGGATATTTTTGCCTCAATTTTTCAATAGCATTTTAAATTCATTGTTTATTTGCAGGTAGGTAGCAGACTAAACTGAGAATAATATAGAATGAATGCGTAAATTGCAACGTATGGTCAAAACATTTGCACAGGAAAACTAAGTTGGAATTTTTATTTTCTAATTTGGTAATGTTGGCTTAAAACTTCCAAATCCATTGTCAATTTTCTTTATTTCGCAAGCTGGTGAATTAAACCTCTCTTACCTAAGAAGTGTATGCTTAAATACATGAGCGTGGTAATTCATTGAGCATCAAATTTTAGCACATTATGATTGGCAAAATTCAAGATAAAACAGCTAAGCAGTGACTGGATGTTGTTTTGGCTACAAATCAAAATGTATCAAATAACCCCAAGACTTTACTTATATGTTCTGTTTGATTTTCAGCATTTTCCTGCTGTACCAAATATACAAAACAGTCCATACCTTCGAAGTACATCATATCCTTTTATGATCAGAAATCCACTGAGGTCTGCGATATTGACGCTGTTGTGTAAGTTACTATTTTCTGCTGTTATTAGTTTCTTAGTAAGCAGTTTAATTTTAATAAATCGATTTGCTACATATGTATGTTTATTGCTTAATGGATAGCAATAATTTTATTGATCATAACTAACAAGGATTTTCAATCATACGAAATCCCGTGTAGATTTACAGATTGGAGTGGTTTATTGAGATAAAATACAGCTTTATAGCGAACAAGTAACCTATAGTTTGATAATGTTTCAAAGAAGTGGCTTAGAGTGAAGTTTCAATTTTACAAGTATGTTTTTAAAACAGTCAGCAAGCTGTTGTGTTATGTCATTGTTAAAAGAGAGAGAGACAGAGAGGACTTATAAGATTGTATTGTTTACTATACAAAGTCCAAAAGATTGTTAACACCTTATTACCAATAAAGCGTATAGGTATCATTGCTTTCATTCTGTCTAGCATTGCAAAGCCAACAAAAATAACACTAATATATTTAATACACCCTTAACAAATCAAAGCAGGTCAATCAGTGCAGGTTTTCTGAAAAGCTTACAGGAAAGAGAAATACAGCATCCGAATTCTACAATGTATTATTAAAATACAGATACCTGGTCTTAGCCAAGCAACTATATTTTCTGCATTTTGCCATTATTCACTGTCAGAATGTCTGCATATTACGTATATTTTAAAAACCTACATTCTGAAAATGCTATCTTATTCCTTAAAGGGACACTATAGTCACCAAAACAACTTTAGCTTAATGAAGCAGTGTTGGTGTATAGAACATGCCCCTGCAACCTCACTGCTCAATCCTCTGCCATTTAGGAGTGAAATCACTTTGTTTATGAACCCTAGTCACACCTCCCCGCATGTGACTTGCACAGCCTTCCATAAACACTTCCTGTAAAGAGAGCCATATTTAGGCTTTCTTTATTGCAAGTTCTGTTTTATTAAGATTTTCTTATCCCCTGCTATGTTAATAGCTTGCTAGACCCAGCAAGAGCCCCCTGTATGTCATTAAAGTTTAATTTACAAAGATATACAATTGTTTAAAGGGACTCTCCAGCCAACCCGTTTTACTCACCTGGTTCCAGCGCCGGGAGCCTCAAATTACGAAATAGGCGGGCATGAGCAGGGAGAAATCAGACGCTTCCATTTGGAAGCGTCATTGCTCCCTTGTGCGCATGCACGGCTTCGCCACACATGCGCACATACTTCAGAGGGCGGCATTCATGCCGCCCTCTGAAGTCCTTAGCGCACTACCGCGCATGCGCGCGGTGTGTGCGGCCGCGAGCTGAGCTGAGTGACAGCTCAGCTCGCGGTCTTTGCCCGCCCCCCTCCTCTGCTGACAGGCTGGAGAGAGAAGGCGCGCACACAGTGCCTTCTCTCTCCTGCACACGTCAGACGTATTTTAATACGTCTGATGTGTACAGGGCCTTTTTAGGGCCCTGCATGATAGGAAGTCCCTCTGGTGGCCGTCTGAGTGACGGCCACTGGAGGTATTCCTATCAATCAATGTAAACACTGTATTTTCTCTGAAAATATGGTGTTTACATTAGATTGCCTGCAGGGAGCTATAGATCATACCTGAACAACTACATTAAGCTGTAGTTGTTCAGGTGACTATAGTTTCCCTTTAAGGTATATTACAACTGATTAAAAGTGAAAACAGTTTTTTTTCATGCAGGCTATGTCAATCAGAGCCAGGGGACGTGTGACAAGGGCTGCATAAACAGAAACAAAGTGATTTAACTTGAGCAATGAAACCTGAGAAGCATGATCTATACACTAAAACTGCTTCATTAAGCTCAATTTTTTTAGGTGACTATAGTGTTCCTTTAAATATATCATACATAGCAGAACATCTAACCACTTTATTTGTGATACTTTTTGTAACACTAACTGTATGCTATGAAATGATTTTCTGTGCACATTTCAAATTAATGTTACCCATATTTAAAGCAACACTATAGACACTATAACAACCTCATCTTGTTGAAATTGTTATAGTGTCTTCAGACTTACCCCCCCTCCCCCTTGTCCTATCCACCAAAGCCCTTTATGTTAATAATTAGACGACTTTGAAGCACAGTTTATATACAAGCTTTTAAACCATCTGGGTATAAGAGCTGTGACTTGTCATAGAGAATTATTCTACTTAATGATTCTTTATGACAGAATTATAGGTGCACTGCTGCGCATGCGCCTATGGTCCCCAATGCTCCTCTGAAGAGCATTGGATTGGAACGTCATCAGCCAAGTTAGTGACAGTAGCAGTGCCAAGTCTCCATTGGCGCATTAAAAAAGGTGAGTAATTTTGTTATTTTTAATTCGTTTGTTGTTTTTATTAAAATTGGTGGACCCTTGAACTATTAGGCACATTAATACTATAGCGTTAAGAATACAGAAATGTATTCCTAATGCTACAGTGTTCGTTTTATGAAGGGTAACAGTCAAGGTGATAAAAGAGCTCTAGACTCATGATAACGAGTGATTTGTTGACTAAGTTTTTTTGTTTGTTTTTTCTTCTCCTCCAGTTTTAGGGTAATTCCTAAACCATGTAAATATCTGGAAAAAGTTGAAAATATCTGCGCAGATCCCGAGCAGGACTGGGTTAAGAACCACGTGAAAGCTTTGAAGTGAGTATTGCACCATTTTGGCAACAAGCAATAGTTAGCAAATAAAGCAGAGCATGTTGCAATGACATTTTATATAGCTAAACATATGGGTGCATGGAACGGTAATTATTTAAATAAACAAATTCCCACATTAGCAGAATTTACAAAATGAGCAGGTTGCCCATAAAATACACTTAATTACAGTATAGTTTGTGGGCACATAATTACAGAGGTGGGTTGTTGGTATCTGTATTTTAAGATATCTCTGTGTTCTCTGAAATGTATTCACTAAACAATAGATGTAATAAATTGAAAACCACATTGCAAAGGTTAGGCAAGAATTTAAGAAAAAAATCAAAAACTCCAATTTACTTTTCAAACCACCACCATTCACTATTAAGTGAATAAATCCCACGGGGTGATCATATGCATTGGTTAAACTGTGCATGTTAAACAAGTGGAAGAACAAGATAAACAGCAATGTGAAATGATTATAGCTGTTAGCCAAGAAACTGTCAGCTCTCTAACAACTAAAAAGCATTTCAGTTTCCTATTTCCTCATCGGCATTCCAAATGTCTGTATATGCGAAACGCGCCGTTTAAATTCACACTATTGTTACTGAAAAAACATTGTGTGCATCGCTTATATGAATCAACCTACTAGCCTGCTATATAGGTGTAATATAGAAATTAGTATTCAAGAATCTTCTAAAGATTAAGTGGGTAATGTATAAATAGTGTCATATTCACGTACATTTTCTAATGTATAAAACTGTTACTTCATCCTTTTGTACATTGGAGATTTGTTTTACACCTCATCTGTAATGCGTTGAAATAATCAGTTTTTCCATCAATTTTTAACTCCTGTTTTGGATTTTTGCTCCTTTCTTTTCCTAATGCTTGTACCATTGATTACATTCACAAACTAGAAAAGCTACAATTTCTGGGGAAATTGTGTGAAGTGTTCTTGCCTCCACCAGTAGTCTACAACTGGAGTGAGCGGAGTAACTGTTATTATTTATATAGCACATTTAATTACAACGTTGTTGCACAGTTACATTAAACCATACATTTATAAAAACATTAGCAGGTGTACAAAAGGCTTTGTATATGACATCACTTGCTGCTGCAGCCTGGCACAGGTCAAAGTATTTTGGCGATTGCCATCTTCAAATGGTCGTATTTTAAAAACTATACATCCTACAGCGAAGAGCTTTATATTGTGAGAATCACAAGACCCAGACCTACATTTTGATGTATAGTATGTCTCTGAGATATTAACAATGAAGGCACAGTCGCAGTTTAGAAATTGCCCTTCAAATGTGAGCTTTGCAGAGTGGAGTTTCAATGAATGTCAATGGACTGCGTGAGTTGCAAACAAATGGTCATATTGTGAAAACTATAAAGACTATGGCTTGGCTGTGGACATTTTTAGTGGCAGCAGGGATAGCTGAACGTTTTGATATAAGATTTGTGTAGATGGGCCTGAAAATGAGGGAGTGGTGGCAGTTTAGAAATCATGTCCTGATTTTTCAGCTTTTGCCAGCTCCCACTCTAGCTTTGCCATTCATTCCTATGGGACAAATTTCGCCACATGAACGACGATATTCCGAGAACCATTCGCCGAAACGTTCCACAAAGTAATAGCAATCCGATCGGGAACAATCTGCACATTTTGGTATATTTTTGTCTATGTAGTGTAAAAACTGTGGGAGGAGTTAGGGTGGCAAATTTGGCTATAATAATATATATGTGAGATAACATTAAGTGGTCTTGCTATGCAAGAACACTTAAATAAGAGTGAGTGATATACAAAAAAAAAATAGAGAGACATTTGTAAAAGATTTATTTAAATGTCTTAATTAAAAATAATGAGAATAAAAAAAAAAGGTAATACTACTTACCTGTCTCAGAAAAACATCACTATGACCAGGATGGAAAATGTTTATAGGAAAAAAAAAAAGGTTTATTTTTGCACTTTGTTTTTTGTGCACTGGAAGCAACATGTTTGTTAACCAAAACAATGAACCGAAAGTTAACAGGAAAATAAAATAATTCAAGTGAGGAATATTTTGGTGCAAATAAGGGAAAATAATGGGAAAAGCATCATAAAATTCAATTAAAAGGTAACATGATACTTTTTGTAAATAAGCCCCATAGTTTTTACATTGAATCCACATACTGAAATAACATATTATCTAAATTCTATCAAGTAGGGGCTATTTACTAAGCAAGAACTTTTAAAGTTTATGTTTGTGTTTGCATTTTCTTTAATTCTATGATGAATTAACCACTAAAAATAAACCACCTAATGCACGTGTAGCATATTTAATATTAGATACATTTGAACTGATTATTTTATTTACTTTTTTAACATTTAGTATGTTTTTTTTTTGTTTTTTTTTGTGTATGTTCATTCTAGGAATTCCACAAATAAATCAATAAAGAAGAAAATTCAGAGGATGAAGAACAAATGTGGACGGCGCACAAAAAAGCAAAGAAAAATGTCTAATAATTAGACATTACGCCTGAAAATATGCTGTTTCTTTAAGCCATATTGCTTATGGCAAACTCTTCATCCAGTTGGATTTTATTTTCTTTATTTCTGTTTACCTTTCAAGCTTGCAACAAACGCAGAAGCAGAAAAATAAAAGGCAAAAAATAAAGGCAAATAAATATCCCCACCATCCACTGTCAGACTCACTTATTGTCAAGAGACAGTCAAAGGCCAGCCCGTCACCATCACCTGTCATAACCAATCTTTTCAGAAAATCAGTAAGAATATGTCATTTGCTGGAATCACTGACTATTTCTGGATAACAACAATTCCCTAACCATCAGTTTTCTAAATTGCAGAGAACTATCTTTTAACAGAAACTGGCTGTTGTCTGTTATTATACACCAAGAACGATGTTATAAACATTTACCTCTTATGTAGTAAGAGAGTTTATTGACATAAATCTTCGCTTGCAACTGCTACATAGGCCACGTTCAAAAGGGACATTTTGAAGCTACCATTCTGGCGCACTGACCATTTTGCACCAAACAGTAATGACACACGATGGATAGTGTATTCATTTTGTCAATTGTGCTCTGAGACAATACTTTACATCAATGTTGTGTCAGGATGGCCGAGCGGTCTAAGGTGCTGTGTTCAGGTCGCAGTCTCCTCTGGAGGCGTGGGTTTGAATACCACTTCTGACATTACTGCTTTTGGGAAGACTAGATGGGCCGAATGTTTCTTATCTGCCGTCACATTCTATGTTTCTATGTTGCCCCACAACAAAGTGGCCGGGGTCAATCCAACAGGCCAAAATACTCTAGGACTGTACCGTACATTTTCCATTTTATTAGAGTATTTGTCTTGCCAGTAGGCATTGTTGCCCCCTTTAATTTAGCTGTGTTTTTTAAGGACGTCCTTATCATGACAATTATATTTTAAATGTGAAATTCCATACAATATTGCAAAACAGTGAATGTACTAAGTCAATATTCAACTTGAATAATTATTCTGAAATGTCGCATGCCATCAATTGACACCAAGGACATCTTTTATGTCCACATCTGGAAAGCCGACAAACTTTATTTTTTAATTCTTCTTATTTATTTAATTATACATTGTATAATTTAATTTTATAATGTATAAACTAGATTCACGGCATTCCATAACATGTCTTTAATATTCTTAACCCCTTAAGGACCAAACTTCTGTAATAAGAGGGAATCATGACATGTCACACATGTCATGTGTCCTTAAGGGGTTAAAGAGGAACTGTCATTGCCCATTTACTATCATGTTTTCCCATACAGTATATTGGACAAATATGTGTTTCGGAGCTGTAAAGAGATAAGATTAAATGCAGAAATACGCACCTCTATCCTACACATGGGTGCCTCCATCTTAGCTGTCTGTCATTCAGTCACTGTTATAGACTCTGTCCTTTGTACCTGGCAGTCAGCATAGAGCAAGCATATTGAGAAAAGGAGAAATGGAAAAAAAATAAATGAAAGAATTCACCATTTTATTTACAATTCTTGTCTTTTCTAAACTGTTTTAAGATGTAATTTGTTAAAACTTAAATCTAAATGTAAAATATTAATTGGAGTTAGCTATGATTTTCAATACTTTACTCAATGGTGTAAATGACACAGAAGTGACAGTTCCCCTTTAATCCTTTATGTCTGTTTTCATACGCATATGTACTTATTACATTTCTAGAAGTCTCTGCTTTTTTTTAGCGGAACTCTTCATATCTTCTTAGCTCATTGACCTAAAAAGTCAGAATTTACAGTTTCCTCTGAAACTAAATACATTTTTTGTGTGTCGATTCATATTGCATCGTAAATGTAACTTAGCTTCTTGAAGCTTGAAAAAAAATGTTTCCATGTTTTCATATGTGCAAAATAAATGTTCATTAATAAACAATGAATCTATGAATTGTGAGAACATGTGTTCATTTATACTACAATACCAGATATTTCAAAAAACACGAACGGGCATGGTGTTGTATCACTTGTTAGGCTGCTGGAGCTATCTTATACAGTGTATTGTGAGTTTTTATAAGTGAACTGTAGCAAATTGTACTGTCTGGATACATAGGGTTAATTCACTCAACTAAGAATTGGGGATTTTAGGTTAACCCCTTAAGGACACAACTTCTGGAATAAAAGGGAATCATGACGGAATATTTCCGTCATGTGTTAAACAGGAGCATTCTCGGGCAGCTATTTTTCGAGCTCCTATGGTATGACCTAAAATCTTCACTTCTCAAAAATGAGGATATTGGCAAATAAGCCTTATATAATTACTTTGTAACTGTAGAGCTGCAGAAATGAGAGCGACAGATTCAAGAATAATATGTGTATTCCAGTACTAAAAGCTGACAAAATACAAAGCCTCAAAACCTTTTAAAATCATTTTCAGCCCGGTGTATTCAGCAATAACTACCACATCCTTCTTGTTGCCTTCATACAATTTACACCTTCTTAACAACAACAAAAAATATATTTTTTATAGCTTATAGGCATCCCAAGAAATTTATGGTGGGGAGATAATGCCACACACCTTTTAAGTCTCATTGTCCTTTAATGGGTAATGGAGATATTTTACCATTTCAGCAAGCTGTTACCCTCACTGCTCATGTGAGCAATAGTCTGCTCACTGTAAAGCTAAAATAGATGTTTATCAAACATGATTATGTACAAGAGAGATTTCCCAAGGAGCCTGTTGGTGGGTTATGATTGGGGCATCACTTTAACTGATAACCTCATGTAACCCCTCCAGTGCCTCTGAGATCATATAAACTTGTATCAATTATTTTAAATTAAGAATATGGTTTGTAAGGTTAAGTGTTAAATTGAAATGCATTTTTGTAACATATAATATAATCCTCGAAATAATCCACTGGGGTTTTCAAAATTGGACATCCTAGCATTGAACAGGCTCGTAAGGGAAGGGTTATCCGAAACCATGCACATTTGTGGCAAATCAATGCATCTCTATGCAGAGCGTGTAGATGCTGACCTTCAGTCCTGCAATTTTTGCATGACCGAACCCGGAAGGTCCCTCTAGTGGTTGTCCGAGTGACAGTCACTAGAGGTGGAGCTATAGAGGTGGCATTATTCTCTGAAAAGGCAGCATTTACACTGATCAGCCAGTAGGGACAGGCTACATGCCCCAGAAACCATACATTAAAGGGATACTCTAGTCACCCAGACCACTTAATGAAGTGTCCCTTTAATATATTGAAGACTGTTGTGTAAGAGCATATAATGTAATTAATTGGCTGCAATTGTATAAGATAATACAAACTATACCTAAGTGACCTGTAGCACTGTGTGAGAGTACTGTTTCTAGAGGCAGATAGATAGAAAAGTGCTTCTATTGGCAGTGTTTAGTGATAGTTATTCTGGGTTTTGTGACAATATTAACCCCTTAAGGACACATGACATGTGGGACATGTCATGATTACCTTTTATTCCAAAAGTTTGGTCCTTTAGGGGTTAAAGACTTTAAAACTGAAACTGACTGTAAATAGGTAAGGTAACAGAAATGGAATGATATGCTATTTTAAAAGGACACTCCAAGCACCATAACCAGAAAATCTTTTAAATCCTCACCATTTTCTTTCTTAGTCATCTTAATCTGGAACACTCAGAGTCCCTTTCCACTGGTTTCATATGAAGAAATATCATTTTTCCTTTCATCATCCAAGTGTTTACACAGTCCTTCTCTTGAACGTCCAGTAATTTGTGCTCCTTGTGAGTGTATGAATGAATAGAAACAGATCTATAAGTCCTGTGGGCATGCAGGATGAAAAAGGTAACATGGGAACAGATTTTATGCTTTTATGTGTTTTCACAATTTACATAAAAATTGTCTGTTTGTCATAATTGTTCACCTTATGACCTTGAGTGTCGAAGATTCCTTCTGTCTCTTTACATTAAGGATTGTGCTCCTTGGCATTTGAAGACGTTTCTGATCCATTGGCAGCATTTAAAAGAGTGAAAGTAACTTTGTCTTTGACCACTGCTACTTGGAACTATGGAACTTGCTTACGTTAGAACCCTACTGGATCCAATTTTTAAGTGCATGGTTGAAATCTGATGTACATGTTGTGAACAAGTATGTGGACGGCTCACTAATAGAACACCGATGGGAAAGGAACTATAGTCTGGACTTGACAAATATGATGAAAACAAGCAAATTGGTTAGGATTTTAAAAAGTAGGTTTACAGGGACTGCTACCTAGTAGCCTTAACATTTTACTATGCTGCAGTGATTGTGGTATTTGGAATGTTTCTTAAAGGAACACTCTAGCCCCAATTCAGGTCACATAACTTGTCAATGAAAAACAGTAGAAAATGCCTTAACAAAGAATGTCTGTCCATGGGCGCTCATCTCTCCACCTCTTAGATCTTTCCCGTTGCTTTTGCATCAGCTAGTGCTCTTAGCCTATCACTGCCCTCCTACAGCGAGTGACATTGTGTACTATGACTCGCAATGGGTGGCCAATGACAGGCTGAGATGAAGAGATTGAAATTAAGTTGTTATGGGTTGGAGTGGCCCTTTAAGTATTACTGAGAAAATTGCTATAACTTGTGAACTGCTGTTAACCGAAAGTTAAACAAGAGTAAATCTAATAATTATTAAACTGTGAAGCTGAACAAAGAAACCACTCACTTGGCAGGAATCCCTCAATGCTATTGATGATTCTTGCTGTCAGATTTTCATATTTGCCAAACACAAAATAACTGGTGGAAGGAAAATCATGACATTTGGCGGCAATCATGAGAAGGCTGGTCTTTACATTTGTCAGCCTATATAAAAATGTATTATTTAAAAAAGAATAAAATATATCATAGCAAAAACGATATACCTGTAGCTAGACTGTGAAAAACAACTATTGCACCATCCATAGTCAATGATCAACTTTATAATAATAACTTGCGCCTACAAAAAAGGTGTCTATAAAAGTTTTATAAAGATACAGATAGACGGGGACACCAAGATATCCCACGTAAGCAAGGATATTTAGCCTTTATCAACCATCCCCCAACCCCTTCCTAAGCCTTTTTATTCTTAAATGATCAAAATTCTTTATAAATGATCAACTATGGACCATTTGTATACTACGTAAATCACAATCACAAGCCTATGTGTCTGAAATATTATGTTTATTTTACAGTAGGCTGATAGATGCATTTTCATGCCATTTAGTTTACAGATCAAGTGAGAAAAAACTGTAGATAGAAAAAGAGGGGGAGAAGTAATAAAAAAAACTACATTTATACAATATTTATGTATTTAATATATGATGTATATAAGATATAACTAGAGATATTTTTTTATTGCTCCACCTTTTTTCCCCTCTATTGGTCACTTCTCACTTAAGCTATGAATAAAATCAGCATTTAGTGACTGCTCCCTAGCCATCAATCATCTATTTTCCCATCAGTCTTTTCTTCCTTTGGTGTCACAGGTGGATATAAAAATCACAAATCAAAACTGAAATGCTTGCTCTTCACGCTTTTCGTTTGGTTTTTCATTCGGCTATATTTCGGCTTGGAGTTCAAGAATTTGTACAATCCCAGTTTTGTAAGAAAAAAAAAAAAAAAACAAAGCTCCCAATCTAATAGCAAATATTAACATCATTGCCTTGAACTGCATGTGAATCGCTACCAGGGTAATGATGTTGAGATTAATGATATCTGTTACTATAAGTCTATACTGACCCCACTGATCCCCCTTATCCTCTTGTGGAAGGATGTGTCTCAGCTGTCACTCCAAGACTGTATAGATTTATAAACCCCACCCAGGGGTTGCTGCATCCTATATAATTTATGCAAAGAGCGCTACTGGCTGTATCTCCTGACTGCATGGCTCTGTCTGGGATACTTCCTCGCTGGAGATGTAGTAACTGGCCAGGGCATCAGTCTTCATTTTAAAGGTTAGTCTGTAGGAATGAGCTGATGGATACAAATAAAGCAGCTGAAAGGGATTTTAGGTAATTACTCATTAAAGGGAAACTATAGTGCCATGAAAACAAACTTTTTTTCTGGCACTATAGCTTCACCCTCTGTCAAGCCCCCCTCCCCCGTGGTGCAGAAGGAATTAATAACCTGGGTCGAGTGCCGATTTCCCTCAGATGTTATAAATAAATAATTGTCACTTTATCACCTATGCCCCCTAACCCCCCCAAAAAATATCCGTATGCAACTCACTTTAAAAATCAGTTTCTTCAGTTTTTACCAACATTAATAATACCCTGTTTCCATGAAAATAAGACATCCCCGAAAATAAGCCCTAGTTTATTTTTGGGGGATGCTCGTAATATAAGCCCTACCCCAAAAATAAGCCCTAATCGCCAATCACTAGTTCACTAGAATTTTCCCCCGAGCGTATTCCATTCGCAAGTAAGCTAATCTATGTTCGGGGAAGTTTCCCCAAGCATAGATTTGCATGATTCTATTCACGAGTAAACTAATCTATATTTAGGAACGTTTCCCCAAACATAGATTCGAGTGATTCCATTCGTGAGTAAGCTAATCTATGTTCAGGAAAGTTTTCCTGAACCTAGATTCGCCGGATTCCATGCACTATTGAATTGGTCTGGTCTATGTTTGGGGGAATTCTCCCAAACGTAGACCTGCTTTCTAGCGCATGCTTGAAACCGTTTTCCCCCGAAATAAGACCTCCCCAAAAAATAAGCCCTAGTGTGTTTTTTTGGGGAAAATTAATATAAGACCTGGTCTTATTTTCGGTGAAACATGGTACATTGTAGAACTCAGCTGGGCCCCATATATATCAAGAATCCATTTCCCTGTTTAAACACTTTGCATGAGGAGCAGGGACAGCACCGAGTGATGCCCACAGTATAAAAATGATTAACCTCTCCAAAACCTAAACAAACCCGTTCATTAGTCCCACATTTTTTAATTCATTTATATTCTTATTACATCATTATCAAACATTTCGATTAGTTATGATAAATGAGCAGCTTTTGGTAAGCAACATATTAGCTGACTACAACAACATAACTACTGGTGGTATGACTGTCTCTTGGGATCAACAGGTATGGCGACCTTTGAAAACTTGGTATTTGGAATCTAATGGTTAAGCTATCGGTGCTAGTTAAGTCCCGGTCTCTGAGCAGGAGGTGGTTAGGTCTTCGGACCCCGGACCCCACAGAACTGTGAGGCGTCTGATATGGTCTGGACTGATCAGTGTTCCCAGAGTGCCGAGGCCGGCATCCCGGCTTCTTAATGGTGGGAGCACTTTCTTGGGTATGGTCTTTGACGGTTGTGTAGTCGCATTGTTGTTCCTGGTTTCCCGGTCCCGGCCTTTGTTTTTTGCCTCTAGAGAAGTTTCCCGCGGGTTGATGGGCAATCCCAGTGTCTGCAGGAGCTGTTCTGGGTCTTCTGATGACGTCAGCGCTATGGTCTCTCCTCCATTCTCTACCAAGTGGGATCCCTCTATTCCCCAGCCGTATTTCATGGAGTGTTCTCTTAAACGACTAGCAATCGGAGCCAGCTTCCTCTTCTCTACCAGGACTGAGAACGGGATGTCTGCATATATAGCAACAGTATGCCCCTTGTATTGTATCATCCCCATCTCCCTCAAGCGGGTCATTATCACCGATCTCGCTGTGATATCTGTCGTCACTGCGATTATATCTCTGGGATCGTCACTTGCTGATTTTCTCACTCTGAATGCGGATGCTATCATAGGCTGTGCAGGGGTGTCTTCATTTCCCATGTGTGTAAGCATGTCTTTGATAAAGATAGGTAGTGTCTCTGAGCTTACTTGCTCTGGGATGCCCCTGAGTCGTATGTTTTTCTTTCTGTGACGCATCTCTAGGTTGGTCACCACTCTGTTGAGGCGTTGAACTCTGTGTCTTGTATGTGTTTGGACCTATCAGCCTCTCTCCCCTCCAGCTCACCTTTTTGTGAACTGCACCGAACTCTGCCTGGGCCACCTGGAGGTCTTCTTTCCAGACCCTCCATGGTCAATCAGGAGACTCCTGATGTCTACTTTCATGGAGGGTCCTTCGTCCTTGCCCGAGTCAGAGGTGGGGGTTGTAGCCCCAGAGCGGGGAGAGGTGAGAGGATCTTCTTCCTCCAGCGAGGCCTCTGACGGCTCCGGCACGTCACCTGGCTCCAGCACCAATTTAGACTGTAGCGGCCGCAGTCTCTCAAAGGAGAGCCGAATATCCGTCTGACAGGGAGCCTCTACCTTGCGGTTCTTCGAGTTTTTTCCCCCCATTGTCTCCGCTTGTGGGCGGTGCGTTTTTGGTGCATAATACCCTCTCTTTGTGGCTTTAAGTCTCTGATTTCTCATAGGCTGGTCAGAGCTCAGGGAACGTCTGTGTTGGATCTCTGTTGGCCACGCCCCCCATTAGTCCCAAATTTAAACAATCAAAGTGTACACATCCTAATCAAGAAGCTCAAAAGAGCACTCCACACACCCAAAGCACTTTAACTTAAACATAAATATACACATCACATAAGTATGTGAAAGTATCAGATGCATATATATTGTTTCAGACTTTTTTTACATTTTACATCTCCAATATTCAGTTAAAAAAAATAATTAAACTCACTTTCCCAGCCTATTTATATATATATATATATACATATGTGTGTGTGTGTGTATATATATATATATATATATTTATTTTTTTTTTTATTTTTTTTTAAGAATAGGGGTTATAGAAGGAGCTTTACAATTCTCTACCTACAGTCACCTGACATGTAAATATAGCCCTGCTCACAGCAGACACATGCATGTTTGTTACATTCAATGCATAGATATTGTCAAGAGAACCAGAAAAACAGGCCAGTCTCAAACCAAAAGAGTAATTGAATTTCCAACGTGGGATGAAACAAACAACAATTAAAAGCATGTCACAACAGACAGAGCATTACATTACATCTATACAGCAATGTTACTTATTTTTCCAGACGAGATTCATATGACAGACGTTATCCATTCAGATAAAGCAAAGTCCATAATTTCTAAAAAAAAAAAAAAATATCAAACAGAACATTTTCAACATCACATGTACTGTTGATCATCCAAACCCAGTGTGTGTTTAACGTGTTTCCATTCTTACGTTGTTTCTCTTTTTGCATTACGTTTCTCAGGGTTCCATCGACATTATCAGTCAATCTGTAAAATATACTAGTTCTTGTCGATTTTGAAATCCTGTCGAGTTTCAAATCTTTTAAGCTCTTTTTTATAAATAGAAGTTTGTCACACCGAAGATGCACTGGCAAGCCTCGTGAGAAACGAGACTTGCCTATCACGGTGGTCAACAAGCCAACTGGTGCCTACAAGTGGGGTGAAGGGGGCAAAAGTGTGTTCCTCGCATGTTTTTTTATTGATCTAGTAATCTTGCTCTGCATCCAGTGACCTGTCCACATCCCTACTTAATTTAACACGTGGGCCAATAGTTTTGTTTTGTTTGTTTTTTTAATCTAGGCCCGCATTTTAAACATCCGGATCCAGGATTCTCCAACCAGCAGTGTTTGGTCCAGCTGAAATCCAGACCAAATTATTGTTCGGAACAACTAGTACAAAATCCAGATATTGATAAATACTGTGAACAATGTCCAAATATTGCAGTACAAATGGCCCCAGTGTTGCATTAAATTATTTTTTATGTGGCCATTCAGACTTTAGTGAATAGACTACACTATCTCCACAAGACCTGAATCCTCATAGCATCCCAACTGCTGGGCATAAAACCATAAAAGAGAGCAACAAAAACTGCTTTTATAGTACTATTACATTGTTTTCACCTTTGATTTTCTTATAGAAGCAAAAGATTAAAATGTATTGCACTTAGTAAGAAGATACTTTTTAAAAATATATGACATTTTATACGCTGTACATTTTACAGTTTGTGTTTATTAAAAAAAAAAAGTAGCAATTAGATTAATTAATTATATATTTTAAAAAGTGTCACTTTAAAACCTTCACACACTTCCTTCTCATTTTAAAAATAGCACTCAGGAGTAGTTGATCAATCATTTACCACTTTAATCAGGCATGTAAATGTATTCTTATAGAGTTGTAACACCTCCTGATAATGTTATCAAAGAATGCTCAACCATCCACCCAGATTCCTATCCCTGTACATTTCCACTTGGTGCTTTCCAAACAATAAAAACATATTCTTCGCATGATGTAGTCATTCTACCATAAGGTGTTTAATGAATTGAGGGCAGTGAACTCAACTAAATAAATCTCTATTAGAGTAATTCATTAAACACTGAATTGCACCGAACTGAAATGCAAAGTACAAAAATTAAGGTAAACTAGACACGTTGTATCTATAAGTGTGAGATTTATTATTGTTGTATAAGCTTTCCAAATTATTTAACCAGTGGTGCATTTTGGATTTGTGCTACCAAAGGCATGACTAAACTAGGGCACCCACCTAATCTAAATTTGCCCCACCCCTTCCCATCAAGGTCACACCTCTTCCTGTTTAAAACCCACCACATCTTCTGTAAACTCCACCCTTCTTCCTTAGTGTCCACCTTTTCCACCTCTTCCTCTCTTACAGTAAAAGTGGATAACAGGCACCTATATACCACCAAACACTAGTATATATACATATTGCATGGTGTGGAGACTTAAATTTGTGTGTAGTTTATATGGTGCTTGTGTAGTGGATGTAGTGTCTGTGTGTGTGCGTATAGAGGATGCAGATTGTTTGTTTATGTAGGGGATGAAGTGTGTAGTGGATCCGGTGTGTATAGTGATTGCAGAATGTCTGTTTGTGTAGTGGATGCAGGGTAACGTTAATAATAATTTTATTCCCCCCTCCATGACTCTTACCTGGGGCCAGGGAGGCGATGCATTACACTTCATGGTTGTCCGGTGGCATTGTGCTGGCTGCAAGGCTTCAGGGTGAAGAGGTGTAAGGTGAAGAGGGGCTATCTTCAGCTTCCGGCAGCTTCTCTCTCCAACTCTCAAGAGCCTGGTCTGCGTGCCATGTGGAGTGTTGTCACGGTAACCAGAGGCAAAGCTCTGATAGCCGGGGGTCATGCAAGAGTTGGAGAGAGGAGCTGCCAGAAGCTCAAGAATGCATTTGCTGGGCACCCTCTTCACTATACATGCAGCCAGGGGGCCAATAGGGGTGATAATCACTATATATATATATATATATATATATATATATATAATATTCCACTGGTACCCTGCACACACACTTTCAGATATTAACAAAATGCCGGGTGCTTACAGCCATAGCCAAAAAAATTGTAGTGTATACAAAAAGAAGGCTTGCACTCACGGTCTGTCTCATGGTAACATTTTTCTCTTTATTCCAGTATTATTAAAACATGATTCAATTCATCAACGTTTCAGCCATCTATTGTGGCTTTCATCAGGATTAGTTTAGCACAACTTGAGCAGTTTTGCAATTTGGATTTTAATTGTTAACAATCTGGCTGTGTGTATATGTATTGTGGCAGGCTGGCCCGGTCTTGGGTTATAAACCACAGAAACAGTTCTTTCTTCCAATTTTTCCTTTCTAAACAGGCTTAGCAGTATATTTGACTCTGTCTCTCTGTCTCTCTGTCTCTCTGTCTCTACCCCAGCTCTTCACAGGAGAGACTGATTCCCCTCTGCATAGGGTTTATGTAGCTCCCCAATTAGTGTTCTAGAGTTCTGATTTTTAACCCCCTCTAGTCAGGGAGCACTGAAAGTGCCATTCTGGGGCTAATATAGTGGTGTTCCCTCACACTGCCACAGTATATTCACAATATTTTCATTTCCTAAATTCACTATAGTATCCCTTATGAACCCCTTAAGGACACATGACATGTGTGATATGTCATGATTCCCTTTTATTCCAGAAGTTTGGTCCTTAAGGGGTTAAAGACAATATTGATTGATTATTAAAGACAATATTGATTGACAAGCCTGTATTACTAACGCTATAGTGCCCCTGTCGCTAGTTTTATGCAACTCCCTCCCTCCTTATATTTTTCAGTGCTGAATTGGTGCTTTCTCATTGACTTCCATGTCACGTGACCTTGTTTTACTTGGTCAGTGAGGTGGCCGTGCCTATAGTGGTGCCTATAGTACTGTTACTATTTTACATTGTAGGGTTAAAAAGACAGGGCCACTGCAGCCAGACCACTTTATTGAGATGAAGTGGTCTTGGTGACTATTGTTCCTTTAAACTAAGTACTAAGTTATTGCAGTGCAGTTGAATGTAAGCAGCCATTAGCTTATTGGAAGTCCTCCTAGCCCATTCACACTGTCGCCTGTATGCAGCTGGGCTCTACTATAGGATCCCTACAGATTGTGTAGTCCTACAACAAAATGAGGATTTGCCTAAACCTGAACTTGTGTTTTTTTTTTTTAAATAATATTATTCCAGTGTGGTTGTGGACACTAGATTCTCATTGGCTACCAATATTCACCACTGAGATCTTCCTTTAAAAAAATAGATATGTGTACACTCACAGTGATATCACATACCCTATGTGTAGAGGAAAAACTCTAGCGCTACTTTATACTGTGCGCTCTAGCACCATAACCACTGCAGCCTGAGGGTACTGACCTCAGTGAACATTCTGCATGAGATCCCTCTCTATAAATACACTGCTTCCTTTCCTGGGCTATAATCAAGAGAAAGTGGGCCACACAAGCTGTTTTAGTAAAATTCCATGAGAAGTATTCAGGTTAGTGCCATTATATGACATAAAAAATGTGATATAAAATAAATATTAAATGTACTTTTGTACTATTGGATGTTCTAACCCCACAAGAGATGATATCTGTTTCGACATCTGTCTTTCCGGCTATATTTGCATTCCATTTGTAGATAGCCGTGTGTGCCAAAGTCAATACGTAGCACTCTAAGGCTGGGAAATTAATTAGCTAACGTTTGTGGGTATGAGAAGCATTTCCATTTCCATTCCTACAGTGAATATCAGAAAGAGTAAACATTGTATTCTAATGTTTAACTAAAGTATTACGAACCGGTTAATATGTAACAAGATATATTACAAAGTGTATTAGGCATCACAGCAATGATTACAAGCACAAGCGTAGGCGGGCAGAAATTTCTGATCTGATAAAGAGAAGGTTTGTGTATGTGTGTATTGTAGGATGAGATGAAAGCAGGTGTATTAGTAGTTCGTACTGGACTTTTGCACATATGCTTTTTTTTAAATCATTTGTTAATTGTCGGATCCCCTTTTTTACTCTGCTTGTCATAAAATAGCCATAAATTCCAAATGTTATTATTTAATTTTAAATATATTTTTGTCACAGCCTCTGTGTGTAATATGTTGTAACTTAAGGTATGTTTAATAAAATGCTTATCTTTCATGAATTTCCTGGCATACCCTTGTCTATCTTTAAAGGAATTCTAAAGGGTTAGGAATAAAAAGGTGTGTTTTACTTGCTCCCTTGTCGTGCTGGTCTCACCGCAATTGCTCTGCCACAGATGATCTCAGTCAATCTCATTGTTGCCGTTTCAAAGTTAAAATGACAGAACCACTGCACTCAGACCAGGCCCGAACTGGCCATCGGGCATACCGGGCAAATGCCCAGTGGGCCGCGATGGCCGTGGGGCCAAGGCCGGCAGGGAGATCACAGGACCTCCCCTGCCAGCCCCTGCAGGGCCAGCGCTATCCGAGCGCCGGCCCTGCTGTGTGCCTCCATGGGCCGGTGGGGAGATCAAAGATCAAAGATCTCCCTCACCGGCCCAGAGACAATTCTAAGTGGCCGCCGGCTGAGGAGTGAGGGAGGGAGGAGAGGACCGGCGGAGCTCTAGCCAACAGCTCCGCCGGGTCCTCTCGCGAGGTCTGAGTGTTGCCGCAGGTACCACGTCAACGCTCAGATCTCGCAAGAGTGAACTACCACCACTGGACCACCAGGGAAGGAAGCATGGCAGAACGGCTCCCCCCCCCCATGGCAGCACGGCTCCCCCCCCTCCCAGGCTAAAGGTAAGAAGGGAGGGGGGGGATATAACTTTTTTTTTTTAATAATAAAAAAATATTTAAATTTAAAAAAATACATTCACACACACACAGCACCCCCAGAAACACTGCACCCTCACACCCAGCACCCCCAGACACACACAGCACCCCCAGACACACACAGCACCACCAGACACACACAGCACCCCCACACACACAGCACCCCCACACACACAGCACCCCCACACACACACAGCACCCCCAGACACACACAGCACCCCCAGACACACACAGCACCCTCACACACAGCACCCCCAGACACACAGCACCCACACACTGCACCCCCAGACACACACAACACCCTCACACACACACAGCACCCACACACAGCACCCTCAGACACACACAGCACCCTCAGACACACACAGCCCCCAGACACACACAGCACCCAGACACACACAGCACCCTCAGACACACACAGCACCCTCAGACACACACAGCACCCCCAGACACACACAGCACCCCCAGACACACACATCACCCTCACACACAGCACCCTCAGACACACACAGCACCCCCAGACACACACAGCACCCTTACACACAGCCCCCCAGACACACACAGCACCCCCAGACACACACAGCACCCCAGACACACACAGCACCCCCAGACACACACAGCACCCAGACACACACAGCACCCAGACACACACAGCACCCTCACACACACACAGCACCCTCACACACAGCACCCTCACACACACAGCACCCTCACACACACAGCACCCTCACACACACACACCACCCTCACACACACAGCACCCTCAGACACACACAGCACCCCCAGACACACACAGCACCCAGACACACACAGCACCCCCAGACACACACAGCACCCTCAGACACGCAGCGCACCCTCAGACAGACAGCACCCTTGCTCACACACACAGCACACACATATATACATATATAATATATAAAATAACCCTCAGTGAGTTAACAGACAAAGAAAATTAGAAACCTAGAATGTGACGGCAGATAAAAACACCCTCACACACAGCACCCCTCTTACATACACACACACTGCGCCCCTCACACATACAATACGTCCATATAAATATATATATATATATATATATATATAAATATATATATATATATATATATATATACACACACTACAGCACCCCTCACACAGCACCACTACACACATTACACTCCAAATACACGCTAGATCCCTTACCCTATATGCACTCTTAAACCTCTTCACACACACACACACACACACACAATCTCCTATACACACTCTGGGTCCTTTACACACTAGATCTCCTACACACACACTGCACCACCTACACACACACTACATTCCTTGTCAGCAAACACATACAACATTCTCTAAACACACCCTCTCTACAACCCCTACACACACTACGTCACCTATACACACACACTACAGCCCGCATGCACACACTCGCTACATCCCCTATAACACTATGCCCCTATACACACACTCTGTACAGCCCCTAGCCACAGATATTACACCACAAACACAAATTAAATTGACCTATTTACACAATACCACACCACACTCTACACACACGCAATCCCACAAGCAGGCTCCAAACACATGCACCATATACTTTCCTGGCCCTTTTGTCCTCTGGTATCTCACTTGTGGAGACACCAGAGACAATTTAAAAGCAAACTGCAAGCATGTTATAAAATTTTCTTGCGCTGCGCAGAACAAATTCAGGGCCTTTTTCTAATGCTAGAGCTCTTCAGCGGGGCTCTGCGCATTGAACCAACATGCTCACTTTGAGGGGGGCATGCTTGTCATTAGTGATGACTAAACACACCCTCTCTGGCCCCGCCCCCTTCTTAGGGGGCCGCTCTGATTGAAAAATGCCCGGGCCTAATTTTCTTCCCAGTCCGGCCCTGACTCAGACCAATTCATTGTAATGAAGTGGTCTGGGTGATTGTAGTGATCCTTTAACCCCTTAAGGACCAAGCTTCTGGAATAAAAGGGAATCAGGGGCGGACTGACCGGTCAGGCACTTCGGACATGGTCCGAGGGCCCGGCCGGGAGGGGGGCCCGCCATCAGGGGGCCCGGCCGCCCCTTTTAATGCTGCAGCCGCCTGAGCGCTCTCTTAAGAGCCTCAGGCGGCTGCAGCTTCTCACCTCCCCTCCCCTGTAGCGTGGCCGAGCTGCTCTCCGGTCCGCGGTGCCCGGCCGGAGTGATAGGAAGGTTCAGTGTGCACCTTCCTGTCAGTCCGGCCGGGTACAGGAAACAGAAACTCCTGTTCCGGTCGGAACAGGAGTTTCTGTTTCCTGTACCCGGCCGGACTGACAGGAAGGTGCACGAGTGTGCACCTTCCTATCACTCCGGCCGGGCACTGCGGACCAGAGAGCAGCTCGGCCACGCTACAGGGGAGGGGGAAAGAACAAAGAGGGGGGGGTAAGAACAAAGAGGGAGGGAGGGGGGTAAGAATGAAGAGAGAGGGAGGGGAAGGGGGTAAGAACGAAGAGGGAGGGGAGGGGGGGTAAGAACAAAGAGAGAGGGAGGGGGGGTAAGAACGAAGAGGGAGGGGGGTAAGAACAAGGAGGGGGGAGAACAAAGAGGGAGGGGGGTAAGAACGGAGAGAGGGAGGGGAGGGGGGGTAAGAACGAAGAGGGAGGGGGTAAGAACAAGGAGGGGGGAGAACAAAGAGGGAGTGGGGTAAGAACAAAGAGGGAGGGGGGTAAGAACAAAGAAGGAGGGAGGGGGGTAAGAACAAAGAGGGAGGGTGGGGGTAAGAACAAAGAGGGAGGGGGGTAAGAACAAAGAGGGAGGGGGTAAGAACAAAGAAGGAGG
Source organism: Pelobates fuscus (assembly GCF_036172605.1). Taxonomy (NCBI): domain Eukaryota; kingdom Metazoa; phylum Chordata; class Amphibia; order Anura; family Pelobatidae; genus Pelobates; species Pelobates fuscus. The sequence goes on from NC_086318.1 coordinate 68,294,879, forward strand.
GAGGGGGGGAAGAAGAAAGAGGGAGGGGGGTAAGAAGAAAGAGGGAGGGGGGGTAAGAAGAAAGAGGGAGGGGGGCTAAGAAGAAAGAGGGAGGGGGGCTAAGAAGAAAGAGGGGGGTAAGAAGAGAAAGGTAGGGGGGTAAGAAGAGAAAGGGAGGGGGTAAGAAGAGAAAGGGAGGGGGGTAAGAAGAGAAAGGGAGGGGGGTAAGAAGAGAAAGGGAGGGGGGTAAGAAGAGAAAGGGAGGGGGTAAGAAGAGAAAGGGGGGGTAAGAAAAGAAAGGGAGGGGGTAAGAAGAGAGAGGGAGGGGGGTGTAAGAAGAGAGAGGGAGGGGGTGTAAGAAGAGAAAGGGAGGGGGGTAAGAAGAGAAAGGGAGGGGGTAAGAAGAGAGAGGGAGGGGGGTAAGAAGAGAGAGGGAGGGGGGTAAGAAGAGAGAGGGAGGGGGGTAAGAAGAGAGGGGGGTAAGAAGAGAGAGGGGGGGGTAAGAAGAGAAAGGGAGGGGGTAAGAAGAGAGAGGGGGGTAAGAAGAGAAAGGGAGGGGGTAAGAAGAGAGAGGGAGGGGGGTAAGAAGAGAGTGGGAGGGGGCGGTAAGAAGAGAGAGGGGGGGTAAGAAGAGAGAGGGAGGGGGTAAGAAGAGAGGGGGGTAAGAAGAGAGGGAGGGGTGTAAGAAGAGAGAGGAAGGGGGTAAGAAGAGAGAGGGGGGTAAGAAGAGAGAGAGGGGGTAAGAAGAGGGGGGGGAGTAAGAAGAGAGGGGGGAGTAAGAAGGGGTAAGAAGAGGGGGAGGGGGAGTAAGAAGGGAGGGAGGGTGGTAAGAAGCGGGGAAGGGGGGTGTAAGAAGAGGGGGGAGGGGGGTAAGAAGAGGGGGGAGGGGGTAAGAAGAGGGGGGAGTAAGAAGAGGGGGAGGGGGTAAGAAGAGGGGGGAGGGGAGTAAGAAGTGGGGGGAGTAAGAAGAGGTGGGAGTAAAAAGAGGGGGAGGGGGAGTAAGAAGAGGGGAAGGGGGAGTAAGAAGGGGGAGTAAGAAGAGGGGGAGGGGGGAGTAAGAAAAGGGGGAGGGGGGAGTAAGAAGAGGGGGAGAGTAAGAAGGGGGAGTAAGAAGAGGGGGAGGGGGAGTAAGAAGAGGGGGAGGGGGAGTAAGAAGGGGGAGTAAGAAGAGGGGGAGGGGGGAGTAAGAAAAGGGGGAGGGGGGAGTAAGAAGAGGGGGAGAGTAAGAAGGGGGAGTAAGAAGAGGGGGAGGGGGGAATAAGAAGAGGGGGAGAGTAAGAAGGGGGGTAAGAAGAGAGTGAGGGGGGAGTAAGAAGGGGGCAGCCGGCAGGGGAGGGAGGAAGAGAGGACCCGGGAGCTCAGCCTTCAGCTCCTCTGGGTCCTTCTTGCGCGAGCACAGATCGTTGCCGCGGTTACCACGGCAACGTTACGGCTCTTGCGAGAGTAAACTTTAGCCCTGGAGCTACAGGCTAGAGTTCACTCTCAACACTGTGACCACCAGGGATTCCTGGTGGTCGCAGTGGTGAGAGTGAACTCTAGCCCCATAAACACACTGCCCCCACACACCATACACATTCACACACTGCCCCCCATACACCCACACACACCATACACATTTACACACATTGCCTCACACACACACACATACACTGCCCACCCATACACACACAGCCCCCCATACTAACATTGCCACACACATACACAGCCCCCTCATACACACATTGCCCCACACACCCTACACATTCACACACTACACCCCCTCACACACACTAAACCTTTCACACACACTGCACCCCTTACACATTGAACCACTGCTCCTATACCCTACTACAGCCTCATATCCCAGCAGACCCCAGGTAAGTTGTCAAACAGTTTGACTACTTACTCTGAAAGGGGGGCCCGGCCCTCCTGGCACCATAACGACTACACAGAGCAGTAGTGGTTATTGTGCATGGATTATTTCTTTAAATAATCTACAAGTGCCCCAGTAGCCAGCAAGCCAGCCCACAGGCCGGCCAGCCAGCCAGCCAGCACACAGGCCGGCCAGCCAGCCCACAGGCTGGCCAGTAGCCAGCCAGCCAGCCCACAGGCCACCAGTTAGGCTTACAGCCAGCAAGCCCACAGCCTGCCAACCGCAGCCAGCAAGCCACAGCCTGTCAGCCAGCAAGCCACAGTCTGCCAGCCGCAGCCAGCAAGCCAACAGCCTGCCAGACGCAGCCAGCAAGCCCACAGCCTGCCAGCAGTAGCCAGCAAGCCCACAGCCTGACAGCAAGTCCACAGCCTGCCAACTGCAGCCAGTAAGCCCACAGCCTTCCAGCAAGCCCACAGACTGCCACCAACAGCAACAGTAATTAAGGTAAGAGGAGCCAACTTGGCCTAGGTATCAGCGAGCTATGTTGTGTTGCTGTATTGTGAATAGGAACCAGAGTGTTGGAGAGACCCCCCCTCCAGGCCCCATTACACTCCATTGTAGTCTCTAATGGAACCTGGAGGAAATTCTTTCTAACACACTCTCTAAAGGACACTGAGATAGCCTCTGCTAGAATGCTCCCCCCCCCTCCATGGCCCATTAGCCCTCAATTGTAGTCTCTACTGGGGCCTGGAGGCGACTGTTTCCAGCAGGGACACTGAGATGGCCTCTGTTAGAAAGACCCCCTTCCAAGCCTATTAGACTCCATTGTAGTCTCTAATAGGGCCTGGTGGGGATTATTTCTAACACACTCTCTAAAGGACACTGCTAGAAAGACCCCCCTCCATGGCCCATTAGCCCTCAATTGTAGTCTTTACTGGGGCCTCGAAGGGATTATTGCACTTTTGTTCCTTGTGTCTAAAGATTGTGTAGGGTGTGGCTGGAGGCGGTGCATGGAGGTGGGACATGGGTGGCACTTGCTGCGGAGTATGGGTGGGGCCTGTAAGGGGGCCCTTGATTTATTTTGCCCGGGGGCCCTGAGGGTTCTCAGTCCGCCCCTGAAGGGAATCATGACATGTCACACATGACATGTCACAAGGGGTTAAATTAAGGAAAGCCAATAATAATTCACAAATAATTCATGAATCCTGATAAACACGCATATATTTTAGACATCTAAGACATCTAAGGAGAAAAAAAAGAGCTAAGAGCGGATTTTGTCGGTTCATATCATATTGTCTTTGGTATGATATTTGCTACTTTTAAACAAAAAAAGACTCGGAGATGGCTGATCCCATAAACCAAAGGTTTACCAGAATATGCACTAAAAAGAGATATTAATTTATATGTATGTAATACAAACAAACAGAATTTAATACATGGAAACTTGTATTTTCAATAGCATGGAATTTACTGTTTTCCTTGCTAAGACTATATTGTTTGCATATATGTTTACATTTTCAGATACAAAAATACTATAAATTCTGGTCTGTTAAAGTTCGGCTTGGCTGGCTGGACTACCTATCCTTTTTTGCTACATATTCTGAGTGCTGACACACTTCTGAAACAGAAAGTGTGGAATTTAGTAGGATTGGGGGGGTGGTTGATGTGGGTCGTTAGTAGGATTGAAGGTCGGGGCAAAAGAACCACCTTATTTGTTATGAGAACAATATGTCTTTTTACAAATTTAAACAACTGTAATTCGCACGAACAAAATCAAAACATTTTACTGATTATTCTTAAATATTATGTCATCGCAACCCCCTCTAACCAAGAATAGAAAATGTTACATTCTTATTGACCGGCCAGATTCCTCACAGTGGCACTGTTAAGCCATCAATATTTCTTTCTATGCTACGGCACAAGTTAAAGTACATTTCTCAGCAATGTTCAAAGTAACAGTGTTATTTCAAATAATTCCCAGACATTACAGACTGCCCTAAATATGGATTGTATAAAGTGATTCACATTATAAGTGCAGTGTAATAAACAGGATAGAGAGGAGTGTGTATGCTACTATACCTATGTCACAAAGTAAATTAACTAACCACAAGGTTACACATAGCCATACTGTATCTACATGTGGTTAGATGTTACATCACATGACTTTGCTTTGGGTCAACCACGCACTGCCAGTGTGCACTTCCCCTTCTTTCTGATTAATGTTTGTGACAAACGCTCCTTACCCTGTAAGTTTGCCACGAACTCCTGGAGGAGTGTAGAAGCTGGGTCATATTCCCTATTTTCCCTTATGTTCACCAATTCATTTCTTATGTTCAGCAGTTACAAAACTACCAAAGACCAACCACCCTCTGGCTCATTAACTACAAAGAAACCACAGACTTAAGTGTTCTCCCTGTGTGGCCGCTATTCGTATTAGCGAACAACAGGTGCTGGAGAAAATGGTGGCCATCTTTTAGCACGAACGCAGGCAGTGGGACTTGGTCGTCAAGTGTCTGTAACTATAAGTCGGACACTCGACCTTGTGAACACTAGTAAGATCACACAAACGCTTTCTTCTTTCCACGACAAGCCAGGAGAACACTGTTTGGTTGGATTGTGAACAATCACTACTTATGAGCCAGGGAAACCATTCGACAGTTTGTTAGCATGGAACTCCTGAAAATGACCGACCACTACCACTGAATCTCTGAAACTGATTTGGGAAGACGCCATGTGTGCGGTTGGTCAAAACTTTATCCCGGTGGCAATTCGGCTGTGTTCATGGGATCTGAGCGCTATTTGGACAACTTGGGCGCTCAGATACAGGCTATCCGGGGATATAATATTTGTGAGGGTTCCTGTTTGTATTACGTATATTTTTAATATTTTATGTTTTATGGTTTGTAAGTCTCATGCCTGGGAGATAATTAGTTTAGGCAAAGTACACTCAATTATCTCCCAGAGACTCCTGGACGTATTGAGGGAGTGTCATGGGCGTGTTGTGGGAGTGTTAAGCTATGTCTTTGCTTGAGACCCCCTCCTGGGGTTCTGTGTATATAAGTGGGCCATCTGGCCATAATAAAACCAGTCTTCTTGTGCTCTTCATCAAGAGCTATACAAACCTATTAAAGAGAGCAACACCCTCCCTTGAAACTGTACCCACAACCTACTTGCGAGACCATTGAGACCTACCTTTGAAAATTACATAAAATCACATGTAATCCCTTTGTTGTTTTCCGAGGGGAAAAAGAATACAGGTCCAAAAGGTGTCGGTCCGCCCCGGACGACACCTTTTGGAGGGAGGCTCCGCTCTGGTCCGCGGTTCAGGAGCTTCAGTTTCCTGTACCCGGCTGGACAGACAGGAAGTGCTTGCTCGAGGAACACTAAGGGGAAGGGAGGGGAGAGGGCCACTAAGGGGGGAGTGAAAGGAACACTAAGGGTCAGGGAAGGGGAGACACATTAAGGGACAGGGAAGAGGGGGGAACCACTAAGGAACAGGGGAGGGGGGGGGACCACTAAGGGACACGGAAGTGAGAGGACACATTAAGGTACAGGGAAGGGAGGGGAGAGGACCACTAAGAGAAGGGGGGAGTGAATGAGATCATTAAGGGATGGGGTAGTGGAAGAGACACACAGAGAGGCTGAGGAAGGGGTGAAAGAGAAGCACAAAGGGGTTGGTAGGGCAGAAAGAGACACACAGAGGGACTCGGGAGGCAGACACACAGATGGGCCTGGGGGTGAAAGAGACACACAAAGGAGTTGGGAAGAGAAAAAGACACAAAGTGGATGGGGGAGTAAGACACGTAAAGGAGTTGGAAGGATGTAGGAGACATCGAGCAGGGAGCAATCAGACGCTTCCATTTGGAAGCGTCATTGCTCCCTTGTGCGCATGTGCATATTTAAATCCATGAAGTTCCCTACTTCATTGCCCTGTCGTGGTTTCTGTTCCTGGTTCCTGAGAGTGGGTTTTCTTTTCCTGTTTTTTATATTCCCAGCATTTTGACGTTGGCTATTCCCGACTATTCTAAATTTCTGGTTTTCCTGACTTGGCTTGTTTAACAATATTTTGTGTATTTCTGGCTTCCTTGACCTCGGCTATCCCTTGACCATTCTCTGTTTTTAACGTATTAGTCCAGCCATTCTAAGGACCGGTTTACGTTCTATCCGTTTCTGTTCTGCCCATGTAGACGTTACATAGTTCTGCGTGCTGGGCGATACTAGCAGCTGTGACACATTACTGCCGCCCAGGAGTAGTGGGAGTTTGAGCTTAATTTTCTTAAAGGTCTTTTTCATAAGACCATTCATTACATACTCAGGGTCATTCATTAAACTCCAAATTTTCACAAATTAAATTTGAATTGCAAAACTCTAGCAAAATAGCCAAACCATGATTATATTGAATAGGAGAATCCTTCCAAACCAGCGATTTTGCCATCCAGGCCTAATTTACGAAAATTCTAAAATATAGTGAATAATACTGCAAAAGACACTTCTCTAATCAGTATGTTACTTTTTCCTGCCTGTGCAACATTACATCTTTATTGTCAAAATGCTGTCCTTCAAACACAGAGAAAAAAAACTCCTTTTTTTTCTAGGCAGGTCATTAAATAGAGTTACGGGAGTAGGAATCCAGAAACACCTGAAAAAGAACTGTTTCATATCCAACCCCCTCTCCCACTAAGGTGCCTTAGTGGTTAAGTCATAGAGAACGTACAGTCCTAGATGTCACTTGATGTACTTTCATTGGGTATTTCCCAGCTTCTTGTTTGGAATTTCCTGATTAACAGGTGACCTGCGTTGTAATTGGAAAAATGTATTTCAAACAATACTGTCAACCTGCTAAAATAAGGTAAATCAGCTTAACCCCTTAAGGACACATGACGTGTGTGACATGTCATGATTCCCTTTTATTTCAAAAGTTTGGTCCTTAAGGGGTTAAAATAGCAACACCATAAGAGGACCTAAACAAGCGGGACGGAATATTTTTACTATGTTGTAATTTAAAACGTGGGTTAAGGTTTGTCAGTTCAGTATTTTTTCTAGTTTACTTCCTTATTAAATACTCTCTCTTTTATTAAGAGATGGGAATACAACAATGGTATGTCCTGGAGGTCCTGGAAATTAACGTTCAATGGTATTTTTCATTCAGAGTTAGGGACAGGGTGAATGTGTGGGGGGGGGGAGGGTGAGTGGGATAGAGTGAATGCCAGGGGGGTGAGTGGGATAGAGTGAATGACAGGGTGACTGTGTGTGGGGGTGAGTGGGATAGCATGAAAGAAAGGGTGACTGTGTGTGTGGGAGGGGTAAGTGGGATAGAGTGAATGACACGGTGACTGTGTGGGGGGGTGAGTGGGATACAGTCAATGATAAGGAGACTGTGTGTGGGGGTGGTGCTGAGTGGGATAGGGTGAATGACAAGGTGACTGTGTGTGAGTGTGGGGATTATTGAGTATGTCAGGATGAGTGACAAAATTTGTTTGCAATAAAAGGATTTCACTATCAATATATGTATGACATATCTTGGCAATCATGTGTACACTAGTGACGGAATGAAGGGGTTAAAAATTAATGAGTTTCTGCTCTTTTTAAATGCATCTCAATGCAGCAGATTTGATTAAAAGCAGGTCCAGCTTAATTATAATTGAATAGCAATCTAATTGCAGCTAAACTACCCTGCTTCGAGAAAAATAAAGACGCAGCCAAAGTAAAAGTACAGTTGGGGTGGGGTGATGAATTTTCTGAATTTATCAGAAAAATTTGATCAAATAACTGACTGGGATTCCTTTCCAATTTTACTGTTTGTGATTTGACCAGGTTTAACTGCTTACACAAGTGAATAGAAGTGCAAATACTGCTGAAATAACAGTTTGTCTTTCCTAAACAGTCTTTTCTCATAAACAGTCCTATGCTCATAGCCAGTCCTTAGAAGTTACTAGCCACTGCAAGACATAGCATACACACCGGGAGGGAATTTCTACTGCCCCTGGCTAAATTTTCACTGGCCAATGGCTAGTGCCGAGTGGAAATCGTGAGCCCTGTGCATTGGACAACTAAACCATACACTGGGGTAATTCAGCCTTCTCTCGGGGAAAAGATTTACCTATCCAACTTTACTACCTTGTTCTTCATTTTGCACAATGTTATGTTTCATTAAGAAACTACATTTAATGGGCCAGTCTATGCACCATAACCTCACACACTGTCCAAAGTTAAGTAGACTGATTTCAAACTATTCAATATTCACCTGGTCCTATTGGTGCCTCCACTTCAGATATCACTAAAGTGGAAGTTCTCCTTCCTCTTTAGATTATAAATGTCTTTCATGTTTAGACAGAATATCCGAGGGAACTAGATTTCGCAATTTCTGATGTGGCCTGGAAGAGAGGCACCTGGGAGACTCAAATAAATCGTAAACCTTTCAAACACACTTTGACTAAATAGGGTGGCACCAGGGGACACATGGCACCATAACTACTGCAGCACTCAGTATTAGCTATATTGCTTAGATTGGCCATGTCATGTTCCTGGAAATCGCCAGCCTCGACAAAACACTGATAATGGTCACGATTTGGAAATCAACTCCCTATATAACCAAGCTGGGATTGTGATGGCATTGCACTGAGCAGGGTATCTTCTACCTTTGCTTTGTGTACATGTGTGGAACTCCGAGGACCTTAAATATATGTTTTAACACTGTGTTTTATATTTATTATTTATTTAACGAATAATTAGTTTGTAGGGAAGACACAGTAAGAACATTAGTAATAGTATAGAGATATTTCATAGGGCGCAATAGGATACGAAGTCTCTGCCCCATAGAATGTACAATTTCAATGAGAATCTGTTCTTGATAATAAATCAGTTGCACAAGAAATGTTAAATATGATGTCTGTACTAATTATAGAGCATGTAAAATCATAACTATGCAACCTTTCGGTTTTGATGTTCATATATACTTTGTTGACAAACCACTTCCTCCCAGTGCTGCAGTGCAGTAGAGGACTAGGAGCTGTCAATACAGCCTGGCCTGTTTTGCCTCAAATCCAGAAAGCATAGCTGGTCTCTTAGTCCGGCCCAGTTACTGGATTGCTTAGCACCTGCGGGCCCTAGGGCATTGCCGGGCCCCTTAATAGAGTACTAGCTGTCGCCCCCTACTGGCGGCTCTGATTGCAGGCCAACAGCTCATGCACAATCCCACATAATACTGGGCGATCAATGGCCCTGCTCACTTCTTGCCTGTTGCCTCACTCCTGCTGTACTGTGCCATCAGACATCCCAAAGTACCTCCAACTGGATTTTAATCCACAGAAAAAAAAAGATGTGAGGCAGCAGTCCTAATCACTGTACCCAGTCCTTCCATGCTAGTTAACCAAGGGGGCATTTACCCCCTGCCACCTTGCCAGCGCCCCATAGCATTCAAAGTAGTACTGAGAGAGATCTGCACCAACCTGAGAGCAGAATCCACTTCCTTGCAGGTATGTGTCCATTGCCCGGGGCCATTAAATAACTGGTTTCCTTAATGGAAAATAAAGTAGACTGTACAAAACAAGTATTGACATAAATGTTCTAAAGTAGCACCCGTTCACACGTTGAAGAATGTAAGTACTGACAGGAATAACTGTGAACACACACAATAAAATAAACTACTCATTGTTATATGCACTTAAAAGTACAGTCTATTTGACTTTAGAAATCTATCCAAAAGCAATCAAACATACCAATCATACCAATCATAACATCATAACACCGACAGTTTGGCAAACTAAACATGCAGTGAGAGACAATGTTAGTTTTGCACTGGTGTTTTAAAAAAATGTATGGTTTTTAATTATCATTGCTTTGTTTCTTAGGACCTCTAGTGGCCAATGAATGGTGTGACCTCTTTTTTTTATTTTTTTTTTTTTTGCTTTTTACCGAAAGAGCCATTTGAACTAAGAATTCTCCCTTTTACAAATGAACCTTGTTATACCCCCCTGGCTGTCAATCATAGGACCAGTCCTGTTACCTACTGATTGTTTATCTCAGTGGAGCTAAAGTCAGCAATTTCCCAGAGCACCTGCCTTGCAAAGACTTCTCATTGAGCTGCACTAGGAAGCCTGTCAGGGTTATACACCAAAGTCCAAATGTCCCCGTGCCATCAGGGGCAAAACCATTCGGCTGCATACCATTCGGCCATTCAGACTCAAAAATCCAGACATTGTCCACGTTATTCACATTATTCAACAATTCATTACCCCATACCAACTGTACTGGATTTTTCAATATAGGCCCCGAACAGTGACAGATTACTGAAATCTGGGAAAAATGCTTCAAATTTTAATGCATCAATTTCAAGCCCAGTATTAAAGTTAATATATACTATATATCCACAGGCAGCACTAGCAACCAGCGTGCAAGTAGTTAAATAACTCTGGACCAATGGTTAATTATGTAGCGGCTGGCCAGCGCATGCTAACCAGCCATTACAATAACTTCTTTTATTTTTTTTTATAATTAAAGGGACACTATAGTAACCAAAACAAATGTGCTTAATGAAGCAGTTTTGGTGTATTGATCATGACTCTGAAGTTTCATTGCTCAGTTCATTGCTCATAATTTAAATTATCATTCACTTGCAAAAAAACAAATTAATTATACTTTGCAAATGTGCATCCTGCCGTATGCATTTGGTTCTGAATTATTTTAAAATCGGTGTTTTGTGAATTTTACAAATCCAAATCTTTGTTCTAGAAGTCATGTGTTAAAGCACTTGTTTTAATCTGGAGACTGAATGCACCTGGAAGATTGCTTCCAATCCAGCTGGACCAACTGAATTCCGACCTTTTAGTAAACTTGCAAACTGTCAGTGCAATAGGAATTCAGCCATTCTGATGGACAGCCACGGAAAGTCTGGGCTGGGAAATAATGGGGAGGGCTGTCAAAAGATGTAGGTCGTTTGTCTGTTTTTAGGTTTTCGCATCAATGAAAAGTAAATGTATGCATGTTTTAAATGGCAGTAAATCTACTCAACAGTGTTTTGTATTTGATATAGGCTGTGGAGTAGGGATGTGCATGGGGAAAATATTTGATTCGGTTCGGCATTCCGAAATTCGGGACTTTGGCACTTCGGAACTTCGGATGTTATCTTGCAGCCGCTTAGTAGATTACTCCCTAATTCCCACGGTATTAGGGAGCTATCTACCAAAAAGCTGAAAGACCTAAATTGGTCTCTACATTTACCTGTCACAGCACTCTGATTGGTTAGTTTGAAATCCAACCAATCAGAGTACTCTGTGTCATTTTACACAGTGTGGGAAAGTTCTTTGGAATTTTCCCACGATGTGTAATTTCACTCATAACAACACTCTAATTGGTTGATTGAAAGCACATGTCTACTGTGGAGTGTCCCTTTAAGTGCTAAATAATAACTGCACAAATCAAATAGTTTGGGATTGCTCCTGCTCTGTACTCTCTTGCTATATTTTATGTACCGTTCTTTCCTGCTAAATACAATAAAACTAATTTTAACCAAAACAAATAAAATAATAATTAAAATAGAAAAGGAAAAGTTAATCTACAAAGGTATAAATAAATAATATGCCAGTATCATGGGAGAAATGTCCCATTGAGCACACACATGTACAGCATTAAGGAAGAAGATTGCAAGTCCATATGTGACTGACCCATCACCAAGTCCAACTTCACACTGCGTAAGGTTGACCTGCAAATTTCCAGCTTTCACAAAAAAAGGCAAATTCTTGTGTTGATTCTTGTGTTGCCTCTATGTAATTGGGGATTAAGTGCTAATTGATAAGAAGATACATGCTAAGGGCAAATAGATTTTTAGATAGACCTTAAACAGCTTAACCCCTTAAGTACCAAAGCTCTTTTGAGATGTGACAAATACATTTGTGACCAAGGCTTTTTTGGCATTTTTTCCTGAGTTTATTCTATGTTTACTCTACCAAAATCTCTTTTTAAAGGGACACTGTAGGCACCTAGACCACTTCAGCTCATTGAAGTGGTCTTGGTGCAATTTCCTATGTCCCTTAACCCTACAGTGGTAATTACTGCAGTTTCTGAGAAACTGCATTAATTACCTGCTAGGGTTAACTCCTGAACTGTCTCCAAAGTATCAATATCCTCCTGGAGATACGGTCTCCAGTACTGAGTACAATACTCCAAGTGAGGTCTCACCAGTGTTCTGTACAATGGCATGAGCACTTCCCTCTTTCTACTGCTAATACCTCTCCCTATACAACCAAGCATTCTGCTAGCATTCCCTGCTGCTCTATTATATTACAAAACAAACAATAAGCGTGCACAAACCAAAGTGAAAAAGTGCTTAATAAATATTAGCAGAGAGGAATTTCCTTATAAGGGTAAAGTATCCACAGGTTCCCCAAAGACTTCCTCTTGTCTTCAATACAACATATACAAAAAAAAAATATTAATACATTTTTATAATTCTAATAGCATGTTTTTGGTATGAAACACCAGGTAAATACTGATATTGGGACTCTCTAATAAATAATCCTTTGTGAACTTGTACCCTCTTGGCACATATACTAATGGGATGTGATATAAATACATTCATTGATATGTATTCTTTTGATACAAAAATGTGGAGTAAAAGTAATATGGAATAAAGATAAATTTTATTATTCTTAATTTTTTGCCTGTATGTTCATGAATAAGAGTATGCATATACATTACAATTTCGTCATATGTGTATATGAATTCAGTAGTGAATACAATCCAGAGTTTTTTTAACCTCCCTCCCCTCCCCCTTTTTTTTGCACCCTTTTGTATGTATATTGAGGAAAAGAACATCATCTAAAGATATTTGCCCTTCCGGATTCCAAGGCGGAACGCAGGATGAAACGAACGAACTTCCGGAAGTTCGTGATGGAACTCACGTCTGGAACGCACGCATCATGGCAAGCGCGTGCAATCATGAAGATTGCCGGCACAGGGAAAGTCCACCGGAAAGGAATTTCATCAATTATGAACTCATGGGGGGGTGTATATAGGACTGGGGAGGGAAAGTGGTTTTATTGTATTTTGTTTATGCTGTTATTACTGAAACACCACGCAAGTCCCTGAGGAAGTAGTGGATGAAACGCTTAGGACGCCTAGTGGTGACACAAATTGTTTTTAACTTGAATGTAAGTTATTAAATTTTCCTTTTTATACTCTCGATAGTCTATTTCAACTTTGTTTTATTTCCATTTCCTCCTGAGTCCATATACCTATGGAATAACATGATGGAAGTATCCAGCTGACCTCTAAGAAGGAATTCTTATTCAAGGCTTTTATACAACTGTGAAAGTGTCAGTGGCCATTTGTCACATAATTTGTGGTTCACTAATTAACACAGTTATACGCTATGTGATCTTGTCTTTCTCCAGTTAGCAGATTATCCCCTATGTTTTTGTATATGCTCTATTATATTGTCTGCCTACCTTTAAGTCATCAGAAATAATCACTCCTAAATCCCTTTCCTCAGATGTTGAGGTCAAGAATGTATCAAATATTCTGTACTCTGCCCTTTAGTTTTTACGTCCAAGATTCATTATCTTAATCTCATCCACATTAAACTGTCAGTTGCCACAACTCTGACCATTTTTCTAGTTTACCTAAATCATTTGCCATTTGGCTTATCCCTCCTGGAACATCAACCCTGTTACATATCTTAGTATCATCAGCAAAAGAACATACCTTACCATCAATTCCTTCTGCAATATCACTAATAAAAATATTAATGAGAATGGGTCCAAGTACAGATCCCTGGGGTACCCCACTGGTGACAAGCCCATGCTTCGAATATTCTCCATTGACTACAACCCTCTGTTGCCTGTCACTCAGCCACTGCCTTACCCATTCAACAATATTGGAATCTAAACTTAAAGATTGCAGTTTATTGATAAGCCTTGCTGAAATCTAGGTAAGCAATGTCTACTGCATCACCCTTATCTATTATTTTAGTTACCCAATCAAAAAAAAAAAACAATAAGATTAGTTTGGCATGATCACCCTGAAGTAAACCCATGTCACCCTATGCTACAAAGTGCCACCAAATGCCGCAGCACTGTACAATGAGTTATACAATTCCCTTGAGGCCCAGAATACATTTCAGATCTGTGTGTATGTGTACACTTGGCTGTGTTTGTACCTAGTAATGTGTGAGTGTCTGGCAGTATGTGTGTCTGGCAGTGTGTGTATATTTGTCAGTGTGTGTATCTGTCTAGCAGTGTGTATTGGTACAGGTGTGCGGATGTGTCTGGTATTATATATCCATGTGTGTGTGTGTCTGCGGGTGGGGGCCCTATAAGTACGTTTGTAAGAGGCCCCAAGTGTACGTTTAGTGAAGCACAACAATTGCTGAGCATGCTCCCAATACTTCTGTTTGAGAAACATTGGATTGGACAGAATTCATCATTACAGCTGACCACCATATAGAGAGTGGTTGCTCCTTCGAGACCCGGTGTTGAACTAGAGGTAAGATGGTAATTTTTAACTAGATGGGGGACAATAATTTAATCAGTAACACTTTAAAGTTCCAAATAAATGTTTTTTTTTATATGTTGTAGTGTTCCTTTAAGTTGTATATGTGCCTGGGATGTACTGAAATGTACTTTTAAATCAGAGATAAAGTCTGTATGTATTGTGTAATACCATTTTAGTTTAATAAAATATTTGCAATTGGAATACCACCTTTATAACAATGGATCTCAACAACAGTGCTACCCTCTGAAAAGCTAGATCACGTTTAAAATCCCACATAGTGGTGATGTCAGGACTGCATTGGTAGAGGTCCCGTAATCTCAGGAGAGCTGCTGGTATATGAATATCCTTCACCCACAATTCTACTATTTTTAATAGGAGCTGGGGAGACAGAAACAATGTTTAATGTCTCCCCAGGACCTCTGTGCGCATATCATTATTGTTAGAGTGAGTGAATTAATGGTGGCATCTGTTGTCCAGGAATATAACTCCCACTAGACGCAGGCTTCCCTAAAATTAAGGATATGTTCCCATATTGAATATTTCTGTTGTATGTTTACCCCAGATATGTGCGAGAGTGTACCCCAGCCTCAGGTAACGCTCAGGTAACGCTTTATGTACTAGGTACAGAATTTTGATTTGTCATCTCATATTAACTTTTAATACCACTATAGGGTATTTAGTAATGACAGAAATACATTCTTTCATGTTTACAATTTAATTATATTTATTTTTCCACAATCCCCATACCAGGGATAGTATCAGACAAATATATATGGCTGGATATTTAAACAGATACATTTCTGGTTTAAAAAAAAAAAAAAAAAAAAAGAATCCACGCATCTACATTATATATCTACATTCAATTTACATAGAAAACAATACAGGGCTGATATGTGTCTTTAAGTTTTGCAGTTTGTACCTTCACTTGCAATATTTGTATCGCACCTCCTCTATACTGTAATAACAACAGCTTGTAAAAGTGGTAAACACATCAATTAAATTTATGGAAATACAACATGAGTACCTACATTTCGTAAACCGAGATCAATAATTTTTTTTATTTTTTTTTTAAAAGACCGTAATGATCACTAGAGGGCAGCATAATGCTGTTTGTTGCGTATACACTAACATGATTATTTACTAAAGACAGAGACTTGTCAGGAATTCAATGTGAATTCAAGGCAAATTTCAAATTCAGGGCCAAAATGGACAAATTGGAAAAATTCTAATGCTTCCAGTCAAGCTACGTTGGCCCTTAGTTTAAATTCACTTTGAATTCACATTGCATTCACACCAATTCTCACTCTAGTGATAAACCAGTAAAATGTGTATCTATATAAATTAAAACAGAAATACAATATATATATATATATTTATATATGTATATAAATATATACACTGCATAGTGTGATCCAATACAAATATTTATACTCAGGGCTGCTGGGGCTAGCCAGAGAGAGGTATTGTGTCTCACACTCACCAATAGCAAAAAGGGGCTCACTTATTGTATAGTATTTACCTTTAGCGTGGCATTCACACAGGAGCAATGTGCAAGTTAGGTTACAGCTATTAATAGAGCATGCTTTTTTATTTATCTTCTTTTGTTTTTTTACAAATTATTTTTTTTACTTGTAAGCCCAAAACAGGGACTACTTTCTCTACTCCTTAGAGACAGAGTGTAACGCCGTGAGTTAAAAACAACCCAATTCATTAAACAGTGATCGAAGCTGGGTATAAACTAATAGTAGCAGCCGTGGGGATTTGGCTGCTACCAGTTTATTGAGCACTTTCAATAATCCTGTGTGATGATTGGAGCAGCTCTTTGAGGCTAAATCATTTATCCAAAACCACCCCATGTGCAGAGTATTATGGGATAAGAACGGTCCCCATTAACCAGAATGAGACATTCCTCAGTGGGATATCTCAACATGGTGTGAGTGAGGTCCTCCCATAAGTTCAGACAGATGCGCTCACCAGTGCACTGAGGGATTCTTTAAAAGTTAAGTCATTTCTTTCTTTCTTTTTTTATTTAAATTTTTTAAAATATTTTTAATGCATTATCTAATGTTAAAGCTATAGGGCCACATTTTACCTAGACAATCCCTTTAGTGTGTTATAATAAATAAATGGATCATATGCAGCACAGAGCGTAGTTTTAAGTCTGGTATAGCATCATGGGATACATTCTATATCAACTGGGCATCTAACTGCTATGTTAACCAATATGATTTGGAGTAATTTTACAATGCATAAACTGTTAACTATAAATGGTACTAGTCAGGTTACTCTGCCAGTGGATTGCATGTATGTTAACATAGTTTAATTGATAGCTAGTTAAAGGGGCACTATAGTCACCAAAACAACTTTAGCTTAATGAAACAGTTTTGGTGTATATATTATGCCCCTGCAATCTCAATGCTCAATTATCTGCCATTTAGGAGTTAAATCACTTTGTTTATGAACCTTAGTCAGACCTCCCTGCATGTGACTTGCAAAGCCTTCCTAAACACTTCCTGTAAAGAGTCATCTAATGTTTGCCCTTCCTTTATTGCAAGTTGTATTTAATTTAACTTTCCTTATCCCCTGCTATGTTAATAGCTTACTACACCCTGCAAGAGTCTCCTGTATGTGATGAAAGTTCAATTTACAGAGCAAGAGAAACAATTATTAATGGTAAATTACATCTGATTGAAAGTGAAAACAGTTTTCTTTTTCATGCAGGCTCTGTCAATCATAGCCAGGGGAGGTGTGGCAAACGCTTTATAAACAGAAACAAAGTGATTTAACTTCTAAATGGCAGTGAATTGAGCAGTGAAACCTGAGAGGCATGTTCTCTACACTTAAACAGCTTCATCAAGCTAAGGTTGTTTAGGTGAGTATAGTGTTCCTTTAGCAGTTTTTGCTAAATCTGTATTGCCATTTTTTAGCAAAATAGTTATTAGCTGATATCACAGGAGAATTATTTGTGAGTTGTATCTAAGCTCAAAATTAATACAACTGATTTTCTAGGCAGTGATTTTTTTCCTTTTTAGAAAATAGTGCCACAAAGCGTCAGTTGATAAATTATATTTTAAGTATGTGAATTTCAAATACATTTACTTAAAATTCGTACTTTCAATGGAGTCTGTCCACTGGGAGATTGCAAATCTACGTTATTTTAGAACAATGTATTCCACTAGACTCTGAGATTTTGTGAATTTTAGAATTTAAAACTTAAAACAGAATTGATGCTGAAGTGTATCTAAAAATGTTTATATGGCAGCGACGAGAAACGATACCTAATGAACACTGGGAGCAGTCAAAATCAGTAAAAGGGGAACAGTATTAGGTAGATGTAATAGTGGTAGAACAGTTGGAGTGAATTCATGAAATTTAATGTCTTCATATAAGTTAATGTAATAATTGTATAGATCAGGGTTTCCCAATGATTTTTTCCCTTGGAACCCTTTGACAAGGTATAGCAAAACTTTGGAACCCCAACAAAAAAATGTGCGCCGTAGAGTAGCGCAGCGCAAACCTTTCAATGAACAGAGTGTAATGTTCTCTTTTGCTGGCAAATTCTTTTTATATCTGGTGTAATTGTTGACAATTGTATTTGCATGTCTGCAGTTGCGTCAAGTCGATTTCGATACTTTGTTTTTGTTGCAGAGTAAAGCGAGAATCTAGTTTCACATAAGTACGTGCTGGCGAATGGCAACAGAACATTGATTGCCCGCTTGGACAATTCTGGGTATTCTTTGCGTAAATTACTCCAAAAAGCAATAAGAGAAACTTCTTGAAATTTTTGGCTTAATTGACTGTCAGAAGTTATATCAATCAGATTCTCAAAATCTACATCAGAAAAAATGCCTGGCTTGTCTTTTATGAATGGATTTCGAACCCAGTCATTATTGTTTTCATTCAAGAATGGAAAATACTGATTAATAGATGTGATTAAATGGCGAAGATGATCTACAATTTCATTGCAAATTTCATTTTCAAGTTCAATTTCTGATTCTTCAAGAAAATCCTTAAAGGGACACTCCAGGCACCCAGACCACTTCTGCCCATTGGAGTGGTTTGGGTGCCAACTCCCACTTCTCTTAAACCTGCAAGTGTAATTATTGCAGTTTTTAATAAACTGCAATAATTACCTTGCAGGGTTAACTCCACCTCTAGTGGCTGTCTGCTAGACAGCCACTAAAGGGCACTTCCTGGTTTCTAGCACAGGAAACCTGTGCTAGAGCGTCGCTGGACGTCCTCACGCCGTGTCAGGACCTCCAGCGTCGCTCATTTCCCCATAGGAAAGCGTTGAAATGCGCATTAGGTCTCCCCGGCCGGTGGGCAGGATCAGTCTCGCCCACCGGCCGACGCAGTCAGAAGGAGGAGCGGTGTGGAGGGAGAAGCAGCAACGTGTGACATCGTCGCTGCCTCTGGTAAGTTAATGAAGGGGTTTTCACCCCTTCAGCAACCGGGGATTGGGGGGTGGGAGGGAGGGAGAGGGGACCTGCAGTGCCAGGAAAACTGATTGTTTGGGGGGTGGGAGGGAGAGGGGGCCTGCAGTGCCAGGAAAACTGATTGTTTTCCTGGCGCTGGAGTTTCCCTTTAAGTGTTTACAAAGAGTTCAAATTATTTTGCTCAACAGATGAGGTCCAAAACTGCAGCTTACGAGACAGTGAAAATATTTTATCTCTTGCATTAAAAATATTAGTGTTTTTCCTTGGAGTGATAAACATACGTACCGTATATACTCGAGTATAAGCCGAGTTTTTCAGCCCATTTTTTGGGCTGAAAAACCCCAACTCGGCTTATACTCGAGTCAAGGTCTGTATTATGGCAATTTGCATTGCCATAATACAGACTGGGGGGAGAGGGGGGCTGGCAGAGCTGTAACTTACCTGTTCTGCAGCTCCTGTCAGCTCTCTCCTCCTCTGCGCCGTCCGGTCAGCACCTCGGTCAGCTCCCAGTGTAAGTCTCGCGAGAGCCGCGGCTCTCGCGAGACTTACAGTGTAAGCTGACAGAAGAGCAGAACGGACGGCGCAGAGGAGGAGAGAGCTGACAGGAGCTGCAAAACAGGTAAGTTACAGCTCTGCCAGCCCCCCTCTCCCCCCCACTGAACTGCCACTGGACCACCAGGGAAGGAGAGCCCCCCTCCCTGCCATATATCAAGCAGGGAGGGGGGACGAAAAAAAAAATATAAATAAAATAAGAAGAAATAATAAAAAAATAATAATAATAAAAAACAAAAAAAAGGGGTATAAGGACCACTATGGGAGGGGGGGGGTATAAGGACCACTATGGGAGGGTGGGGGTGGGTTAAGGACCACTATGGGAGGGAGGGGGGTATAAGGACCACTATGGGAGGGAGGGGGGGGATAAGGACCACTATGGGAGGGGGGGATAAGGACCACTATGGGAGGGAGGGGGGGATAAGGACCACTATGGGAGGGAGGGGGGGGGATAAGGACCACTATGGGAGGGAGGGGGGTATAAGGACCACTATGGGAGGGAGGGGGGTATAAGGACCACTATGGGAGGGAGGGGGGTATAAGGACCACTATGGGAGGGGGGGGGGTATAAGGACCACTATGGGAGGGTGGGGGTGGGTTAAGGACCACTATGGGAGGGAGGGGGTATAAGGACCACTATGGGAGGGAGGGGGGCTAAGGACCACTATGGGAGGGAGGGGGGGATAAGGACCACTATGGGAGGGAGGGGGGGGGATAAGGACCACTATGGGAGGGAGGGGGGATAAGGACCACTATGGGAGGGAGGGGGGTATAAGGACCACTATGGGAGGGAGGGGGGTATAAGGACCACTATGGGAGGGAGGGGGTGGGATAAGGACCACTATGGGAGGGAGGGGGTGGGATAAGGACCACTATGGGAGGGAGGGGGGGTATAAGGACCACTATGGGAGGGAGGGGGGGTATATGGACCACTATGGCAGGGATGGGGGGGGATAAGGAACACTATGGGAGGGAGAAGGGGGATAAGGACCACTATGAGAGGGAGGGGGTGGGATAAGGAACACTATGTGAGGGGAGGGGGAAGTAAGGACCACTAGGGGAGGGGAGGGTAAGGACCACTAGGGGAGGGGTGAGTCAGGACCACTGGGGGGGGTGAAGGAACACGGGGGTGGGGAGGTAAGGACCACTGAGGGAGGAGGAGGGGAAGTCAGGACATATGGGGGGGGGAGGGGGCGGCAAAAAATGTTTTGCCTACGGCGGCAAATATCCTTGCACCGGCCCTGCACACACTGCATTCACACACTGCATTCATACACACACACTGCATTCATGCACACACACACTGCACTCATACACACACTGCACTCATACACACACGCTGCACTCATACACACACGCTGCACTCATACACACACACATACGCACACACTGCATTCATTATACACACACTGTAAATAAATATTCAATTAATATATTTTTTTTAGGATCTAATTTTATTTAGAAATTTACCAGTAGCTGCTGCATTTTCCACCCTAGTCTTATACTCGAGTCAATAAGTTTTCCCAGTTTTTTGGGATAAAATTAGGGGCCTCGGCTTATATTCAGGTCGGCTTATACTCGAGTATATACGGTAATTTAATTTTATGAATATGTCTGCAAGATATGCTCTTTGGATAACCACAAAGTGTTTGTTACTCAATCAGATAATCCAAATTTATGATCCTGGAAATATGCAAACAGCTCTTGACTTTACCTCTTGATAGCCAATGGACTTCTAAATGCAAAAGCAGAGCACAGTGGTGACTACCCATATCTTCACATATAATTTGAAATAGTCGGACTCGTGACTGTAATGGTCAACTTTTTATAAAATTAATCATCGCGACCGATTTTTCTAGCACAGTTTTTTAAAGGACCACTATAGGCACCCAGACCACTTCAGCTTAATGAAGTGGTCTGGGTGCCAGGTCCAGCTAGGATTAACCCTTTTTTCTATAAACATAGCAGTTTCAGAGAAACTGCTATGTTTATAATAGGATTAATCCAGCCTCTAGTGCAGGGGTCAAGTCCTGGGGAAAAAAAGTGTGTGAACTCCCCCCCCCCCGACCCCTCCCAAAAAAAACACTCGTATGCATATATAAACGCGTGCACACACATACACTCACAGACACACACATGCACTCAGACACTCACAGACGCACACACATATTCAGACACTCACACAGTGGTGCATTTTAATTTTATTTATACCTGAGCACCCCCTAATCTAAATTTACCACCCCTTCCTGTCAAGGGCGCACCGCTTCCTGATTAAGAACCCACCCCTTCCTCTTTAGACTCCACCTTTTCCTGCTCCTTTTAAAGAAATACTATAGTGCCAGGAAAACAAATCTGTTTTCCTGGCACTATAATTCCCTATAGTGCCCCCCTCCCTCATGTCCTCCCCTCCCCGACTCGACACTGATGGGGGTTAAAATCCTATGAGTATTTAGCAGATGCTGGATGTCCTAATGCACAGGGTGAGGACGTCCAGCATCAGTTAGGTGACTTTTGGTCACCTAACCACCCGAAAGTCCCTCTAGTAGCTGTCTTGAAGTAATAATTACCTCAAGGTAATTATTGCAGTTTCTGAGAAACCGCAATAATTACACTTGCAGGTTTAAGGGGACTGGGACACTGCACCCAGACCACTTCAATGAGCTGAAGTTGTCTGGGTGCCTATAGTGTCCCTCTAAGCACACTCTCTGACAGACACCCACACTGGCAGATACACACTGACAGTAACACACACACTCAGTGACAAACACACAGACGTCACTGATTTGACACACACACATTCACTGACACACACTCATTCATTGACAGAGAGACACACACAAACACACTGACAGATACACACTAATAGTCACACACACACTAAATGACAAACAGACTCTCATTGATTTGACAGAAACTTACAAACATACACTAACAGAAGCACATACACGCAAACATGCACTAACAGAAGCACATACACACACACGTGCATACACTAACAGAAGCACATACACTCATACGCACACGCGTACATACGCTAACAGACGTAAATACACTCATACACACACACACTGACACAAACACACACATACACTAACAGACATAAACTAACAGACATACACACACATACATAGACTAACAGACATACACACACACTAACATACATACACACACACATACATACACTAACAGACACACACATACACTAACAGACATACACACATACATACACATACACTAACAGACATACACACATACATAGACTAACAGACATACACACACACACACACTAAAAGACATACACACAAACACACACACACTAACAGACATACACACACACATACACTAACAGACACACACATACACTAACAGACATACACACATACATACACATACACTAACAGACATACACTTACAGAAATAAACTAACAGACATACACACACATACATAGACTAACAGACATACACACACATACACTAGCAGACATACACACACACATACATACACATACACTAACAGACATACACACATACACTAACAGACATACACACACATACACTAACAGACATACACACACACTAACAGACATACACACACACATACATACACTAACAGACACACACATACACTAACAGACATACACACATACATACACATACATTAACAGACATACACTTACAGACATAAACTAACAGACATACACACACATACATAGACTAACAGACATACACACACATACACTAGCAGACATACACACAAACATACATACACATACACTAACAGACATACACACATACACTAACAGACATACACACACACATACACTAACAGACATACATATATACAAATTATTAAAATTAACATTTCCCACCCAGCCTCCCTACCTTTTAGGAAAGCTGTCATGGATGGGTCCCTGGGGTCCAGTGGGGCTGCAGTGAAGCGGGCGGCTCTCTCCCTGTCACACGCGGCAAGGGAGCTGTGTCCTCTCTGCTCCCTTTTGCCACGTGGGTTGTCTACTGATTCAGGGAGCCAGAATATGACGTCATATTCCAGCTCCCTGCATCAGAAAACGGCGCGCGGCGAGAGGGAGCAGAGAGGACACAGCTCCCTCGCCGCGTGTGACAGGGAGAGAGCCGCCCACCATGACAGAGGGAACACAGGGCATTTGGGGGCGGCATTTTTTGCCGCCCCCAGATTGCCTGCAGGGGGAACGGCGTTCCTCCTGGGAAAAAAGTGCAGGAACGCCGTTCCCGCGCGTTCTTGCAGGACACACACATTCACTGACACACACTCATTCATTGACAGAGAGACACACACAAACACACTGACAGACACACACTAATAGTCACACACACACTAAATGACAAACAGACTCTCATTGATTTGACAGACACTTACAAACATACACTAACAGAAGCACATACACGCAAACATGCACTAACAGAAGCACATACACACACACGTGCATACACTAACAGAAGCACATACACTCATACGCACACACGTACATACGCTAACAGACGTAAATACACTCATACACACACACACTGACACAAACACACACATACACTAACAGACATAAACTAACAGACATACACACACATACATAGACTAACAGACATACACACACACTAACATACATACACACACATACATACACTAACAGACACACACATACACTAACAGACATACACACACACTAACATACATACACACACACATACATACACTAACAGACACACACATACACTAACAGACATACACACATACATACACATACACTAACAGACATACACACATACATAGACTAACAGACATACACACACACACACACTAAAAGACATACACACAAACACACACACACTAACAGACATACACACACACATACACTAACAGACACACACATACACTAACAGACATACACACATACATACACATACACTAACAGACATACACTTACAGAAATAAACTAACAGACATACACACACATACATAGACTAACAGACATACACACACATACACTAGCAGACATACACACACACATACATACACATACACTAACAGACATACACACATACACTAACAGACATACACACACATACACTAACAGACATACACACACACTAACAGACATACACACACACATACATACACTAACAGACACACACATACACTAACAGACATACACACATACATACACAGACATTAACAGACATACACTTACAGACATAAACTAACAGACATACACACACATACATAGACTAACAGACATACACACACATACACTAGCAGACATACACACAAACATACATAACATTTCCCACCCAGCCTCCCTACCTTTTAGGAAAGCTGTCATGGATGGGTCCCTGGGGTCCAGTGGGGCTGCAGTGAAGCGGGCGGCTCTCTCCCTGTCACACGCGGCAAGGGAGCTGTGTCCTCTCTGCTCCCTTTTGCCACGTGGGTTGTCTACTGATTCAGGGAGCCAGAATATGACGTCATATTCCAGCTCCCTGCATCAGAAAACGGCGCGCGGCGAGAGGGAGCAGAGAGGACACAGCTCCCTCGCCGCGTGTGACAGGGAGAGAGCCGCCCACCATGACAGAGGGAACACAGGGCATTTGGGGGCGGCATTTTTTGCCGCCCCCAGATTGCCTGCAGGGGGAACGGCGTTCCTCCTGGGAAAAAAGTGCAGGAACGCCGTTCCCGCGCGTTCTTGCAGGACACACACATTCACTGACACACACTCATTCATTGACAGAGAGACACACACAAACACACTGACAGACACACACTAATAGTCACACACACACTAAATGACAAACAGACTCTCATTGATTTGACAGACACTTACAAACATACACTAACAGAAGCACATACACGCAAACATGCACTAACAGAAGCACATACACACACACGTGCATACACTAACAGAAGCACATACACTCATACGCACACACGTACATACGCTAACAGACGTAAATACACTCATACACACACACACTGACACAAACACACACATACACTAACAGACATAAACTAACAGACATACACACACATACATAGACTAACAGACATACACACACACTAACATACATACACACACATACATACACTAACAGACACACACATACACTAACAGACATACACACACACTAACATACATACACACACACATACATACACTAACAGACACACACATACACTAACAGACATACACACATACATACACATACACTAACAGACATACACACATACATAGACTAACAGACATACACACACACACACACTAAAAGACATACACACAAACACACACACACTAACAGACATACACACACACATACACTAACAGACACACACATACACTAACAGACATACACACATACATACACATACACTAACAGACATACACTTACAGAAATAAACTAACAGACATACACACACATACATAGACTAACAGACATACACACACATACACTAGCAGACATACACACACACATACATACACATACACTAACAGACATACACACATACACTAACAGACATACACACACATACACTAACAGACATACACACACACTAACAGACATACACACACACATACATACACTAACAGACACACACATACACTAACAGACATACACACATACATACACATACATTAACAGACATACACTTACAGACATAAACTAACAGACATACACACACATACATAGACTAACAGACATACACACACATACACTAGCAGACATACACACAAACATACATACACATACACTAACAGACATACACACATACACTAACAGACATACACACACACATACACTAACAGACATACATATATACAAATTATTAAAATTAACATTTCCCACCCAGCCTCCCTACCTTTTAGGAAAGCTGTCATGGATGGGTCCCTGGGGTCCAGTGGGGCTGCAGTGAAGCGGGCGGCTCTCTCCCTGTCACACGCGGCAAGGGAGCTGTGTCCTCTCTGCTCCCTTTTGCCACGTGGGTTGTCTACTGATTCAGGGAGCCAGAATATGACGTCATATTCCAGCTCCCTGCATCAGAAAACGGCGCGCGGCGAGAGGGAGCAGAGAGGACACAGCTCCCTCGCCGCGTGTGACAGGGAGAGAGCCGCCCACCATGACAGAGGGAACACAGGGCATTTGGGGGCGGCATTTTTTGCCGCCCCCAGATTGCCTGCAGGGGGAACGGCGTTCCTCCTGGGAAAAAAGTGCAGGAACGCCGTTCCCGCGCGTTCTTGCAGGACACACACATTCACTGACACACACTCATTCATTGACAGAGAGACACACACAAACACACTGACAGACACACACTAATAGTCACACACACACTAAATGACAAACAGACTCTCATTGATTTGACAGACACTTACAAACATACACTAACAGAAGCACATACACGCAAACATGCACTAACAGAAGCACATACACACACACGTGCATACACTAACAGAAGCACATACACTCATACGCACACACGTACATACGCTAACAGACGTAAATACACTCATACACACACACACTGACAAAAACACACACATACACTAACAGACATAAACTAACAGACATACACACACATACATAGACTAACAGACATACACACACACTAACATACATACACACACATACATACACTAACAGACACACACATACACTAACAGACATACACACATACATACACATACACTAACAGACATACACACATACATAGACTAACAGACATACACACACACACTAAAAGACATACACACAAACACACACACACACTAACAGACATACACACACACATACACTAACAGACACACACATACACTAACAGACATACACACATACATACACATACACTAACAGACATACACTTACAGAAATAAACTAACAGACATACACACACATACATAGACTAACAGACATACACACACATACACTAGCAGACATACACACACACATACATACACATACACTAACAGACATACACACATACACTAACAGACATACACACACATACACTAACAGACATACACACACACTAACAGACATACACACACACATACATACACTAACAGACACACACATACACTAACAGACATACACACATACATACACATACATTAACAGACATACACTTACAGACATAAACTAACAGACATACACACACATACATAGACTAACAGACATACACACACATACACTAGCAGACATACACACAAACATACATACACATACACTAACAGACATACACACATACACTAACAGACATACACACACACATACACTAACAGACATACATATATACAAATTATTAAAATTAACATTTCCCACCCAGCCTCCCTACCTTTTAGGAAAGCTGGCATGGATGGGTCCCTGGGGTCCAGTGGGGCTGCAGTGAAGCGGGCGGCTCTCTCCCTGTCACACGCGGCAAGGGAGCTGTGTCCTCTCTGCTCCCTTTCGCCACGTGGGTTGTCTACTGATTCAGGGAGCCAGAATATGACGTCATATTCCAGCTCCCTGCATCAGAAAACGGCGCGCGGCGAGAGGGAGCAGAGAGGACACAGCTCCCTCGCCGCGTGTGACAGGGAGAGAGCCGCCCACCATGACAGAGGGAACACAGGGCATTTGGGGGCGGCATTTTTTGCCACCCCCAGATTGCCTGCAGGGGGAACGGCGTTCCTCCTGTGAAAAAAGTGCAGGAACGCCGTTCCCGCGCGTTCCTGCAGGACTCGAGCCCTGCTCTAGTGGCTGTCTCATTGACAGCCGCTAGAGGCGCTTCCGCGCTTCTTACTGTGATTTTCACAGTGAGAAGACGCCAGCGTCCATAGGAAAGCATTGAGAATGCTTTCCTATGGACTGGCTGAATGCGCGAGCGGCTCTTGCCGCGCATGCGCATTCAGCCGATGACGACGAGAAGGAGGAAAAAAGAGGTAAATTTAACTCCTTCCACCCCCTAGAGCCCGGCACCCTCAGGGCACTATAGTGTCAGGAAAACGAGTATGTTTTTCTGGCACTACAGTGGTCTTTTAAGTGAGATTGAAATATTTTTAGCTACCAGTGCATGTCTGTGAAAAACACAGTGAGAACTGGTTCTGTTTTTTGCTACATTTCTTATTCGTGTCACAGCACCTGACACTTTCCCAACCATTGCTTTGCCACCACTGGATACAGTTAAATATGTTCTCACCAGTGGTATGAGTTTTCAAAGTTTCACACAGAAGCAAGTCTTCTTCAGTCTGTTTGTCAAAATTATATCTAACAAAAAACAACAAAATTGAAAGTCCTGCAACATCTTTGGACTCGTCTAATTGCAGTGAGTACCCATCACATTGATGCAGTTGAGAAATTAGTTCAGTATGGATGTCATCAGATCATGAATACGGCGCAAACCTGTGTTGTTGGAAAGTGCACAGCTTCAATTTTTTTTACTCAATTTCTCACTTAAAATACATGACACTATTTATTTTGCACATGGTTTTATTAGTGATTCCCCAATAATGTGTTCTTCTCCTGCAAGTGATATGCGGTAACTCACTCTGTAAGAAGCCTCTGTGGCTTTTTGATTAGCATTTTGACATTTTTTTGCTCATAAATTGTTTACTCTACTGAAATTCATTTAGCTTTCACTTAAAAAAGTAAATGTCTTTATCTTTGTATCTGCGTGGTTTTGCTCAAAATGACGACAATTTAGCAGGTGCTAATGAACTGTTTGGCAATATTTTATTGCAAAGTACGCATTGTGCTTCAGGACAATCTTCATTTCTGGCACTTGTGAATCCAAATGACAAGTAGCTATCATCATATTTTATTTTCTTTGTTTGAGAAGATTGGCTAGCATTGTGTGCTTTTCTTGTTGGTTTTTTACTTGTCACTTGTCTGCTATTTGAGGAACAGTAGATACAACCATTTCGGGCATGTCTTCTGGATTTTTAGTTGTATCTGCTTTCTCAGTTTCTATAAGTGCCAAACAGGTAGAAGTAGTAATAATTTTTCGCTGAAAAGTTCCCTGCTTTAACCAGCTTTCCAAATTCATGGTTGTTTATTAGTAAAAAAAAAAAAAAAAAATACAGATCTCACAACCTGACAAGTGATGTCCCGAACGGTTCGCTGGCGAATAGTTCCTGGCGCACATAGCATGTTCGCGTTCGCCACCGCGGGCGAACACATGCAATGTTCGGTCCGCCCCATATTCTTTATCATTGAGTAAACTTTGACCCTGTACCTCACAGTCAGAAGACACATTCCAGCCAATCAGCAGCACACCCTCCCTAGTAGACTCTCCCACCTATTGGACAGCATCCATTTTAGATTCATTCGGAAGCTGCAACCATTTTATTTTATTTTTTCAATGTATTATTTATTTATGTTTTTCAATGCATATAAATGTTACAAGCAGATACTCCTCCCAGACACTCTGTATTACTGCAGATACTCCCCCCAGACACTCTGTATTACTGCAGATACTCCCCCCAGACACTCTGTGTTACTGCAGATACTCCCTCCAGACACTCTGTGTTACTGCAGATACTCCCTCCAGACACTCTGTATTACTGCAGATACTCCCTCCAGACACTCTGTATTACTGCAGATACTCCCTCCAGACACCCTGTGCTACTGCAGATACTCCCCCCAGACACCCGGTGTTACTGCAGATACTCCCTCTAGACACTCTGTGTTACTGCAGATACTCCCTCCAGACACTCTGTGTTACTGCAGATACTCCCTCCAGACACTCTGTGTTACTGCAGATACTCCCTCCAGACACCCTGTGTTACTGCAGATACTCCCTTCAGACACCCTGTGTTACTGCAGATACTCCCTTCAGACACCCTGTGTTACTGCAGATACTCCCTCCAGACACTCTGTATTACTGCAGATACTCCCCCCAGACACTGACACAGAGCAGAATAGGGACTGTTCCCCCTACATAGGGTCACTTGGCAGATATGGATTGACACCTATCCTAAGGATCCCTGATACACACTGACATAGAGCAGAATATGGACTGTTCCCCCTACATAGGGTCACTTGGCAGATATGGATTGACACCTGTCCTCAGGGACCATGATACACACTGGGGGGACCTACTGTCCTCCCTCCGCCCCCACCCCTACGTGGTGGGTGGGGGCCATAAAAATAATGAGGGGGGGACCTACTGTCCTCCCCCCGGCCACCACCGCTGTGCGGTGGGGGCCATAAATCACAATGGGGGAGGACCTAATGTCCTCTCCCCACCCCCACCCCTGCGCGGTGGGTGGGGGCCATAAAAATAATGAGGGGGGACCTACTGTCCTCCCCCCGGCCCCCACCCCTGCGTGGTGGGTGGGGGCCATAAAAATAATGAGGGGGGGACCTACTGTCCTCCCCCTTGGCCCCCACCCCTGAGCGGTGGGTGGGGGCCCTAAAAAAACAATAAGGGGGGACCTACTGTCCCCCCCCAGCCCCCACCCCTGAGTGGTGGGTGAGGGCCCTAAATAAAAATCCCCCCCCCAACCAAAGGTGACTAGGGGCTTGGGGACCCCCCCCCCAAAAAAAAAAGTTACCCCCTACCTACCCTCTCACCCTAAAAATTAGTGAAGGGGGAATAAAATAACTAACCTGTAAAGAAAAATTGAACTCACCATTTGACGTCTTCTTTTTTCTAAAATCTTCTTTTTACAGCCCCAAAAAGGCCAAATAAAAAGCCATAAGAACCGACGCAATAAAAAAAAAAAAAAAAACAACAAAAAAAAACGAGCGCAAAAAAAAAAAATCCATCTTCACCCATGGAGGGCTCCGCGCAGACTGAGCTCTGCAGGGTGGGGGAAGGCTTATAAAGCCTTGTCACGCCCTGCAATTAGGCTAAGAACACTCTGATTGGCTGGTTTAAGCCAATTAGAGTGCTCTTTGTCATTTTACACAGCGTGGGAAAATTCCAAAGAACTTTCCCACGCTGTGTAAAATGAAACAGAGCACTCTGATTGGTTAGATTCCAAGCCCACCAATCACAGTGCTCTGTGTCATTTTACACTGCGTGGGAAAGTTCTTTGGAATTTTCCCACGCTGTGTAAAATGACAAAGAGCACTCTGATTGGCTTAAACTAGCCAATCAGAGTGTTCTTAGCCTAATTGCAGGGCGTGGCAAGGCTTTATAAGCCTTCCCCCGCCCTGCAGAGCTCAGTATGCGCGCAGCCCTCCATGGGTGAAGATGGATTTTTATTTTTTTTTGCGCTCGTTTTTTTTTTTTTTTAAATTGCGTCAGTTTTTATGGCTTTTTATTTGCCCTTTTTTGGGGCTGAAAAAAAAGAAGATTTTAGAAAAAAGAAGACGTCAAATGGTAAGTTGAATTTTTCTTTACAGGTTAGTTATTTTATTCCCCCTTCACTATTTTTTAGGGTGAGGGGGGTAGGTAGGGGGTAACTTTTTTGGGGGTGGGGGGGTGGGTGACTAGGGGCTTGGGGACCCCTAGTCACCTTTGATTGGGGGGGAATTTTTATCTAGGGCCCCCACCCACCACTCAGGGGTGGGGGCCAAGGGGGAGGACAGTAGGTGGGGGCTAGGGGGGACAGTAGGTCCCCCTTATTGTTTTTTTTAGGGCCCCCACCCACCGCTCAGGGGTGGGGGCCAAGGGGGAGGACAGTAGGTCCCTCCCCCTCATTATTTTGATGGCCCCCACCCACCACGCAGGGGTGGGGGCCGGGGGGAGGACAGTAGGTCACCCCCTCATTATTTTTATGGCCCCCACCCACCACGCAGGGGTGGGGGCGGTGGGAGGACAGTAAATCCTCCCCCCATTGTGATTTATGGCCCCCACCCACCGTGCAGGGGTGGGGGCCGGGGGAAGACAGTAGGTCCCCCCCCTCATTATTTTTATGGCCCCCACCCACCACGAAGGGGTGGGGGTCGGGAGGAGGACGGTAGGTCCTCCCCCCATTGTGATTTATGGCCCCCACCCACCGCGCAGGGGTGGGGGCCTGGAGGGGAGGACAATAGGTCCCCCCTCATTATTTTTATGGACCCCACCCACCGCGCAGGGGTGGGGGCGGGGGGAGGACAGTAGGTCCCCCCTCATTATTTGTATGGCCCCCACCCACCGCGCAGGGGTGGGGGCAGGGGGAGGACAGTAGGTCCACCCCATGGTGATTTATGGCCCCACCCACCACGCAGGGGTGTGGGCCGGGGGGAGGACAGTAGGTCCCCCCCTCATTATTTTTATGGCCCCCACCCACCACGCAGGGGTGGGGGCGGGGGAGGACAGTAGGTCGTCCCCCCAGTGTGTATCAGAGTCCCTGAGGACAGGTGTCAATCCATATCTGCCAAGTGACCCTATGTAGGGGGAACAGTCCCTATTCTGCTCTGTGTTAGTGTGTATCAGGGATCCTTACAGTGGTGTATCCTGGTTTTGTGCTGCCCTAGGCAGGACAAACCTCAGGTGCCCCCGCCACCCCCCCCCCCGTGCCTCCCCCACCCAACCTTTCCCCCTGCCCCGCATTCTAAATACACACACATTCACTGACAGATACGCATACACTAGCTAACAGAAACACACAAACGCTAACAGAAACACACACACTAACAGACACACTCACACTCAGTAACAGACACACACTAACAGACACACACTCATTCACTAGCAGACACAAACTAGCAGACACACACACACTCACTAACATACACACACACTCACAGTCAGACACACACACACAGTCAGACACACACTCACAGGCAAACACACTAACAGACACACACACTAACAGACACACACTAACAGACACACTCACACTCAGTAACAGACAAACACACTCACTAACAGACACACACTAACAGACACACTCACTTACAGACACACACTCACTCACTAGCAGACACAAACTAGCAGACACACACTCACTAACATACACATACACTCACAGTCAGACACACACACTCACAGGCAAACACACTAACAGACATACACACTAACAGACACACACTAACAGACACACACTAACAGACACACACACACACTAACAGACACACACACACACACTCACAGACACACACACTAACAGACACACACTAACAGACACACACTAACAGACACACACTAACAGACACACACACTAACAGACACACACACTAACACACTAACACACACACATTAACAATTTTTTAACATTTATTTAAACACCCTCCCCCCAGCCTCCTTACCTTTGGGAATGCTGGGGGGGGGCTCTTCCTCCCTGGTGGTCCAGTGGCTGCTGGGCTGGGTGGGCGGCATTGGCAGGTGGCTGGCGAGGGAGCACTTCCTCTGAGCTGTCTGCTCAGCTCCCTCGCGCGCCGCAGAGTGAGGCTGGGAGCCGGAATATGACGTCATACAGGGATCCTTAGGATAGGTGTCAATCCATATCTGCCAAGTGACCCTATGTAGGAGGAACAGTCCCTATTCTGCTCTGTGTCAGTGTGTATCAGGGATCCTTAGGATAGGTGTCAATCCATATCTGCCAAGTGACCCTATGTAGGAGGAACAGTCCCTATTCTGCTCTGTGTCAGTGTGTATCAGGGGCTTTGAGGATAGGTGTCAATCCATATCTGCCAAGTGACCCTATGTAGGGGGAACAGTCCCTATTCTGCTCTGTGTCAGTGTGTATCAGGGGCTTTGAGGACAGGTGTCAATCCATATCTGCCAAGTGACCCTATGTAGGGGGAACAGTCCCTATTCTGCTCTGTGTCAGTGTGTATCAGGGGCTTTGAGGACAGGTGTCAATCCATATCTGCCAAGTGACCCTATGTAGGGGGAACAGTCCCTATTCTGCTCTGTGTCAGTGTGTATCAGGGTCTCTGAGGACAGGTGTCAATCCATATGTCAAGGTGTCAATATGTCATATGTCAGGTGTCAATCCATATCCATTGTGATTTAGGAATGTTAGGTGATTTATGCCCTTTATGGATTAAAACCAGACTCTGCATCAACTGTGCAATTTTCCATGGGAGTTTTGCCATCGATCCCCCTTCAGCATGCCACAGTCCAGGTGTTAGTCCCCTTGAAACAACTTTTCCATCACTATTGTGGCCAGAAAGAGTCCCTGTGGGTTTTAAAATTTGCCTGCCCATTGTAGTCTATGGCGGTTCGCCGATTCGCGAACATTTGCGGAAGTTCGCGTTCGCCGTTTGCGAACCGAAAATTGTATGTTCGCGACATCACTAAACCTGACTGAAAAGGATGCTGATTTTGATAGCACTCTTAGAAAGAACTAAACTTGATCAGGATTTTTGTAGAGTTAGACCTGGAGCAAAAAGATTTTAACACTTTGAAAAATACAGTTAACAGTTTTTTGCCCCTCACAGAGTCTTTCAATGCCCCTTACTGAGCCTTTTAATGTCCCTAGCAGAGAAATTCAATGCCCCTGACAGATTCTTTCGATGCCCCTGACAGATTCTTTCGATGCCCCTGACAGATTCTTTCGATGCCCCTGACAGTCTTTCGATGCCCCTGACAGAGTCTTTCGATGCCCCTGACAGAGTCTTTCGATGCCCCTGACAGAGTCTTTCGCTGCCCCTGACAGAGCCTTTTAATGTTCCTAGCAGAGAATTTCAATGCCCCTGACAGAGCCTTTTAATGTCCATTACAGAGCATTTTAATGTCCCTGGCAGAGCATTTCAATGCCCCTTACTGAGCCTTTTAATGTCCCTAGCAGAGAATTTCAATGCCCCTGACAGAGTCTTTCAATGCCCCTGACAGAGCCTTTTAATATCCCTAGCAGAGAATTTTAATGTCCCTAGCAGAGAATTTTAATGTCCCTAGCAGAGAATTTCAATGCACCTCAAAGAGTCTTTTAATGCCCCTGACAAAGTCTTTCAATATCCCTAATAGATTATTTCAATGTCTCTACCTAACAGAGCTTTCTATGTCTCTACCTAACAGAGATTTATTTGTCCCTACCTAACAGAGCTTTCTATCCATGACAATAACCGAGCTTTAACTATCAGCTCCACTCTAAATCACACCTCTACCACGAGTGATAGAAAATAGCTGACGGCAGGGCTGACTGCTGGACGGACTCTCTCGCGGACGAGTTAAGTCTATGTGGCTAGCTGATGGCAGGGTGGACAGCAGGGCGGGCTCTGACGGCAAGGCGTGCTGACAGCAGGGCAAGCTTAAGATCGTGCTCCCGCAATCTCTGCTGTTTTCGACCTTCCAGGAATAGCAGGTAGTTGCGGCCATCTTGAATGTGGCGAAATGCTGCAGAACACTTTTAGGACAATTAGGAAACACTGGTATAGATACACCTAGTGTAATCATATGCTCCAGATTTGGAATAACTGATGCATCATATTTATAACAGTCACAGACTGGATTACTGATGGCTGACATAATCAGAAGTGATTCTCTGAGCCAATAAAATGCTTCCCCATTGGATTGGCTAAGACTGTCAAGGAGGCAGATCAGGGGCAGAGCCAGCACAAGTAAAACACAGCCCTGGCCAATCAGCATCTCCTCATAGATACAAACAGGTGAGTGGAGCACACAGTGCACCAAGTGCAGGCTAGCCTCAGACCATCGGGTCACTCCCACCCTGCTTTTAAAAATTGAAACGGAGCA
Source organism: Pelobates fuscus (assembly GCF_036172605.1). Lineage (NCBI taxonomy): Eukaryota > Metazoa > Chordata > Amphibia > Anura > Pelobatidae > Pelobates > Pelobates fuscus. The sequence continues at coordinate 68,330,757 of NC_086318.1, forward strand.
AATAGAAAATAGGGCATCACAACCAATTAGGGATCCCCAATGAGTGTTGGCCAGAGGGAGGACACTAGGTCCTCCCACCTGAATATTATAATAGCTTTGTGAATCCTCCAAATCCCATAACTGGCACTGATTTTTGCTCGGACATAAATTGCATTCGGGTGATTGCTGCAGATTCCCTCAAGGTGACTGAATTCTACTTAAGAAAGCATGGCACAGACCATTACTTATGTGTATAATTAAATTGTACACATTATACAGATATAAATATATATATACCTGTGTGTGCAACATGGACAATATTATTACAGGACCACTCATCAGTAAGACACATGGAACATGAAGTCTAGTATCGTTCGTGTAGATTAAGGGAATTTTCTTTTCACACATGCTGCTATGTATTCAGGTAAAGGATGAGAAAATGCAGGTAAGAAGAAAATTAATTAATACAACAAGATGCTGCGTGGTCGAACATTATATAACTCTAACATATATATTTATTTCAAGTTTGAGTAGTTTTTTCACCAAAATATATTTTATGCGTTGTGCCCAGTCTGAGGAACAACCCCAGGGTCTGAATAGTTCTCCCTGCATGCCCCATGGCCGACAGTGTTGCAGCTGGGCCTTGCCATCACTATGTGTATATCACTATCAGTATGTAGTAGATTCTAGGGCTCTCAGCAACTGCTCTTTCTGTAAGTCCAACTTGTCTTGCTGCAACTACTTGTTTGTAAGTCCACCCACTGCACAGCGCTACAGAATGTATTGGAGCTTTATAAATAATAATAACAATGGGTGATCATCCTCTCAAGCTGCAATCACACAGTAGAGAGCATTCACTCTGTATTGTGTGAGTTGGGAAATATCTCTGTTGATATCAGTACTAATGTCACCACAGTAGGGTTAATTCTCGGTTAGGATTACAAGAACACTGTAGTATCAGTAACACAAACATGTATTCCTAAATCCTTTAATGTTCTAGTCCCTATGTAGATTCAAGTCCCATCCTCCAACTGCAATAAACAAATTGTTTCATAAGTGCCTGTAGTGGCTGGGGGGAAGACAGTCACTAGAGGGATGTTTAACTCTGCAATGTATACAAATACAAAATGATACACACCAAATGCTTACTCAAATATCAAAAGATCATTATTGCTTCCAAAGTAAAAATATACAGAAGTCACAACAGTAGCAACAAATCAGCCACGGCGAGACTAATGCGGCACGTGGAAAAGGTGAGTAAAAAACACATTTTCCATGTGATCAAAGGGGGTCCGGTACCTTAATAGTTTGTTTAACACTATAGTGTCAGGAATACAGCCATTCAATGACACCCACACACACACTCATGATAGACATATACACACACACACTTCCTCTCACACACTCACAATTTTTTTTATTTTTTTTAATGTACACCCAGCCTAGTTTTGGGAGAGCTGAAGTGGATCTTATCCCTAAGGTCCAGTGTGGCTGATTCTGTTATTTTGAAGCTCTTCTTGCCGTTTAGTAATGCCGGGGCTGGAGTGACATCATATTCAGGTTCCCGGCATCACAAATAGGTCCGCGAGGGAGCAAAGCAAGAAGATCAGGAAGATTACAGCTCCCCTGCCGTTGCCTTCATTCAGCACACCCTAAGGAGCCAGCTTTTGTGTACCCCATGACAGGCGGACTACAGAGAGCCCAGTCACATCTCAGCATTGACTGGGTTGACAAACACCCAGGCGCCTGGGTTTTGTCAAGCCCCACACCATAATAAATAGTAGTTTGGGAAGTGAGTGGCAACCAATCGTAAGTAAGAACATTTTCATATATTAAAAAATAAATGTAAAACACTGGGTCGTACCTCCCTACACCCTACACATTGCAATTCCCTGTATCCCCTACAGCAGGGGTAGGTAACCTTCGGAACTTTTCCGGCCTTATGGCTGTTAGAGCATTATGGGAGGTGTAGTCCACAACATTTGGAGTGCCAAAGGTTGCCTATCCCATCCTATAGAGGTGTGAAGAACCCTGCTATACTTTCCAAGGGAGCCATGATTTATTATACACAGGAAGCCTGTCCCAATGGTCTCAAGAAAGATCCTCCATACTATGTACAATATTCATCTCAACCGAGTCCAATTATCATGTTTTCAAACTATGATTTAACATAGATATAGGCATCAGCATTACCAAGTTGTAGTATGGCATTTAATATTTATAACAATTAATATCGATTGTTACACTGAAAAACACAATTTATGCAGCAGCGAAGATGGGAAGGAAATATGATCTGCAAGTCTGTGTGAAAGTAAAAGAAAAAGGAATGTCTGATCTAGATTGTATCTCTCTTTCAGTATTAAAATCTTGCATTAATAAACAAGAGCCTTGGGGTCATATGTCTCTCACACGGGAAATGGCCTATATTATAGAATTTCCACAACAAAGGGTTTTTTACACATAATTCTGCATAAATATTCTCAATTATGTAGCATTCAGTTGTTGCACTCTTTTGTAGCAGAGGATAATCCCAGGGTAAAGGCATAGTACTGCACTCCATTCTGTGTTCTAATTCCCCCGACACTCTGTGTTTGGAATGGGGTAAATATCAAACATTGTAATAGATCGTAAACATTAACTGTTTTCAGTTTAGTTTTTGTCTGTTTTCTTGTTTTGTTTTTGGCATTTGATAAATTATGTATTATCTACCAGGATGGTGTCAAAGAAGTAAAAATGTTTGTGTACTTAAATTATAATTAGTTATCCAAATGGCAATCCATTATTTTTGTCTGTTATGTTGTTTTAGTTTTTTTGTTGTCGCACCCGTACGGCCAACTCTCGCTTGCAGGACCTCTCGCGGGCGGCTCCTTTCCTATGGAATAGCCTGCCTAGCACCATCAGACTCTCCCCTAGTCTCCAATCATTTAAGAAGGGCCTTAAAACCCATATCTTCAGGAAAGCTTATGGCCTCCCAGAGTAATCTCTACCTTACATACCTGTCTTTTGCTCTCTCCTATAGGACAGTGCTTTACTCTCTCCTCCAGCTCTGCTTCACTCCCACCCTATTTGATATTTCCTGTTCTAACGTTTCTAATACCCCACCACCGATAGTCCACCTCCTATAGTCCACCTCCTATAGTCTCGTTTGAGCAGGGTCCTCTTCAACCTATTGTTCCTTTAAGTTTTCTTGTTGTTGTCCTATTTATAGTTACATCCCCCCTCTCATAATATTGTAAAGCGCTACGGAATCTGTTGGTGCTATATAAATGGCAATAATATTAATATTAATAATAATAATAGTTACTGACTGAATTTAGAGTTCACCTTTCCATTATCTTTACAATATCTGACATGCCATTCCAAACAGAAGATGATTATTGACTTTAATTTAGAAAACAAATATTTCACGAAATCCTTATTCAAATGGATGATAATTATTGCAAGTGTATCGAGCTCTACATGAAATATTTAAGTCACAGTTTCTGTTGCAGAAACTCTCTGAGCCCCATAACTGCTACAGTACTCTGTAATGGTTATGTGCCAGGAGCGCTCTGACTCCTTCCCATCCTAAACAGTCATATAATTTTAGAGCGGTTCTACTATCCATCTCAACGGTCTCCACAAGAGAGCTAAAAGCTCCTAAGTACACCTGCAATGCTGGAAATACTAGCATTAATTATCAAACATTATAAAAAGTTTTATGGATGGGGTGCGGAGCTTTCCACGAGCCGGAGCTGATGCTGCATTTTGGCAGCTCAGTGTGTGCCCTGCAAAATTTGTTTTCAAACAGCGAAATACATGATATTGATCACCCACACCTATTACAGGGGAAGTATGTCCTTCTTTCATACTCAGAAGATGCATAAACAGAAGTGCAGATGCGGGACCTACTACTCATCCGCCCTAGCTGGCTGGGAGTTGCTACTCAGTGGTTCGTAGGGGACTGAGGAAGAGGACGAAGCAGACCTGCTCACCCTGCCTCCTACCGAGCACATGCCGGCAAACAAATTACCGGGCCTTAGACTTAACATGTATATGAATACAATGAGAAGTATAGAATAGTCAAACAGACCAAGGTCAGGACTGGAGATGGAAGGATAAACATAGAACAAAGTCAAGGGTCAAGCATACCTGAAGAAAGGATTTGGAGCCCATACAATATATATATATATATATATATATATACATATATATATATATATATATATATTTGTTTTTCTTGTGGGCTCATACAATATATATATATATATATATATATATATTTGTTTTTCTTTTTAAGGATAAATACATCTTTCTTCATATATTTTAATGTTTTCATAATAAAACACTAAGTATGAAAATGATTTTTATACCAAATATATGCTCATAAATCAAATAACTCAAATTTGCACTGTATAAGAAGCACCATTAATTAAATTGAAATACCACCAAGAGGTAGATTTTTCAATATATCCTGCAGATTTTATTTATAGATTGTTTTTTCTTTTTTCTTTACCTAAGCATTACAAAAAAAAATGTGTATTATATTGTCTTTTTTTTTTTTTACTTGTACCCATGGATTTCTATTCATTTTCTTTCAGTCAATGACAAACCGCACAGGTAATAGATGTGCTTCTAAAGGCTACCACTAACTCTTCAGCAGAAATCCCACAGTAAATGAAACACTGGCACTTAGATCCATACTTTGAAGTTATTTATTGGTCCGGCATAGCCTCTATTACATCGGTGTTATAAATCATCTCTTTGCTGATAGTTTCCAAAGCCAGTTAGTGTTTCATTGCTATTTTATTTTAGAGTTTTTGTAGATTTTGTAGATTACATTTTGCTTCAAACGCAGATTTTAAAAAGCAAACAGTTAGATAATTGCAGCCACAGGAGCAGTGTAAAACAAATATGTATCTTTTACTTAAAGGAACGCTTTAGTCACCAAAACAGTTTAAGCTTAATAAAGCAGTTTTGATTTATAGCTCATGCCCCTGCAGTCTCACTGCTTAATTCATTGCAATTTAGGAGTTAAATCACTTTGTTTATGCAGCCCTAGCCACACCTCCCTGCATGTGACTTGCAAAGCCTTCCTAAACACTTCCTGCAAAGAGTTATCTAATGAAACTTCAGTTGCATAATCTATACACAAAAACTGCGTCATTAAGCTAAAGTTGTTTTGGTGACCATAGTGTCCCTTTAACTTTTATCTTTACTGTTTGCTTTTCCCACCACTCAGTCCTGCTTGGCAGCTTGTCTGGCTGACAGTATCTGTACCCCACTGGCCAATCAATGGTAGCTGACAAGGGAAAGGATGACGTAGACAGGGGTAGATAACCTCTTCGCAGTACTGTTGATTGTATGATTGTAACAGGGGTAGATAACCTCTTCGCAGTACTGTGCCAAAACAAGATCTTGTCTTGGTGTGTCGGTCCTATTTTTTCTAAATTGAAGTGTGTTTGTTTTCATATTCTACTTGTGTTATGTTATGCTGCAGTTGCATTGTATTTGTGTGCATGTGGGCTGTTATATTGTATATGTTCATGAGTAGTTTGTGGTATTGTGTTAGATACCTATGAATGTAGGCTGTGTACGGGGGCTGCTTGTGGAATTGTGTGTGTGCATGATATATCACGTTGTATGTTTGGTGGTGTGTATGTATGGGGTTGTTTGTGGTATTGCATGGCAGAGACTGCTTGTCGCAATGTATTCATGTATTTGGTCAGTCATGTTGTGTTTGTGTGGACTGTTTGTGTTTCTATGTGGGCTGTTTGTATTATTTACAAACATATAAAATTAAGCCCTGCGCTCAGACTCCAACTACTCTTGGGTAGATAACCTCTTCGCAGTACTGTGCCAAAACAAGATCTTGTCTTGGTGTGTCGGTCCTATTTTTTCTAAATTGAAGTGTGTTTGTTTTCATATTCTACTTGTGTTATGTTATGCTGCAGTTGCATTGTATTTGTGTGCATGTGGGCTGTTATATTGTATATGTTCATGAGTAGTTTGTGGTATTGTGTTAGATACCTATGAATGTAGGCTGTGTACGGGGGCTGCTTGTGGAATTGTGTGTGTGCATGATATATCACGTTGTATGTTTGGTGGTGTGTATGTATGGGGTTGTTTGTGGTATTGCATGGCAGAGACTGCTTGTCGCAATGTATTCATGTATTTGGTCAGTCATGTTGTGTTTGTGTGGACTGTTTGTGTTTCTATGTGGGCTGTTTGTATTATTTACAAACATATAAAATTAAGCCCTGCGCTCAGACTCCAACTACTCTTGGGTGGCAGCAATGGCTATAGTACACACCAGCCACAATACATACAATAAAAACCAAAGAAAAAAGTTACTATGCAAACTATTAAATAACTGGAGGTTTTTTAGTATCAATGGCCATTCAAGTGTGAGCTCACCTGCCACGTCAAGGCAAAATCTCTTAGAGATTTGAGATAGTGACAAATATTCTTGTTTGTTTGTTTTTTATTGTTTGTATGAGGGAGGGTTTCGTATGCAGCTTTGTGTATATTTAGCAGTGTGGGTGGGTACTCTAAAGTCCATCGGGGACTATGATGGCCAGGTACAGGTCAAGGCAAGAGCTGCGATCGTTGCTGCGGGCTGCTCTACTCCAGTGTGGTTTATCATTCACAAGTACGAGGAGGAAGTGATCTCTAAGTGCTGCAATGCGTAAATGAAGGATTGTCTGCAGACAGCCAAAGTCCCACTGAGACTCCTGATAGGCCAGAGCCTTTTCATCTCTGGCAGCCTGGAGTGACATGCAATGCACACTTCCCATAGGTTGCTGACCACTGGCATAGAGTATCTTCCTGGCGTAATAGTGGGTGGCAGTGATTATAATAGGAAATAGACAGAGGAGACCTAGGTAACACTGTGTCTGTCAATTCCATGCAAACACAAGCTATATACGGCATATAGCAGTGAGTGACTATTCTGCAGCTGTGCAGACTACACCTGTCATATTTATGTTAGTATCTATTTCATAAAACGAAATGTAATGAATTCTAAACAGGACATAATATTGTATCACGTTTCCCCGTGTGTTATTTTTTTCTAGTTTCTATTACAGTCACTAGAAAAAGTTTCACTTGTGTTACCTTACCCAAATTAAGTATAATTAAGCTTTCTATTGAAAATACATCAATTCTGTATTTTCTAATTTTTAAACAATGATGTGTAAGCTACTTGGCACACTCAGCGGATACCATATAAAATAATATATACATTAGTCCATTCACAAGCTGATTCATTCTTTAATACATGTATTTTTTTCCCCATAATGCACGAAGTGTTGTTTTAACATTGTACATTGCTTGTTAACAAAATGTTATCAAGAAATTAGTCTTTGGTTTTTGGGTTTGTTTTAGTTTTTTGGGGGGGGGGAGGGTTACAATCTTTATTTAAAGATATTTGGCAAATGGAAAAACAGGGTACATCGAGTTCTAACAGAACAGAAAACATAAGCATTAAGAACACATAAATTATCACTTGTAATGGTTGTACACGTGATAAACTTTTCAGCCGTACGAGGATTTATCGTAGCAAAACAAGCTCTGTACATCGAACATATCGTTCTATCATCACCAGGTATTTCCACCAATCTTTATCAATAGTTTGTCATTTATTTCAAACAATTACACATTAAGAATAGTTAACTGTCTCTAGCAAAAAGTAAACAGAAAACTAATGATGATCGTAACAGAAGACATATTGTAGACAGAAAGTAACAAGATTTGTGATTAATCACCTCAATAAACCTATCCGCATCAGGACCTGGGCTCATCAGTCTGTGATTTACCAGCTGTTCATAAGATTTCTGTCTCGCCCTGTCTTCTATATGTGCTAAACACAATGTCCATGCGTTCCACAATAATCACCATACATCACCTCGCTGGGTAGGAGCCGATTCGGGGGTGCCCTAAGGTGGCCATATGGCCACCTCCTGGAACCTTTGTGAGAGGGCTCCTCTCGGAGCTCCTACCTTTGTCAGCTCATAGTTGTAGGGGTCAGCAGAGTGGCCAGGCCCCCTGGAGTGCAGACCCGGTCGCAGCTGCAACCCCTGCGACCGTGGTAGTTCCGCCACTGGTGGGAAGGGAGGGAGTGGAGTGGAGTGGGAGGGAGGGCAGGGTTCATTACCCAGATATGTCTGTCTGCTTTAAGGTGTCTCCTATGCCTCTAAGGCCCTCTGGGCAGGGCCAGAGAAGTACACGAGCTTAAGCCAGCTGCAATTGTCCCTCCACCAAAGAAGATGCATAAGATAGCCACGGCCTTCAAATCTCCAAGAACTTCTCAGTTCCATCATACAGCAGAACAGTTTGTTCGTCCATGGTCCTGATTTTCCTTGATCCTCTCCACCCAACTTTGAAATGGCGGTACTGCTCTTTGCCTCCATTGTGCCATGAGCAGGTGTCTAACTACAGAGCATTTAAAACGTATCAATTGGGATTGTTGTATATGCTAGGTGCGAAATTGGGGTTGTCGTATATGTAATAGGTGTGAGGTGTTACATTTCAGTTTCTCCTATGGAAAACTACTGTTACATGATTGAAGACACTTCAAATGAAGACTGACATTAACAGGGATATTTTCTAAAATGAGAATTCAAAGTGAATTTAAAGTTTAAGGTCCAAAAAGCTGAGCTGCTACCAGTCAGCACCCAGACACACACAGCACACCCAGACACACACAGCACCCCAGACACACACAGCACCCTCACACACAGCACCCAGACACACAGCGCACAGTCACTCACACACAGCACCCTCAGACAGATAGCATCCTCGCTCACACACACAGCGCACACACACACACACATATATATACATATATATATATATATACACACATATATATATATATATATATATATACACATATATATATATAATATATAAAATAACCCTCAGTGAGTTAAAAGACAAAGAAAATTAGAAACCTAGAATGTGACGGCAGATAAAAACACCCTCACACACAGCACCCCTCTTACATACACACACACTGCGCCCGTCACACATACAATACTTCCATATAAATAAATATATATATATATATATATAAATATATATATACACACACTACAGCACCCCTCACACAGCACAACTACATACATTACATTCCAGATACACGCTAGATCCCTTACCCTATATGCACTCTTAATCCTCTACACACACACACACACAATCTCCTATACACACTCTGGGTCCTTTACACACTAGATCTCCTACACACACACACACTACACCACCTAAACACACACTACATTCCTTGTCAGCAAACACATGCTACATTCTCTAAACACACCCTCTCTACAACCCCTACACACACTACGTCACCTATACACACACACTACAGCCCGTATACACACACTCGCTACATCCCCTATAACACTATGCCCCATATACACACACTCTGTACAGCCCCTAGCCACACATATTACACCACAAACACAAATGAAATTGACCTATTTACACAATACCACACCACACTCTACACACATGCAATCCCACAAGCAGGCTCCAAACACATGCACCATACACTTTCCTGGCCCTTTTCTCCTCTGGTATCCCACTTGTGGAGACACCAGAGACAATTTAAAAGCCAACTCAGTGCAAGCATGTTATTAAATTTGCTTGCGCTGCGCAGAACAAATTCAGGGCCTTTTTCTAATGCTAGAGCTCTTTAGCGGGGCTCTGCGCATTGAACCAACATGCTCACTTTGAGGGGGCGTGCTTGTCATTAGTGATGACAAAACACACCCTATCTGGCCCCGCCCCCTTCTTAGGGGGCCGCTCTGATTGAAAAATGCCCGGGCCTAATTTTTTTCCCAGTCCGGCCCTGGTACCAGTGACATCAAGGTTTGCCAATGTTAACAGATAGGGAGGATGATTGACTGTCAAATGTAGCAAAGAGGTAATGAGAATGGATACAAGGGAAACAGAGAGGCAGGGTGTATCAATTACCGAGTCTCTCTACCCCTTAGTACAATATTTAGTTAATTTGACAATATCCTATCTTTTAAGTGGAAACATTTGTCTTGTACCCCGTTAGAACTCAAATTTAGTAATTGATCCTTAGCATTTTGTAAAGCACTGCCGAATAAGTTGGTACTATATTAATGCCAATAATAATAATAATAATAATAATAATAATAATATGGATGCACCAAGAGGTGGCAACACTTCAGCCCCACTCAGATCCTTCTCAGCTTGTAACATATTGTAGACAAGCCTATTTCTATACCAATATGCTATGGATTGTTTACTGAAAGTGTAGGTGAACTAAACTACCTTTTACCTTGTTATTTGCCTTTGTTCAGCTGACTCCGTGTATTGAGAAAGCCTATCCTGCTTTTATTGCAGCACTCTTTTCATTAGAATGCCAAATTAAATTAACATAATGTTTGGAAAAGATGTTGGATCCTGACTAAATAGTATGCCATTCAAATAATAAATTGGAATCTGAATGCATTTTTATCTTGCTCTGGATTAGAGAACACAATATTTTCTTTTTTAACTATCATATACCCTTAAAAAAGTTAAAACTAAATTAATCAGTGGAAATATTGACTATCTGCTACATATTCCTATCAGCAAGATTAATATGACAAAACTAGGCAGATAACTAACTAATTGCAGTGCTCACAGTCCACGAGGCAATTCATCTCTGTATAGGTTGATTTTCAAAAGAAATCAGAGCAACTTTACATTAAAATCAGAAAGGCCTTTTCAATATAGAAATAGAATTACTCAGATGAACTCCCTCTGTTACAGTTCTAAATCTGCATCTGTTACCGGACCACTTGTAAATGGCTTGTGCTTTTGGGTAATGTATAAAACAATGCTGCTCAGAAAGGAATTGTTGGATTTTTTTATTTACATTGTTTATGATAATGTTTTTTTTAGGTTTTTAAGTATGGCTCATGGTTTTATTTTGCTTTCTATTTTTTTTTTTTTTTTATTGCTGTAAAAGTATAATCTCTATCAGTCTTCACTGCAACATGAACTGTTGGAAATGTAATATTGTAGGCTAAAATAACTCAACTTGAAAAATTATCATATTCCAGTATCGCATATGTATGTTTTTAATTTGACCATTTTTATGAAAAATTGGAATTACATGCTTAAATTTGCATTTAGCTTTGAGTTGGACACCTTGAGTTGGTGAACATCCTGAGCAGTACTATCACAAAGTGAATTTCCATAGATTTAAATGAGACCCTCAATGCAATGAGGTATATGGAGATCATTAATCATTAATCACAAGTTATGTTACTCTAAGGCTATGTTAGTCTAAAATGTGTTTCCTGTTAAGGTCATCAATAACTTTCTGATTACCTTTAACTGGAGACAGTTAAAGAGACACTTTAGTCATTTCCAGTTAAAGGCATCTCACCCATCAGTTCTGATAGTGAAATTAGATGTGTATCAGAGGTGACATATAGCAAGTGGACAGGGAAACTTTGAAAGAGAGATATGTGTGTTGGGGGAAGCATGGGAACTGGGATGGTAGTAAAGTTATTGCTTTTATCTGAAAGACAAAGGCCCAGTTCTTGGCCGAAACGTTGTTTCTATTTTGCTCCAATAAATCTACCCACTGGATTGAACTTGAGAGCCTGGACCATCATTACTTGTGCAAATCACATTGTGAGGATTGGCCAACCTCGGCCAACAGTCCGGTTGCACCCTGGGATCCAGGAAAGTGCGGTATCAATATTGGTAATTATATTAATCTTAAAGATAAACGTTAAGAGTGGAGCCAATAAAAGGGTGTTGGAGAATGGTCAGTTGACTGTGATTCCGGTCAAGCAAGACCAAGGATGGTAATGAGCAAATTAAATCCCCGCTCAGGTCTCAAAATAGTTTTTGATTACTTGTGCCATTACAGAGAGAACTAAATTCTGTAGCATTTTAGATTGATCCCACCCATAATGGAAGTCCAGAACTGAAATGTCGGCAAGTTCTCTCCCCAATTTAAAAGGGTGATTCTGACATGCACCCCAGGCCCACTGTTCCTAGAGGGGTATCAGCTACACATTAATGATGAGGTCCAAAGAAGGTTGAAACGATTGTCTAGGGTTACTGTAACTCTCGTGAAGAGAGATCTTGCTGGCATTTCAGTTCTGGGCTGCCCTTAAGGGTGGGAGAAGTCTGATATGCTTTGGAATATGTTCTCTCTGTAATGGCACAAGTGAGCAAAAACATTTTTGAGACCTAAGAGTAAAATGTTTAACCGAAGTTCAAGCTACTGGGTTTCTCGAAGCTTTTGCCCGTTCTCGGAGTTCTCATATTCTTTGTTTTTGTTGCAATGCATTAACTTGGCTCTCCCCAAGTTAGAAGGGCGTAAGTCATAGAGGTAAAAAATTGCATGGGTTAGCTACTGGCATGGTCTGCAAAATATATAAATGTTCATTTTGATTGTATTCATCCATCCAGACCAAGATCATTAATTTTTTTTTAGTTAATTTATATTAATATTTATATTTGAAGAAAATCACTTGGGGTACCTATTCCACTCCCATTTACAGACAGTCAACTGAGGCAATACTCACTATTTAGAAAGTGTGTATACATGAGAAATAATGGGGTAAGGGCCTAGCTTGTTGCCTGGTGTTGTAGGTGGAATGAAGTTTATTTTTATTTGCTGGGTATTTCGTCATAGTATGATTTGTTTTGTAAAAAAAAAAAAAAAGGAAAATTCCTTTATAAGAATACACAACGCGTCCTATACAGTCCTCTCTGTAGTTGATGAATGAGTTCCCCTGGAAGCATTTACGTTTGACATACCACCAAAAAGCATTTTTCATGCAATGCTCTAAAATATGAAGATGTCATAGACATCAAGTATGAATGGTGGATATGTCAAATGTATACAACAAAGTTTTACTGGTTCTTTAGTTATTCACTTTTTTGTGAAATTGTATCTTTATGGATATCTTCTAATGATAATGTCAGTGAAGGACTGCTGGGAAAACTGACCTCTGCTGTTCCTCTGGCTTGTGATTACGTTATATATGTCATGACAACACAATAATTCAGTGGCTGACATGTGTTCCGGCTAGATGACAGTTCAGAGTCTGCTGGTTTAATTAATTATAACTGAACACCAGGCATTCTGCAGAAACCAGGTGGTCTGTTGATTGAGAAGGTTTTGTTACCAGCATAAAATTGTACACGTGACAGAAATTAAGGAGAGGTACAAAGATTGGTAAAAGTAGAACCTGGTGGAATAACTCCATACTTTAACTAATGGTGAACATAGGGTATCACTTCTTGTCTTAAAGGAATGCAATGCATTGAGAGAATAACAGTTTGATGACTATTCTAGGAACCATGATTCCATGGTTGGGTTAATAAAATGAGGGGGGGGCGGGGCCTGGCAGCCAAGATGGCCGGACGTGTGCTCTGAGAGCTCCGACATTAAATAATGCAGAAACGCTTATTTTAAACGACTCAACAGTGCAGGATGATCCTAATTCCGAGCCGAAACGACACGGGTACGCCTGTACCGGCCACGCGGCCTAAAAGGGAGCGGGAGCTGAAGCCAGGGAGGGGCGGCCGACCTCCCGGCTCAGTACCTGGTCACCAGCATGAGAAATTCAAGACCCTGCTACCCCCCCCCCCCCCTCTGGACCGGCGGGGGATATCCCGGTCCACGCTGGGAACAACCATCCCAGCAACGCTGCCCGATAAAACATCAAAGTCTACAGCAAAGCAGGACTCACAAGGCTCAAAAAAGATGGCGGCACCAACGCGCCCAGCGACAAAGCACACACTGTATAAGCCTCCCAAGCACACAATCGAGTTCTTTAACAAACTCTGTACTTACCTCTGGACGAGGTTTCACAGCCAAGAGCAGTCCTTCCGGCTAAGGAGGAGAGAAGCGGTGGCATGGATCAGACCGGCAATCAGGCGACAGATGGGCAGAAACTCCCCACGAACCTCCAGAGAGAGGCCCCAGAGGCAACGCCGGACATCAGCATGGCGGGAACCAAAGCAATGTCCCCCAGGTGCCAACACATGCACCAACACTCACCAGGGCGAGATCCCCATGCAAGCCCGACCCGCCCACCACTCGGCGGTCCCAGTAACCCGGGACCAGCGGAGAACAACCCCACATCTACAGGCACACACAGTCGGCAGCGACGCTCCCCAAGAAGCGGCACGGATCTCTACTGGTGAGAGATACAAGAGCAGGGCCCCTCCACGATCCGCTGGAGAAAGAAGCTCACTGGGGCATCAAGCCTACCCACAAACACAGCCCGCCAGCCCAACATCCAGAGCCGGCATCGGCTGAACAAATCAACCTACGCCAGGAACTGGCCGCTACCCTGACAACCAGAAAGTAGACAGGACATTATCCCCACCAAAACGTTTATACCCACTGCATATATCACTGATAACTGCATGACAATATTAATGCCTTAAGAGTTTTTAGATAGACTGCTACTGGCCAACTTCATGCCAAATAGCCTATATGTCTGACAGCTTACATGTTGTCCTGATCCCGAGTTCAACCAAGTCTTATCAGCAAAGTTTTTTTTTTTTGTTTTTTTTTTCTTGTTTGTTTTTCTTTTCCTTTTTTTTATTTTTAGTTTAATCATAGGTAGCCATGCATGCCCTATTGACGCTCCACACTCAATCATTCTGTAATTACAACACATAGGACAGACATGGTAAGCGTGTAAATCAGCAACTTATGTACATGCGGAGTCACAAATCTGTTATCAAACATGTCTCACCTAAACTTCCACATCTTCTATTTTAGCTGAGCCTAGGAATTATCATCTCACAAAAATGACAGTTTGTAATCCTATATTAGTGCCTCATACGCTGTAAAGTTTACCTGGCACATAAGATTAGCTCTAGATATAATTTAACATGTTCATAGATTCACTTATTTTAAACACTGTTATCGCTAGTCTTCTCGATATGTTTAACGTGTGCCTACTGCCATCTCATTATCTGATATACCGTGTTTTTGCTTGTTTATTACTCTTGAAAAAAAAAATGTGCATTTGTTCTTAATTGCCACAGACATATGTCTTTCGAAATACCTGTAATTATTATCGTGGCATATTAAACTTGCCTGTCAAGCTTTTGCACAACAAAAATAAAGAATAAAAAAAAATTAAAAAAAATAAAATGAGGGGAAGGGCTGGAAAAGGAACTGATTCATCTATGTGAATGTGGATATAGAATCACTTCTCTGTATTAACTAAAACAAACTGAATCTATTCAGAGTCCTACCCGTACCTCTCAACATTTCAAATGGACAAAGAGGGAGACTTTCATTTTAGGGGTGTGACCAGGGGCGGGACTTTTCTGAGAAAGTTGAGGCGACTTACTAATGGAAATTTATGCAACTAAAATGTGTTTTAGAACAAAAACAGTGTATCATATTTAAAAACACTGATTTCTAAATACATTTATTGTGTTGCGGTCACCGGCCCGCCGAGCCTCACGGCCGTGCCCGACCGGCACGACCGCACCGACTACACGAGCTTACCTGCTCGTCGGCGAGCCGGGAACCGCGCACTTAGTTCTTCCGGGCATCACGCCCGAATCCAATATGACGCCGACCACGTGGTCGCGTCTACGGATAGCCCCGCCCCCGAGAGTTATACTAACGTGTGCGTGACGTCACGACGTCAACGCACACGCACGTTTTGGGGTCAGAGGTCGCCCTCTGACCAATCATAGCTTAGAGAGGGGTATTTAAACCCCTAATTCACCCCAGTACTTTGCCCTGTCGTGGTTTCTGTTTCCTGGTTTCCTGAGAGTGCTATTTTCGTGTTTCTGATTTCCTGGTATCCTGATCCTTGGCTTTTCCCTGGTTATTCTGATCTCTGGTTTCCCTGACTTGGCTTGTTTAAACGGTATTGAGTATTTTCTGGCTTCCTTGACCTCGGCTTTCCCTTTGACCATTCTCTGTCTCTAGCGTATTAGTCCGGCCATTCTAAGGTCCGGTTTACGCTCTATCCTGTTATTTTCCTTTCCTTACTTATGTATATGTTTACATAGTTTCTGCGTGCTGGACCACATTACTAGCCGTGACATATTGTAATATAAAGACAAATTACTGTGACAATAATTTCAATGGAGATCTGTTCTGCATTCAGATACATCAAAAATATTGACCGCCTAGAAAAGAGGGACATTAGGATAGAAAATAATAATGTGGGCCCAAAAAACATAGTGGTCATCCTTTAAGATACCTACTCAAAGCATTGTTAATCTTGCCTATTTACTTGAACCAGTTTTTGAACAGGCTCCAAGGTAATGCGCTATCCTTAATGTTGTTTGCATAGGCCTCAACCCACTAAACCAGATTATCAATTTGCTGGGATTGTGTACTGAAACGTCTGCACAGAATATCTGCTGGCTCTGTCTACGTCCAAAAAGAAGGTGCTACAGAGGGTAGTTGAGAATGGAAGGACTAAGCTCCTGTTGGACTTCCAGATCCAGACACACAAGCAGATAGTAGAGAACAAATCAGACATCAAAGTGCCTTCACTTTTCACATCCTTTCTGATTCCTCTTTCAGGCCATGGTATTTGTCCATCTTCTCATGCTCCTTCTTCTTGATGTTAAGGTCAATGGATACTGCTGTATCCACCACCACTGCAGTATTCTAGTCCTTGTCTACCACAATGATGTCTGATTTGTTGTCTACTATCTGCTTGTGTGTCTGAATCTGGAAGTCCAACAGGAGCTTAGTCCTGCCATTGTCAACTACCCTCTGTAGCACCTTCTTATTGGACTATGATAGGAGCACTTGGGGCTGTAACCACCAAGCTGGACGAGTGACCTCAGCAGATTCCAGATGATATATCTGAGATCTATGTGCAGAGGAGTGCAGTTCTAGGAACAGCTAAGCCGCTGCGTCGAACCCTCAGACTCTGGTAGAATACCCGACAATGACTATGGTAGAATACCCAACAAAAATACCACCCGAAGGGGCGAGACAGTCCATTTTATTAAATATGGTGCTTCGGGCAATGTGCGTACACTTAAATTTGGAGTATCCATAGTTTTGTTTGCACTCCAAAAACAGAATAAAATATAACAATACAAAAATAGACTGACAATAGGTAAGTTGGCAGATAAAGGAGAAATGCAGAAAGAACAAGATACCGTATATACTCGAGTATAAGCCGACCCGAATATAAGCCGAGGCCCCTAATTTTATCCCAAAAAACTGGGAAAACTTATTGACTCGAGTATAAGACTAGGGTGGGAAATGCAGCAGCTACTGGTAAATTTCTAAATAAAATTAGATCCTAAAAAATATATATTAATTGAATATTTATTTACAGTGTGTGTATAATGAATGCAGTGTGTGCGTATGTGTGTGTGTATGAGTGCAGCGTGTGTGTATGAGTGCAGCGTGTGTGTATGAGTGCAGCGTGTGTGTATGAGTGCAGCGTGTGTGTATGAGTGCAGTGTGTGTGCATGAATGCAGTGTGTGTGTGTATGAATGCAGTGTGTGAATGCAGTGTGTGCAGGGCCGGTGCAAGGATATTTGCCGCCGTAGGCAAAAAACATTTTGCCGACCCCTCCCCCCCCATATGTCCTGACTTCCCCTCCTCCTCCCTCAGTGGTCCTTACCTCCCCACCCCCGTGTTCCTTCACCCCCCCCCCCCCAGTGGTCCTGACTCACCCCTCCCCTAGTGGTCCTTACCCTCCCCTCCCCTAGTGGTCCTTATCCCACCCCCTCCCTCTCATAGTGGTCCTTATCCCCCCCCATCCCTCCCATAGTGGTCCATATCCCCCCCCATCCCTCCCATAGTGGTCCATATACCCCCCCTCCCTCCCATAGTGGTCTTTATACCCCCCCTCCCTCCCATAGTGGTCCTTATCCCCCCCTCTCCCTCCCATAGTGGTCCTTATACCCCCCCTCCCTCCCATAGTGGTCCTTATCCCCCCCCTCCCTCCCATAGTGGTCCTTATCCCCCCCCTCCCTCCCATAGTGGTCCTTATACCCCCCTCCCTCCCATAGTGGTCCTTATCCCCCCCCTCCCTCCAATAGTGGTCCTTATACCCCCCCTCCCTCCCATAGTGGTCCTTATCCCACCCCCTCCCTCCCATAGTGGTCCTTATACCCCCCCTCCCTCCCATAGTGGTCCTTATCCCCCCCTCCCTCCCATAGTGGTCCTTATCCCCCCTCCCTCCCATAGTGGTCCTTATACCCCCCCTCCCTCCCATAGTGGTCCTTATCCCACCCCCTCCCTCCCATAGTGGTCCTTATCCCCCCCCTCCCTCCCATAGTGGTCCTTATCCCCCCTCCCTCCCATAGTGGTCCTTATCCCCCCCCCTCCCATAGTGGTCCTTATCCCCCCCCCTCCCATAGTGGTCCTTATCCCCCCCCCTCCCTCCCATAGTTGTCCTTATACCTCTTTTTTTTGTTATTATACATTTTTTATTATTATTTCTTATTTTTTTATTATATATTGTTTTTCGTCCCCCCTCCCTGCTTGATACATAGCAGGGAGGGGGGCTCCTTCCCTGGTGGTCCAGTGGCAGTTCAGTGAGGGGAGAGGGGGGCTGGCAGAGCTGTACTTACCTGTTCTGCAGCTCCTGTCAGCTCTCTCCTCCTCCGCGCGGTCTGTGCAGCTCTCTCTGTCAGCTCCCAGTGTAAGTCTCGCGAGAGCCGCGGCTCTCGCGAGACTTACACTGGGAGCTGACCGAGGTGCTGAACGGACGGCGCGGAGGAGGAGAGAGCTGACAGGAGCTGCAGAACAGGTAAGTACAGCTCTGCCAGCCCCCCTCTCCCCCCAGTCTGTATTATGGCAATGCAAATTGCCATAATACAGACTCTGACTCGAGTATAAGCCGAGTTGGGGTTTTTCAGCCCAAAAAATGGGCTGAAAAACTCGGCTTATACTCGAGTATATACGGTAAATATTTTCCCAGGAATGTAGAACAGTAAACTTGTCTCTCTTTCCTATTTATAGTAAGTTTGTTGATGATTTATTTGAATGATGTGATCCTCTTGTGTTTGATATTTTCTCTGTTTATATGAATGAATGTTCATCTCTTAGTCAGCAGGTCTGTTTTTTCTATTTGATGTTTTTTTCTCTTCCTTAGACCTTGCCAAGTTTTTTATTTTTCTTTTAATTTCCTAAGCATTTTTTAATGATGTTATACATTATTAATTAAATTTCCTAGCACAAGTGTGTTCTGTTTGCATGATCTTACATACAGATTCCATGGCTTGGGCTTGTTTTTTTGGTTACTGTTATATTTGTTTTTTTATGTATGAACCATCAGATTTTTTTTTTTATCCCCCGCCCCCAACAAACACATACACACACAGTATAGCAAATTTGTAAATGTACAAATATGTTTGTCTGTTCAGCAACTGAAATGTTTCTCTGGGGTTTTTTCACCTCTGTCCATAAATCAAAGCTGTTTTTCTTACAAAGACATTTCTGCACAGAACATTGCCCTGAGCAAAACTCTAATTATAGAAAACTCCTTCGATTTACTTCTGCCCGGCATGTTAGGAGCAGAACGTTACTATGACAAGACATGGATAAAGAATAAGTCAAAAAAAATTAAAATAAGAAATAATTATAAAAATATTTATATAATTCAATTGTTCAATAAATCTAATATTAAGCAAATCTTGGTAGAAAATATGCTTTGACTCTATTTTAGACCC
This sequence comes from Pelobates fuscus, assembly GCF_036172605.1. Taxonomy (NCBI): domain Eukaryota; kingdom Metazoa; phylum Chordata; class Amphibia; order Anura; family Pelobatidae; genus Pelobates; species Pelobates fuscus. The sequence continues at coordinate 68,350,396 of NC_086318.1, forward strand.
TGAACAGGGGGATTTAACTTCTTTCCAAAACTGAAGCTAACTTTTTACTAGTCACCTAGTAAATTATTCTATTTGAGACATTTAATGTCTCGTATTACCAGGTACTGGGGAACAAATGCAATGTAGATATAAAGCACACTCGTTTTCTATTTTTTGTTTTTGTTTTGACCACTGATATAGTCCTCTACCCAGATCACTGACATAGGACATCAACTTTAACAAGCCATAGCCTCTTTTGGATTTATTAATTTATCCTTAAGGCATGGATAAACAAAAGGTAGATCTCCAGCTGTTGTGAAACTTTTCGCACACACTTCGCGTACCAACAAAATGTAAGTGTAGTGTTTTAGAATCATATTTACCCTGATCTTGACTACATTCAAATCTCTTTAGTTTTGCAAAAAAAAAAAAACATTTGGCAGCGTTCGGTTATGTAATTACACCTTCTGCCTGTTCATTTCACAAAAAAAGAGCGTATACTTAGTTAAAGTGTTTCTTTAAGACAGGCAAAACATCTAAGAGGATGTAGTTGTATAACATCTAGGGATCTACCTACCTGGATAGCCCTGGTTTAAGGTATATTTCACTAAATATTCTCTTTAACAATGCATTCCTTGAGTTAATAGACTATCACAAGAATAAATAATAAATAATAATGGTTTAGTAATGTAGTAAGATGGTCTTCATTTCCCAGGCCTGGGAATTATAACCTCTTAAAACAATTAGAAGCTACAGTCAGCAGATGAGCCCAGTGCACACCTTGGTCGAGCAAGAAAATAACACAAGATGCCTAGAGTATAAGCACTGTAATTGTACAAGTCTATATTACTCAGAATACTTGATATATTGCTACCATACAAAATGGAATGCGACAAAAACAAACAATTTTTTTTCTTATCTTTATCTTATCTTATGAATCCTTTATTAATACCAACACTTCCCTCTCCTCTTCAGATGAATGTCCCCATGAGAGACAAACATATGAGTTTAGAGCGGAAAAGGCTCATGTCTATGATTAAATGGTTACTTCTGTGATTTGAAGTGTTCATGGTGCTTGGAGTCTGTAGTGGAACGCGGCGCATACAGCAATATTGACCAGTGTCACAGCAGAGTCATTAGAGTGTCATTAGCTAGCCTAGAACATGAACTGTTTTTGGATGGAGTAACTCTTCAAGCCTCTGAGGAGGTGAAGGGGTGGCTCAGATATGCCTAAGCACACAGTACTGAAAGGAAAATCAAAAGTTCTGAGTATTGCAATGTTCACAAAAGTGAGCCATGTGTTCTAAACCCAGCGTTTATGAAGTATTAGACCTCTTTGTTATTATGATTTGCCGAGTGGCATTAATTAGATCCTCAGAGAATCAGCAGGATTGATTCTTGATCTCCATTCATAGATGGATGGTAACTTTTACAATGACTCTTGGTTGGTAGATTCAGTGTGATGAGCCAGTTATTCTCAGAATCATTTATAGCCGATCACACAGAATCACAGTTCTTGCTCACAGTGAATTTTTTTCTCTTAGTTTTAGAAGAGATTTTGCCCAGCGTTTTCTTAAACTGCTGAGTGGAGCAGGTGGACAACGAAAAGCACGTGCTGCCCTCTAATAAATACTTACAGAGAACACAAACACAGCCTGCAACAACAAGAAAGCAGTCCTGTGAACTTAACCCCTTAAGGACACATGACATGTCTGACACGTCATGATTCCCTTTTATTCCAGAAGTTTGGTCCTTAAGGGGTTAAATGAACACTATAGCATTAGGAATACAAAACTGTATTCATAATGCTATAGTATGTCCCTGTCCCTAACTTTAGATCCCCCACTAGCATTACAAGGTGAAAAACCCTCTTAGCACTCTAAAAGCACTGAATATCCCTCTTAGAGTCTAATGCGCATGCACGATGATCAACACACATGCATTAGAGCTTCCCCATAGGTAAGCTTTGAATCAGTGCTTTCCTATGGGCATTACAAAGACATTGGACGTTCTCATGCAAAGTCTGAAGACGTCCAGTGTTGTTTCACTCACAGAGTTAAACTCTGTAAGAAACCAGGAAGCGCCTCTAGTCTTAACCCTAACATTTCTCTGAAACTGCACTGTTTTATATTGTATGATTAAGGGAACAGGGGTGCTGTACCCAAACCACTTCAATGAGGTGAAGTGGTCTGGGTGCCTATAGAGTCCCTTTAATACTTTTGTTTATTTTTTTTTACTTAGTAGTCTTGTGCCTCCTAAGTTTTCCAAATGTTTTACCATGTTTTTTATTACAGTCTTTACATTTATATGTGGGCGGGCTTGTCCCAGGTTATTAATTAGTTGGTTTTATGGATATTACTACTTGTTTCATTTAAATGAAATACATATTTTTATTTTGGATAATGAGCACATTTATTTTTTTCTAGACTATTCATATACATAAATGAAGATATTTGGCCATTGAACACCTCTGATGATAGTGAAATCACTGCTGAAAGTCCAGTGGCCGCGGAGTGGCAGGTAAAGGTGTGTTCTACTTACCTGAACCTGTCTCTCGCGGGCATGGCTATCTTGGTCTGGTGGGTCCTCTTCACGAGAGTACATCATTGAGGTCTATGGAGGATCCTGCGAGATCCTCCATAGAGATACTCCCTGCACTGGTGACGGCTGTCAGGATCGATACTGTAGCTCTGCTCAGAGTCTGGGAAAGTGAGGCGGAGGAAATATACAGAGACAAAGTCCCTATTTTTTCTCTGTATATCTCTTGATTGGGTCAACTTTTCGCAGGGAGTGGGCTGAGCTAGTGAAACTGCCGTTTTAATCTTTGCCGTTTTCTATGTGCATCTTATTGCATTTCTACATTGTACAATTATAAATTATTTTCATAAATTGTTGTCTCTTTCCTGTGTATTAGCCTATTATGTGGGTATTTAATTGGTATTACTCCCCCATTTGCCGACATGTCTGTTTGCTATTTACATTAATGTATCTTAACCACTGTTAGTAAATTGCCCGTGGTCTGTTTGAGAAAGGTACTAGACTTCAGATTTGCTTCGAGTTGTTATTGTAAACTGCATAATTGTAACTGTCAAAATGAAAGATTAGCTGCAAAATAGGAAGATGGTGGAACACAATTTGTTGCAATGTGACTCTTTAATTACTGCTAATCATGGTTCTCATGATGCTAAACCAGATAGTCAGTTGGTTCCTGCTATGGATGTTATATTGTAGTGATAAACATTTTATTATAGTGATGTATACTTATGGTCCTCATTTAAATTATGTTATAAATTACCATAGATGGATTTCACCAATGACAATGAGAGAGAAATGATCATTCATCAACTACCAGATTTGTGTAAATTCCCCTAGCCTTGTAACAGCAGCAACTATCAACTGCCCTAGTCACACAACCATATACTTTATCTCCAACGAAAACAAAGCAGGCACCACCACAATGAATAATAACCAGAAATACTAAATGTACTTAATTTCTATTACGCTGCAGAGTCAGTAACAGTCGTCAACTGCATTCAAAGCAGAAAGTCATGTAATAGAGGTATCAGTCGTAAATTGTCCTATCCAAAAAAAATCAATGTGTCAGATTGCTTGCAAAAGAATAGCAAAGTATAATTTCCCCAAAACTGCCCCCCAAAAATGCCCCAAAGTCATTATACACTCGTTCCAATTTTAAATCAACCTCGCCTCCCTTTTCAATTATAATGTATTTTCCAACTTGCACTAAACAAAACGTATTTTGACCACCTGGTTAATGTTTGAATTTATTAACGCTTGCACTCACAGCTTCAGCACATGACAATACTTGTTCTGGGACTATGAAACATTCTTGATTCATATCAAAACAGTCATGCTTTGGAGGCTGAGTGTTAGATTCATCCAACTTGCTCCAACGTGTTTGGTGCTTGCGTGTATCTAAAGATGTCATTTTTTTTATTTTTTTTTTAAAAAGCCATTTTGGCAGCACATGGTGTTTAGTTCTGCATAACGTACAAATATATTAAAATTGTTTAAATGTGACTGCTGATTTATAAGTGTAGAAGAAAACCTCTTTGTAATAAGGGAGGGTAAATCACAGCATTCCACATCCATCCATTTATTTGTCTACCTGTGAAATAATTTTAATGTTGTCAAACTATTAAATAAGGACCAATTACTTTTGCTGACTTGTTGTGGTAGGATTGGGAATCAAATTTAATGGAGAGGAGTCTCCAAAGGAAAGGAACCAGATATATAAAATACCGTACTCCAATAAACAAGCAGAAAGATGGAGTCAGGAATCAGTCCAATTTAGAGGTATAAATCAAAAGAATCCTTAATCCAGGGAAGGTAGCTGAGGTCCAATAGCTAAGAATCAGTCCTAATAACAGGAGACACCATCCAGGTGTGATGGCCATGGTCAAGACCCTTATAGACAATCCGGGTAGAGCATTAGAGAAGAGACAAATCCAGTAAAGCAATCCGTTTTGTTACCGTGAAACATTCTGAGGTACAAAGGGGATAGACAGGAGAATAATCCTTGACGTATTCCGGTTCAGCAACCTAAGTGAAACAACAATTTTTAAGGCGATAAGAGAGAGAATAACCATTGACAGTCCAGGATACGCAACAGATAATCAGATGCAAAGCAGGGAAGTCCTTAGGGCGTCCAAAGGGTTGGATCTGGACTTGAAACGGCAGTGAGGCCAAAACAAGAGTTACTAAACAAACACCACGAGGCACACAATAACAGCTGGTCGAGGCACTGATGGTGTATGCTTAAATAACACTGTGTTAAGCCCACCAGTGTCATTTAAAGACACAGTATTAAAATAATGAATTGATATTTAAATCATATAATGTTAAATATTCAACAAGTTTCTGACAACCTGTGAGCATGTACAGTTGTAATTGTATTACAATTTCATGGCATTATCATATAGATTAGGTTTCCCATGTCATTATAGATATATATCAGCAGGATTTATAAACTGTATATGTCACGTACGTGCAAAAACATCTAACAACTAAGTAAAGGACCAGAGTTGATGCAATATTGTACTCAAATGAACATCCAGCCCATGATGTGTGAATTTTTTTTTTTAATGAGAATATGCAGCTCTTCCCCAGAATCAACCCCCCTCCAAAATAAAATAATGCAAAAATAAAATGAAAAGCTACGTGGCCAGTAAATAGGAGTAAAGTAAGGACTACTTGCACAAAAGCATTTTAGATATGGGGGGAAAGAGGGCAACATTTCTAGAATAGCAAGATGACTGCCACCAGGCCATATCTACTTGCCTTCTAAGACCCCTGCTATAAACTTGATGTCCAATACGAGTACCCAGAGTTCTAAATCCAACCTTGTTGGTGAAGAACTTTGTTTAGTATAAGTAAAGAGAGTTATCAAGCCCTAAAACAGGGTGAAACACGTTATGGAGGACACAAAAGTGACTTTGATGACTGTCTGGATTTAAATGCTTTGTAGTTTGTGATATTTTTGTTATTTTATTATTCGTTATTTTAAGCTTCAAACAGGTTTTATACTCAGGACCAGATTTGCAGATTTTATGATTCATAATTTTCATTTTCACACCCCGAGCATGAGGTGGGAGAAGTCGTGCTCACTCCTCTACAGATAGCTGAGTCATAGGGACCACCAATATTAATGTTTCTTAACCAAATATTTTTTTATTGGAGATGGAGATATAATGTTTATATTTACAGATATACATATGTAAGCCATATATATTCCTGGCACGTTTCCAAACATTATGCCTTACTTTTATATTTTTCACATGTAGTTTACTTCATGGATCTTTTTGCAACAAACAAATATTATTATTTGCTATGTGGTAACTTTTCTAGAGCTTTGCAGTACTTTTTCTGTACATTTTTCAAGTAAACATCTGTTTCTTCTTGTTCCGGTAGGATTCCTTCCATAAGACAAACTGCCATATCATATATAACAAAAAAAAAACCTCCCTGAACACACAGTATAAAATGGCTGGCGCATTTAACAAGGATCAATATGATATGTGTAATATGCTGACCTTTCGGTCAATTTGTGTGAATTTTTCAATTGCGTGTCAACAGCTGTGTTCCCTATGCAGAAATGCTGGTACACCTAGGCTCAAGTAACTTACAACTACTGCAGACTGTCAGTGAAGGCCTGAAGGAGGCTTCCACTAGGCTTGAATGTTACTATTATGGTTTAAGACAACAATCAAAACAGATGGAATAAAAGTCCATGGGGATAGGGGGGTGGAGACTAACCGCCAAGTAGGCTAGACGCTCCTTGAAAGAGCTCTAGGAGATATGAGTTATTTTTAGTGTTTTCACCCTCTAAACATAACTTTTCAATAACCGGAACACACATCAGACATCTGGGAGCTCCAGACTACTCGAGATTACTTTGGCTCGATACAGAGGCGCCAGTGTTAGGCACCTCCAGACACAGTCATAGTCGTGCCTACTATACGCGGGCAGGATGGAGGCATACGATCATTCTGCTTTTGGGCTTCCTATTCTGTGTGGAGACTGCTGGAGCATATCTATCCACATCCTCCGTCAGTGAGGGTGATTCCGGTACCCCTACGATCACCCTGACGACACCATGGGCGCAAACAGAAAAGGCAATATAACACAGAGAGGCCTACACTACCTGATTCTTGGCTGTTCTTGGAGTGACTGACACCACCACTGTCTGCCAAGGTGGTGCCTGATCACCAGATCAAGCATGCAGCGTTGGATGAGTCACATGAGGAGGAGGAATCATGTACCTCACTTCATGAAGCCAGAGTGTATCTCACTCATATGAGGACTAATCTCCCTCCACAAAAGGGGACACGAAAGGGAACATCAAGAGACTGCTGCTGGTAGACCTGAGGCAGGTCTGGAAGTCAGACCTGCATGAGACATGCTGTTTTACATCAAAAAGTGAAAGCGGTGGATGAACGGTAGAAGACACGAGAAATCAACTCCGAGATACCAAGCAGCATATCTCACTACAGTTGAACAGTTGCGTAAGAGTCCCATCACTGGTATCAGGACATACGCCTACGAGGCATACCTGAGCAAGTAGGCGGTGAAGAAGTGTTGTAATTTATCCAGAAACTGATAGTCTCTATGGGCATTCAAAGTGGTACAGATACGTTAACTATCCTGGCCACTTTCCGAGTATGCAAATCAGTTGCAGCACCAACAGATGCACCAAGGGACATTATTGCAACTACCAGAGACATTGTGGTGAGAACTGCTATAATAAACAGATCCAGAACTCTGGGAAAAGTGAATTTTGAGGGTCACACATCTACAGTGCCCTGCCCTTCTCTGTCCTTACAAAAAGAAGACAACTGGCACCAATTGCCAGGAAACTCAGGGATCATTCAATTAAATACTGCTGGAACAAAGAAGACTATCTTGCAATTACACATGGCACTGAAATATTCACCTTGTCCACCTTCGATAACTAAGAGACACTCTTTATAAACTGGGCCTAACGACGACCTCCACATCATAGGAAGCAAGTCGGGTAGACATACAACAAAAAAAGACCTTAATCACACACGGGATAGTATTATGCTGTTATCTTGCCACATTCTTGTCTTTCTTTATTAATTTTTTTTCATAGCTCTGAGACTTGGGCTTTATGTCTAGACGTACACCACCTCTTAACATACAAAAACCACTAGTGAGCCGATCGGTCAGTCGACCACCTGAAGCATACGATAGGCTATAGGTTGTATCATAGCTCTAACTTTATAGTTTCTCCATAAATACTACTTCCTTTTTATACTTCCTTTCAGTACTTTCATTTGTGGAGTTGCACCTAGACTTATTGCATCTTTACGTTGTTTATCACATTACATACAGTTGCAAGAAAAAGTATGTGAACCCTTTGGAATGATATGGATTTCTGCACAAATTGTTCATAAAATGTAATCTCATCATCATCTAAGTCACAACAATAGACAATCACAGTCTGCCTAAACTAATAACACACAAAGAATGAAATGTTGCCATGTTTTTATTGAACACACCATGTAAAGATTCACAGTGCAGGTGGAAAAAGTATGTGAACCTTTGGATTTAATAACTGGTTGAACCGCCTTTGACAGCAATAACTTCAACCAAACGTTTCCTGTAGTTGCAGATCAGACGTGCACAACGGTCAGGAGTAATTCTTGACCATTCCTCTTTACAGAACTGTTTCAGTTCAGCAATATTCTTGGGATGTCTGGTGTGAATCGCTTTCTTGAGGTCATGCCACAGCATCTCAATCGGGCTGAGGTCAGGACGCTGACTGGGCCACTTCAGAAGACGTATTTTCTTCTGTTTAAGCCATTCTGTTGTTGATTTACTTCTATGCTTTGGGTCATTGTCCTGTTGCAACACCCATCTTCTGTTGAGCTTCAGCTGGTAGACAGATGGCCTTAAGTTCTCCTGCAAAATGTCTTGATAAACTTGGGAATTCATTTTTCCTTTGATGATAGCAATCCGTCCAGGCCCTGACGCAGCAAAGCAGCCCCAAACCATGATGCCCCCACCACCATACTTCACAGTTGGGATGAGATTTTGATGTTGGTGTGCTGTGCCTCTTTTTCGCCACACATAGTGTTGTGTGTTTCTTCCAAACCACTCAACTTTGGTTTCATCTGTCCACAGAATATTTTGCCAGTACTGCTGTGGAACATCCAGGTGCTCTTGTGCAAACTGTAAACATGCAGCAATGTTTTGTTTGGACAGCAGTGGCTTCCTCTGTGGTATAGTTCCATGAAATCCATTCTTGTTTAGTGTTTTACGTATTGTAGATTCGCTAACAGGGATGTTAGCATTTGCCAGTGACTTTTGTAAGTCTTTAGCTGACACTCTAGGATTCTTCTTCACCTCATTGAGCAGTCTGCGCTGTGCTCTTGCAGTCATCTTTACAGGACGGCCACTCCTAGGGAGAGTAGCAGCAGTGCTGAACTTTCTCCATGTATAGACAATTTGTCTTACCGTGGACTGATGAACAGCAAGGCTTTTGGAGATACTTTTATAACCCTTTCCAGCTTTATGCAAGTCAACAATTCTTAATCGTAGGTCTTCTGAGAGCTCTTTTGTGCGAGGCATCATTCACATCAGGCAATGCTTCTTGTGAAAAGCAAACCCAGAAGTGGTGTGTGTTTTTTTTAGGGCAGGGCAGCTGTAACCAACACCTCCAATCTCATCTCATTGATTGGACTCCAGTTGGCTGAAATCTCACTCCAATTAGCTCTTAGAGATGTCAGTAGTCTAGGGGTTCACATACTTTTTCCACTTGCACTGTGAATGTTTACATGGTGTGTTCAATAAAAACATGGCAACATTTCATTCTTTGTGTGTTATTAGTTTAAGCAGACTGTGATTGTCTATTGTTGTGACTTAGATGATGATCAGATCACATTTTATGACCAATTTGTGCAGAAATCCATATCATTCCAAAGGGTTCACATACTTTTTCTTGCAACTGTATATTGGCATAGTTGTATACTATGTGTACGAAACCTTATAAAGTACTAATTTAAAGTTCAAGACAAAAAATAAAAAAACACTACCGTTTTTGGTTTTCATATGATTTGGGACAAGCTTGATGTGACTTAATGCACAAGAGTGTATTCTCAGTCATTTTGTGTACTTTGCCACAAAGATTCAGACTCTCCTGTCATTGTTGAGAACTACGCCCAGTATTCCTTTCCTTATCAAAATAATAAAATAGTGAATTATAGGAACTGTAGTTAAGGTCCAAGTGGGTGCCTGCCCTTACACTACGGTGAGCACTGTACCACTCCTGTACTAATGTCCTTACTGTTGAAACAATTACTTATAATGCAATTATTTTCATAAAACTCTAGATGTGAAAGTTTTGTAGAATTCTAGAATGCCTAGCACGCTGTCCTAGATCGCTTTAAAACATATACTTCAGGTACCTTCTCTACAGTTTCTTGTGGTTGTATCTATGATCATTACCGGCATTTATAAAACATTCTCTTTCAGTGCATTGTATTTCAGCAGCATAGGTACACTAGCAGAGAAATATAAAAAAAGAAAATAGTGCTCCCTATTTATCCTTTTTATTTCCTATTTATTTACATAGAGAGCACTATTTTCTATTTTTATATTTTTCGGCTAGTGTACCTGATGTGGAATTATTAAAAATTATTATTGTACTTGTATTGAATTATTGTACTAACTCCATTTTAACCTTATATTGTGACAATCCTCCATTTTGTCCTCCTAACCTGACTTCTTCAAATCCTCCATTTTGTCCTCATGACTTAACTTGTTCATTTTAAAACTACCTTACGTGACTGAACTTCTCAACCCAATTAATACAGTAGACAAAGACCGTGTTTCCTACAAGGACAAGTACCAGGAGGTGCTGGCTACTCCTTAAGACTTGTAAGATAGTATAGTTTGAAGGCCACGAGAACACAGTAGTAATGAAATGTTCTATTCATAAGAGACCTTGCACCTGGACATGAGGCCTGATATCACTGACTGTGTAAAATGACGCTCAAGCCCCCCTTTCCACCGAGTAAACCTCATGCTGGGAAAGATGGCGCCTGAGCCTTCTGTCCACACCCTTGTCCAGAACAATACCACCTCCCGGTGGGAGGACACCTAGCTGGTCACTCAAACCCCTGAGCCAATTAATAATATTGGTGGGTGGACACGAAGTTAGTCACATAATGTTTAATCCAATCAATGATGTTTATTTGTTATTATCTGATATTCAATGATGATGTCATTTTGCTTTTAAAAAGATCTGCACAACTGTTTTCCAACCAGATTGCATTAAATTTTCTGAAGTGCTTTTAACCTGAACTCCATGTGTCAGTGTGAGCTTACTTCTGCGTATACGCAATTTAATCATCTCAGATTTGGACAGGAACAGATAGACTTTGAACATTTTGGTTTACTTTCAAAAAGTACCATAACAACTTGGCTCCCAACGTGGGGCATCGGGCTATGGCCTCTGGCCGGTGAGCCGTCCTAAGGAAGATGCTGTTGGACGGGGGAATCCTGGGGGTAGGAAGGGAGACTGATCACCTCCAAGTACACGGTAGAGACTTCTGCAGAGCCACCGGTATGTTCCGGCCCCTTTGATTGACCCGTCCACGTGTCTGTGACTGCTTCCCGGGAGGACATCAAAGACAGGTAATATCTTGCCCGGTGTCTCGTTACTCACTTGTTTACCTGCATTTTAGTCTATCTGTTGCCTGGGTGTGTTTGAATTGTGTTTGAATTGTTTGCCTGTTTCCCCATTTTGAGATAAAGGGGGGGTGGACCTGCAGGGGATTTGCCTGGGGTTCTGTCTTGCTTGTTTTCCCCTTTTTGGGATAAAGGGGGGTGGACCTGAGGGGATTTGCCTGGGTCTTCAGTATATCTGTCTATCTGTTTGTATTTTACCCCTTTTGGGATAAAGGGGGGTGGACCTGAGGGGATTTGCCTGGGTCTTCTGTTGCCTGTTTTACCCCTTTTAGGAACCACGGTGCTGTGGTTGTAGGGAAAAAGGGGGGTTGACCTGTGGATGTGTTCCTGGGGGTCATCTTTTCCTGTTTAACTCTTTTAGGAGCCTCGTGGCTGGGGCTGTAGGGAAAAAGAGGATTGTTGGAACTGTGGATTTTGTGTAGACTCATAATTTCCTGTGATCCTTCTTGTGTCACTTTGAGAGCCTAGCTAGCTTCTTTGTGCACGTGGTAACCCACAGCTTCGGCTGGGGGGAGTCCGGTTTTGGTAACCCACAGCTTCGGCTGGGGGGAGTCCGGTTTTGGTAACCCACAGCTTCGGCTGGGGGGAGTCCGGTTTTGGTAACCCACAGCTTCGGCTGGGGGGAGTCCGGTTTTGGTAACCCACAGCTTCGGCTGGGGGGAGTCCGGTTTTGGTAACCCACAGCTTCGGCTGGGGGGATTCCGGTTTTCTTTGGTAACCACAACCCTGAGCGCTGGGGCTGGTGGAATTCCAGTTTTCTGTTTATTTGTGGTAGGGGACTTAGTCTTGTGGCAGGGGACTCTGTTTCCTGGGGGGATTCAAGTAGGCATTGCTTGTTTTCCGCATCACGTGGTAGTGAGACTTATAAGTGGGTTTTATAGGGGCACTACGGGAGTGAGGATAGAGGTGGCCACATTCTTGTGGACTGCTGTGTAGAGGGAGGCTGACGGAACTCGGACCGGTGTCAGTTGTTTTCCGTGGCCGCTGGTAGTGAAACTTATGAAAGTCGTTCTCCGAGCGGGGACACTACGAGGTTGAGAAAGGTGACTTTGGAGTAAGCACATGTAGAAGGAAAGGGATTATTGTTGATTTTATTTGAACTGTAATGCATGCACTGTATTTCAATTGTATTGTTGTCTTGTCTGTTTAATTAGGAGTCTCATGAACTCCTGTGTCTGTCTCTAAGGATTTTTCCTTGCCTTTTCCCTTTTCTATACTTCCTATATTATTATTCTATCCTCTCCTATTTCTATTGTGAGAGAAGTGATTGGTCACACACTTCTCACCTCCAATTAGTGACTAGTCTACGTTTTGGGAAGACGCACTGGGGGGGGACCCACCCCTCTCGAGTGTCAGTCCACCATTGTAGACACTGTTTAAAACCTTTTCCCCCTATATCTGGGACGCCTGTATAGGAGGGGAATGGGACAGGGTTAGAAAAGCCCAATAAGGGCTGGCTAGCGCGTGTGATCTAGTTGAAGATAGAGATTGCTAAAGTGTGTAAAATTGCTGTGCCTTCATGTGGTAGATTACTGACAGAGAAGAAAGCAAGCTTACTGGTACAGAGTAGCAATGCTATTCAGCAGGAAGGTAGGGTTGAGGAAGAACTAGATCACAAAGGGTTAAGAATGTATGTATATTATAATAATTGTTTTTGTATTTTGTGTTAGCCATTACCCTGGTAGAGGGTGGGGGTTTTGTATTGAGTTTCACTGAAGAGTATTATTAAATGTTGTGTTTTTGTGTCTCTTTGCTTTTGCAATAATTGTAACGTAACTGTCTTTCCAGCGCTGACATGGTTAAAAAACTTCATGCTGGCTCTCTCCTTGCCTTCTGTGAGACGCGAGGGGGGAGAGGGAGGGGTGACATTCCTGGTTTTTCAGTTCTGCGTTCAGTAAAATTATTCAGAAACTAATAAGATTTAGCAATGGAACAAAGTATTTTCTCCAAGACTGTTGTATAAGATAAGGAGTCAGGGATGTAGCTCAGTGTTTATTACGAAGGTTAGGAAAGTGAATCTGATGCAGGAATAGAGAATTATTTGGAGGAGTTAAAAATTTAAAGGCAAGTGTGATTTGTTGCATTACTATGCAATGTGGATAGAGGGAATATGCAAAGTTGTTAAGCTAGATTGTGAAGAGGAAAAGTGATTAATGGCTGTAGGTATATTGTTTGCATTCCGTGAGTTTATTTATTTTATTTATTTATTTATTTATTTTTATTTATTTTTTTATTTTTGCACCATGTTATTTCAAAGCTTCACGGGCTGTTACATGTATATTGCTTTCATTTGTCAGCTGAAATGCCCTAAAAGAAAATGGCCCCTAGAACAAAAGAAGGTTGTCCTTAGTACCCACGCCTCCTCCTGCCCTCACTCTGCCCTTACCATATCAGTGAGGTCATATGCCCGTGTATTGTGTCATGCTCATCCTATCTTAAAGACATGCTGTCTTCCTTAATTCCCATATATTATGAACAAAAAAGTTACAATTACTAAAATTATCCTACTATTAGTTTCCCTATATCAGGAAAGTGTCTGTGTTAATATGTAGATAGAATATATATGTCTATCGTTTCACGTATAAGTAACAAGTGTCTTTTAGCTTTGTGTACAAAGATTGATAACATGCTGAAAGAAGGGTTATCTTAAAGAACATTTACTAAAAGAAAGTTCTAATAAACCAAGATTTCTTGAACAAATGAATAAGCCAAGTTTAAAGACTGACTAACATAATTTTTGTTGTAAGCCCAGATATTTTATTATTGCATATGCGTAGGAATTGAGACTTTGGGCATTATAGTATATTAATTCTAGATCTGTTACTAGCAGCAAGTGCTTAGCCTTATGCCTATCCCACGCATGCTTAAAACACTTCTACTGAGTTAACCTCTACCACTCCAGTTGGAAGGCTATTCCATGCATCCACTACCCTCTCAGTAATGTAATACTTCCTGATATTATTTTTAAACCTTGGTCCCTCTATTTTTGAGACTATGTCCTCTTATTATGGTAGTTTTTCCTTCTTTTAAATATAGTCTCCACTTTTACTGTGTTGTTTCCCCTTTATGTATTTAAAAATGCTTTTATCATATTTCCCCTGTCTCGTCTTTTCACCAAGCTATACCTGTCAAGATCCTTTAACCTTTCCTGGTGAATTTTACCCTGCAATCCATGAACCAGTTTAGTAGCCCTTCTTTGAACTCTCTCTAAGGTATCCATATCCTTCTGAAGATATGGTCTCCAGTACTGTATCCAGTACTCTAAGTGAGGTCCCACCAGTGTTCTGTACAATGGCATGAGCATTTCCCTCTTCCTACTGCTAATACCTCTCCCTATGCAACCAAGCATTCTACTAGCATTTTCCGCTGCTCTATTACATTGTACATTGTCATCAACAGCCAGAAACTGGAGAACAAGAAATGTGAATCAATGTATAGCCATTTATAAGCTTAACAAAATCTCCATTATCTTTTCCATTTATTTTGCAGAAGGCAATGTTATTTGTCTATTTTGTATGTTTTAAAAATACATTATCAGTGAAGAGTAGAATAAATTTTATCCCATTTACGAGACATAAAATTGTGATAATGTATATTTGTGATATAAGTAGAAATTACATTTTGAGATGTTAGATATAAATTATTAAATTAAGAACTAGAGTCAGGGATAGCGTCTGTCTCCGCGGGCACAAGACCCCGTGTGGAGAAGTGGTGGGCAAGCCATCATGGGCCACCCATGGGAGTGAAACGTTCGAGGCTTGTGGAGACAAGATGAGCATGTTAGCCTTTTATTATTTTTCTCTAGGGAAAGCATAGGGCCAGTTAATAGTTGTTGTACATGGGCTATTTGCAGCCTCCATTGCATTTCTACCTAGTCTTGATTTCTGATGTCTCCTCCATTGCTACATCACCTGTCTGCTCCCTTACCTGCCCACCCCCGCTTATTCCTCCCACCGATCCCTCCCCTTCATCTGCAGTCCCCCACTTTCCCCTACTGCCCCTCCCTCTACTCCACCTTCTCCTCCTCCTACTCCTCCTTCCTGCTCTTACTCCTCCCCCTCTTCCTACTCCTCCCTCTACTCCACTTTCTCCTCCTACCCCTTCCTCTACTCCACCTTCTCCTCTCTCCTCCTACTTCTCCTCTTCTCCTCCTCCTACTCCTCCCTCTACTCCACCTTCTCCTCTCTCCTCCTACTTCCCCTCTACTCCTCCTTCTTCTTCCTACTCCTCCCTCTACTCCACTTTCTCCTCCTACTCCTCCCTCTACTCCACCTTCTCCTCTCTCCTCCTACTTCCCCTCTACTCCTCCTCCTACTCCTCCCTCTACTCCACCTTCTCCTCCTCCTACTCCTCCTTCCTGCTCTTACTCCTCCCCCTCTTCCTACTCCTCCCTCTACTCCACTTTCTCCTCCTACCCCTTCCTCTACTCCACCTTCTCCTCTCTCCTCCTACTTCTCCTCTTCTCCTCCTCCTACTCCTCCCTCTACTCCACCTTCTCCTCTCTCCTCCTACTTCCCCTCTACTCCTCCTTCTTCTTCCTTCTCCTCCCTCTACTCCACTTTCTCCTCCTACTCCTCCCTCTACTCCACCTTCTCCTCTCTCCTCCTACTTCCCCTCTACTCCTCCTCCTACTCCTCCCTCTACTCCACTTTCTCCTTCCACTCCACCTTCTCCTCTCTCCTCCTACTTCTCCTCTACTCCTCCTTCTCCTCCTCCTACTCCACCTTCTTCCCTCTCACTCTATCCGCTACTCATTCTTCCATCTCCCCACCACCATATCTGTATCCTTTATATGCTTCCTCCCTTCTTATTCCTTACCAATTTCCTCCACTCATAGACGACTCTGCCTCTACCTGACAACATTATATTTTGAAGAAAAGTTGCTCTGGCCACTCTTCCGCCACTTCCCAGGGGGGAATACCACACTAACGAAAAATTAAAATTATTCAGACATGAAAGAACTGTTTTGGGCACTCTCAAAGAAATAGTGCGGTCCTGACCCAGATTCCCATGGAAGTAAGACACCTGTAAGGGAGGTGGCTGTCCCTCATGTTTTTTCTACACTAAGTCCCCAGAAATCTCATGAAAGGAACCTGACTCATTAGAACAAAACATGAACATTCAATTTACAGATCTCTACAGAGGGGGGTCAGCAAGAGAACTGTGAATAGAAAGACAAATACCCCCCAATCTCACACAGAAATAGGTGAGGAAACCTCTTCTACTGCTCCTCATGGTTGCTTTGAACAGATGAAAGAAGAAACAAGACACCTTTCAACAGAGCATGCAGTAGCTTTACCAGATCCTGACTCCACTCTGTTTGCGGATAAAGAGGAAAGGTACCATACTGGATTTGCTGTTGCTACAGAAGATCAGGTACGTCAAGCACCTTCACTTTCCTCACTCACATCTGCTCAAGACGCTGAATTGACAGCCTTCTCAGTGGCATACAAAATGCCTGAAGGAAGACATGCCAATATCTACACTGACTCAAGACATGCCCTGGGTGCAGCACATTATTTTGGATCAATCTGGAAGATAAGAAGCACCACTCAGCTGACTAAAAGCTGCCAACCAAGCCACAAGTGCACCAAGGGAAGTGGACAGAATGGTGTCCGCTAAAGAAACTTCTATACTCACCATGTAGATCCTACCTACAGATCTCAAGCTTCTAAGAGAATGACAAAGCAGCTACTGACCCTGAAGAAATACAAAGCTGGAAAAACAGAAAGGGGCAACCCTTGAAGACGGGCTGTACTCCAACGCTCTTAAGCTCTGTTTACCCAAAAACATGTACTGGGCAGTGAGCCCATGGAACTTTATACCTATCCAAGACCCTCATGAACTCTTTGATCTCTAAAATACTCCTAAGCACCTAGCTAACTCTCAATATCCCTTTCAAGAATCCAGATGACAAAGAGCTACTGGGTCAAATATGCACTAGTTATCATAGACATTTTGTCAGGATGGCCAGAAGTCTAGCCGGTCATCAATGTGACATCCAAGACCATATACCCAGTAGTGCATTGTGAAAGTTGCAGAGATCACTCAGTGGATTCATTGTTCCAGATTCAAGACTCTCTCTGCAACATGAGAAGTGACATTTGTTGATTTTGACACACTTTTGACTCTAAAGAAAAAATGACTTGTTAAATAAAAAGATACCAGCAAGTAGGTGTTTGATGGCCATAATAATGCCTGACCACCTGCCATCGATGGAAAGCCGAGGACCCCAAAAGGAGACCTCGTGAAGCTAAAAAGATCCAAACGCCAAGCTCCCTCAGGATTATTTGCCCATCCTGAGTTTGTGGTGATATTAATATTGACTAAATGATCCGAGTCCACCTACGCTGATGTAGCGTGGGACAGGTTTAATACTACAATGCATAAGCAAATGCGCCCTAGCCAAGGTTATTATGTCCATACACATAATACATGACAAGGTACTCTTGACACACCACATTCATGCTTCAGAACATAAAGAGGAGCACCCCTCTAAAGGGAAAGTTTGATTGATATATATATATTGATGCCATAGGTGTGCCAAGGGGGGTACCAGATGATTTTGCAGTAAAAGGAAAGTTTGAGTCCATTTTCCCAACCGTCACTGCTAATAATAATAATAATATTTTGATTTGCATTTATTATATCTATTGCAACCAACAACGTTTACCTGTCACCATGACTACTTGTGCCTATATTCCAGATAACACAAGTCCATATGGTAATGTAAGCTTGTCTATTTATGATGTCCCTCTGAAGAACTAAGAAGACTTTGAGAACCGTTACTCCAGTCATTTTTGTGCCTTTGGGTTAACACGTCTTCTGATACTAACATAATAAAGTTTTATCTCTTAGAATCTAACATTTCATAGGGGGGACTGATGTGGAATTATTAAAAATTATTATTGTACTTGTATTGAATTATTGTACTAACTCCATTTTAACCTTATATTGTGACAATCCTCCATTTTGTCCTCCTAACCTGACTTCTTCAAATCCTCCATTTTGTCCTCATGACTTAACTTGTTCATTTTAAAACTACCTTACGTGACTGAACTTCTCAACCCAATTAATACAGTAGACAAAGACCGTGTTTCCTACAAGGACAAGTACCAGGAGGTGCTGGCTACTCCTTAAGACTTGTAAGATAGTATAGTTTGAAGGCCACGAGAACACAGTAGTAATGAAATGTTCTATTCATAAGAGACCTTGCACCTGGACATGAGGCCTGATATCACTGACTGTGTAAAATGACGCTCAAGCCCCCCTTTCCACCGAGTAAACCTCATGCTGGGAAAGATGGCGCCTGAGCCTTCTGTCCACACCCTTGTCCAGAACAATACCACCTCCCGGTGGGAGGACACCTAGCTGGTCACTCAAACCCCTGAGCCAATTAATAATATTGGTGGGTGGACACGAAGTTAGTCACATAATGTTTAATCCAATCAATGATGTTTATTTGTTATTATCTGATATTCAATGATGATGTCATTTTGCTTTTAAAAAGATCTGCACAACTGTTTTCCAACCAGATTGCATTAAATTTTCTGAAGTGCTTTTAACCTGAACTCCATGTGTCAGTGTGAGCTTACTTCTGCGTATACGCAATTTAATCATCTCAGATTTGGACAGGAACAGATAGACTTTGAACATTTTGGTTTACTTTCAAAAAGTACCATAACATACCTTTGCTGCTGAAATACAACGCACTGAAAGAAAACATCCTTAGCAACTGGCAATTGCTGCCCACGGCTGACAGGCCTGAGAATATCTCCTAACAGAGATATACCTATACCAAATAAAACAGACCTATACCAAATAAAACAGAAGATGGAATTTTTGGCACTTCTGTATGATATGTTGGCAGTCTGAGCTTCCAAAACCAGAGTCTCTTCTTTCTGGTAATAGGATGGATGTAACAGGTAGATGTGGGGAAGCAGCGCCTGCGATAATATTCTCACGTTCCAAGCAATATAGGGGATAAGATAGGAAAACATTATATAGTGTAGTATGTATTGAATACCTGATAAATACAAGAAAACTAAATGCACTTACAATTTTCTGGAGCTTGAAATCAGCTCCAGATTTATGCGCCTGGACAGTACAGTCTCCGTCCTTATGCGTATTCGAAGTCGTCTCACCGTCGTACAGTAGTCCAGCAGTCAAGTGTCCTCAGTGGAATCTAGGTGCATGGAGGGAAGAGGCACTCTCCACCTGAAACAAGCACTATATTCTGTTTTTATTCTCCTCCCCATATACTGAGGACACTTGACTGCTGGACTACTGTACCACTGTGAAAGACGCCTCCGAATACACACAAGGACCACCATCACATCCACAGACGGCTATTGTACTGTCCAGGCGCATAAATCTGGAGTTGATTTCAAGCTCCAGAAAATTGTAAGTGCATTTTGTTTTCTTGTATTTATCAGGTATTCAATACATACTACACTATATAATGTTTTCCTATCTTATCCCCTATATTGCTTTGAACTTGAGAATATTATCACAGGCGCTGCTTCCCCGCATCTCATTGTTACAAGACCTATACCAGCATATCAATAGACGGGGATCATACCGTCCAAGCGAATACATCTGGAGCTGATTTTAAGCTCCAGAAAATTGTAAGTGTATTTATTTATTTTCCTCTAATATCACCAGCAATGAAAATACTGCACTAGATTTCATTTTATTGTCTTTTTATCATTTCATATCAAACTATACTCAATTGGATTTGAGGACATAACTAAAGGCGCTGCTTCCCTACATCACCTTTTCACATTTAGCCTCCATTTAAAAAGGGCACATCTTCGTGCACACTTTATACATTGGCAATCAAGCTTGTGATTGAAAATCAAGGAAATGCTATATTTATCTCATGCTTTCCTTTTTCACTCTAAGCCAAAATAAACAACACACAAATCAAGCAGATAGAGTGGAGTTTCTTGATTAGCATGAAGAGAACGCGTGGTAACTTTATCTGCATTCTGCAACGCTCCATCTGAACACACAGGGTCATTTTCAACTGGATCAACAGGATATTGGGATGATTAGCACATTCCAGGCTGGAGAATTGTGCCAATTCCTTGATATTATTCCATCCGCCTGGATAGAGTCATCTGAAAGATAGTCATTTGTGTATAAGCAAATAGTAATTGTTTGCTAGTTTTATTGCCTGATTTTTTTTTGTTTTGTTTCTGTTGGTAAATAGCTTGTCATAGGTGCCGCTGTTTTCATTGCCTGCATTTTAACAAGCCTAGCTTTATTTACTTTGCCAGCATGGGATCTACCATTTGCCCATCCTTGAAAGGTTGTATTTGTGAGCAGTGTTTGTGCGTTTAAAGGTTAGCATGTTTTTGTATGTGTGTGTGTGTGTGTGTGTGCAAGTAGGGGTTTATTTATGCGCATTGTTGCCATTGAAATGTAGTGGATTACTTCTATGTAATGTTTGAATGCAGGGATGTAGTGTTGTTTTTTTAATGCAGGTGTATTTTTGGTTGGTGTTTGAATTTAGGCGTGTTTGTAAATAATTTTGGCATTGTAATACACGGGTGTATTTGTTTGTAATGTTTGAGTTCGAGTGCAGGGGTATGTTTGTACACAATGTTGACTTTTAAAATGCGGGTGGACATTTCTGTGTAGTATTGGCATTTGAATGAAGAGGTGTGTTTGTATATGATTTTGGCGTTTGACTGCAGAGCTATGTTTGCACGTACTGTTATCACTTGATTGTAAGGGTGTGTTTGCATGTAGTGTTGACATCCCTGGAGTCCTGCTGCGAGTGTGTGGCTGGAAACAGCACTCTCCTTGTTCTCCCCCACTTCTGCCTGTGCCTCCTCGTCCTTGTATTCCTTACCCTACAGTGTTAAAAACACGATTTATGTGTCCGCCCCACCTTAAATAGTGTTAAAACTTACCTTTATACCAGTGTTGTGCAGGTCAGCCTGTACTAGCTCCGCCCCCGGCCCCTAATCTTTGGGTGACATTCTCAGAATTGACAATCTCAGCAAATCCAATGCTTTCCTATAGGAATACATTGGATTGGCTGAGATCATCAATTCTGATGATCTCAGACAAGGAGGGGGGAGGGGGGCGGCAAGCTGCAGAACCATAAAATGTGATGGCCAATCAGCTTCTCTATATAGAGATGCATTGAATCAATGCATCTCTATGGGGAAAGTTCAGCAGAGAATGGAGACACTTAACGTCAGTGCTGCACATTGACCCAGGAAGCAGCTCTACTGGCCATCTGAATGACTGCCATTGGAGATATCCGTAGGGAGCAATGTAAACACTGCCTTTTCTCTGAAAAGGCAGTATTTACAGTAAACAAACATGTGAGGATATGCTATAGACACCAGGACAACCACATTAAACTGTAGTTGTTCTGCTGATTATAGTGTCCCTTTAAGGGCCTAAGAGATGCCTACTCTTCTGTGCCGTTTATATTATATATATTTTACCGGACTTATGGTAGACATTATTCTCTGGAAAAAAAAATAATAAATTGCATTGTGAAAAAGGTCCGCTAAGTTCAGTTGTGCAGCTATGCGAACAAGGTCACACAGATTAGACTTTTTAATTCCACATTAAACAGAATCAGTCAAATGCTGAGTGATGGCAGCATATCATATAACAAAGTAACATATGGCAGCAGGGTTGAAATCATTTTTATAAGGAACGCAGCAAACTGATACACTGCCCAATTACAGAGCATTAGATGAGCACAATTTCCTTCATGTGCATAGCAACAAAATTATTCTCAATTTAAAATACACGTCAAGAGGCAATGCTTTCAAGATGCGTCATGTTATTTCGCCAGAGCCAAGCTCTAGTTCATTGTATAAATGCAGTATGGTAAGTGCTTTTCAATTTCACCTGAAGAGGCTTTCTACAAAAGCAACTTACCCTTTACAAACGCTAAAATCAGTCAGCAATGAAACTGTTAACTAACGCTGCCATGGTGATGTTTTGAACAAAAGGACAAAGAATAGGAGGCAAAAATGTTGGAAATCATTTCATTATTTTTCATTTAATTCTTTTGCATATTTCATTTTTAGATATGCAAATTTAACACCATTTCTGAAAAATAATGCCCTTAAACGGTTAAAGATCCGTATTTATTCATCTGTCCTAGAAATGTGTTCAATTAGTTAAAATCAAGAATTACAGGCATTGCTGTTTCTGGTTCATGAACTGTAACACGAGTTATCTATATTGTCTGCTAGTTCTGCATAATTGTCCAAAGCACTAAAAGGGGCAATTTTCATGTTAACTTGTATATATTGGGAACATGTACTTCTACCGCATTTAACATAATTTAAATTGTTGGAAAACTCAACTGGATAGATCTAAATATTGTAATAGAGCAAGGATTATAAATCATTTCATACGAAGACTTTGTTGATGTAGCTGTTTCTGGAACTATGGTAGTAATGTGCCCAGGCAGATAAACTGATTATCCGTTTAAAGGCAAACTGTCACTCATCTAGATTTTTAATATCATGTTTACTAATCTGCTATATTTAGTAAATCTGCTTTTTTGAAGTCTAAAAAAAATAATATTAAATTCGGATATTCACACATCTATTTAGAAACTGAGTGTCTCCATCTTGGCTTTCTGTCTGTCATCTTTATAAATATTGGTGTTTTTTGCTCTTTGGCTTTGATTTAATATCGTTGTTAAGCTTTACAAATGATTTTATATTTTAGGATACATTTTCAAAGTTATTTAATATTATGAAAAAAAATTTCATTGTTGTAATATTTTGATATTTCTGGATATATTTTCATATGTTTTAATATATGAGATATGCTTTTATACTATAATATGTTGAAAAAATATATATTTTTAAGTTAATCCAAAAATATAGAATTATTTGGAAGCCTTATCCAAAAATATTAAATCACGGTGATAGATAAAAGGACACTATAGGCACCAACACAACTTTAGCTTGATGAAGCAGTTTTGGTGTACAGATTATGCCCCTGCAGTCTAACTGCTAAATTATCTGCCATTTAGAAGTTAATTCACTTTGTTTATTCAGCCCTAGTCACACCTTCTTGCACGTGACTTACACAGCATTCCTAAAGACTTTCTGTAAAGAGAGATCTAATATTTAAATTTCACATTCTTTTTAATTTAGAATGTCTTATCTTCTGCTCTGTTAATAGTCTTCTAGACCCCAAAGGAGTCTAGAGCAGGAAATTTAAAAATGGTAAAGTAAGTTAACATCTGATTGAAAACAAAATCATCTTTTGCAGGCAGGCAGTGTCAGTCACAAACAGAAACACAAGTTATTTAATCCTAAATGGCAGAGAATTGAGCAGTGAGACTGCAGGGGCATGATCTAAGTACCCAAACTGCTTCATTAAGCTAACAGTGTTTCAGTACTTTTCCTTATTTGCATTGTGTGCCTGGATGTGCCTGGACTAAATTGGACTGTGATATACGTTGCTAAATCTGTAATATACATTTTAAAAGAAATAGACCATCAGAAATCTTGACACAGAGAGATGAGCATTCCCTTTAAAGTTAAAGGAACACTATAGTCACCTAAATTACTTTAGCTAAATAAAGCAGTTTTAGTGTATAGATCATTCCCCTGCAATTTCACTGCTCAATTCACTGTCATTTAGGAGTTAAATCACTTTGTTTCTGTTTATGCAGCCCTAGCCACACCTCCCCTGGCTATGATTGACAGAGCCTGCATGAAAGAAAAACTGGTCTCACTTTCAAACAGATGTAATTTACCTTAAATAATTGTATCTCAATCTCTAAATTGAACTTTAATCACATACAAGAGGTTCTTGCAGGGTCTAGCAAGCTATTAACATAGCAGGGGATAAGAAAATCTTAATTAAACAGAACTTGCAATAAAGAAAGCCTAAATAGGGCTCTCTTTACAGGAAGTGTTTATGGAAGGCTGTGCAAGTCACGTGCAGGGAGGTGTGACTAGGGTTCATAAACAAAGGGATTTAACTCCTAAATGGCAGAGGATTGAGCAGTGAGGCTGCAGGGGCATGGTCTATACATCAAAACTGCTTCATTAAGCTAAAGTTGTTCAGGTGACTATAGTGTCCCTTAAAGCTATAGCCCAACTACAGAAATCTTCTAGGGGAAATACATGTTTTAATGTTGCAAAAAAAATTGCATTAAAACATATTGAAATAGTGTATAGCTTATCAGTATTTGGCATAAATATTTCTTGATCAAGTGCATGGCTGACAAAAAGGTTTGGTCTTTGTTAACCACTGTGAACCTAGCGGATTTGGCAGACAACAATCTAAGACAAAAGTCTTAATCACAGGAAATTAGTGAAAAAAGATGCTTAAAATTATCACCCTATTAAATCAAACATATGGTCTCTTCAGGCCATCTTATTGACTCATGATCCAAAACTCTGTGCATGTAATCAATGACATATTTAGGAGTCTTCTGTTTTTTGTTTTGTTTTTTTAGCAATAAGCTGTCCTTTTAAAATATTACTCAATGAGATTGTAATAACTTTGAACTGGTAGGCCCATTACTGGGCCCCAATTTTCTTTATGTTGTTGACAGAATATCTAAATAATATATTATCTGGTAAGACCCCTACCCCTCCCTTATGTGAGCAGCACATTTAAGACTTTATATGCTTTATAATTGGACCATATATGCATACTGCCTCGATGGGGCAAGCTTTACCCATCAAATGTCAGCAATGAGACATCATTATATATAGATAGAAATATATAATAAGCACCACAAGGATGCCAAGGAATAAAGATGCCATCAGTCTTTCGGCATCCCTCATTATAACTCTGCCATCACATGTCTTGGGATCATATTTGAATAAAATAGTCTCTTAGCCTTCCACACCCTCACAGAAGTACAGAAGAGGAATGTCTAAGTTTGTGCATGTATGCAACTAAGGCAAACCAGATCTTAACATAATTGCAACTTCTGTAATGCTTAGCAGCAGTCAAGACCCGTGATGGGGACTATACTTTATATCTATTTAGAATCAGCGGTCACCAACATTCAGTCTACAGAGGACTTTGGCAACCATTATGCACCCTCACCACTAAATAAGCATTGTGAATAATGAGAGATGCAATACTATTTTAGACAGGAAGCACATATTATGCTTGCTTTTTCCTTATTTAATCCCAAAGGAGCAAAGTAAAAAAATAACACCACAAACTTAAATAGACATTGTTAAATAGAATTTTGCCGTACCCAACCAGAGAGCAGGGACGTCTGTATAAGTCAAATCCGGGAAACATTTCTTCTCTTCTATTCCTTTGGTAATCTCTCACATATAGGTACCTTTACTACACAGTGGTTTTTTTATCCCTTGTTTTTTTATTCAGTGCGCATATCCCTTGTTATACACAGGTCCCCATGTGCAAAAAAATTAATAAAATAAAAGTGTCTGCTTTTTTCCTTATGCTGATTGCTGCACACTTATCCAAGCTTCCCCATAGGAAAGCATTTTATTCAGTGCTTTCCTATGAGCTTCTGCATCACATGACCAAGTTTTACGCTTTGATTACGGCAGACACGCCCCTGGCGGCTGCCAGGAACAGACAGGCACTATAAGTGTATTTAAGTTTAGTTTTTTTAAAAACTACAATGTTAAACGTATAGGGCCACGGCCATTGACATGAAGTGGTCTGAGTGACTTCAGCGTTCTTTTAACAGAGGAAACTTAACAATTGGGGAAACTTGGGGCAAGCAGACATTCCACAGTTTTTATATAAAAAAATAGTAATATTGCCATTAGTAGAGGACCACTAAGATTTTATTCTGAGAGGTGGAAGGGGGTAAACTGGAAATATAGTAAAAGGTCAATACATAGGTATTGCTTATGTGTGTTTAACAAAAAAAAAAAACTCTCTCTCTAATTCTGTGATGGGCAGGGCTGCCACCAGAAATTTTGGGGCCCCTGACACAGCCCACGGTCTGGGCCCCCCGGGGCCCACCCCCAAGTCAGTCCACATGACCCGCCCCAAGTCCGCCCACATGACCCGCCCCCAAATCCACCCACAGGGCCCATCTTAAGTCCACCCACAAGGATGAAGTGTGTGTGTACTGACTTTGTTTGTGTGTGTATAGTGGCTATAGAATGTGTGTAGTGGATACAAAGTGCGTGAGTAAAGTGGATATGCTGTTTATAGTGGATTCAGATTGTATGTTTGTGTAGTGGACAGAGTGTGTGTGTATAGTGAATGCAGAGTGTGTGTTTGTGTAGTGGATGTTGTGTATGTGTATAGTTAATGCAGAGTGTGTGTTTGTGTAGTGGAAGTAGTGTGTGTATAGTGGATGTAGTGTGTGTATATAAATAATGTAGAGTGTGTGTTTGTGTAGTGGAAGTAGTGTGTGTATAGTGAATGCAGTGTGTGTAGTGGATTATGTGTGTAGTGAATGCAGTGTGTGTTTGTGTAGTGGATGCTGTGTGTGTGTGTGTGTGTAGTGGATGATGTGTGTAGTGGATGCAGTTTGTGAGTTTATGTAGTGGATGATGTGTGTGGTTGTGTAGTGGATGATGTGTATGTTTGTGTGGTGGATGTGTAGTGGATGCAGTTAGTGTGGTTGTGTAGTGGATGATGTGTGTGGTTGTGTAGTGGATGCAGTGTGTGTGTTTATGTGGTGGATGATGTGTATGGTTGTGTAGTGGATGCAGTTTGTGTGTTTATGTGGTGGATGATGTGTGTGGTTGTGTAGTGGATGCAGTGTGTGTATTTGTGCAGTGGATGATGTGTATGGTTGTGTAGTGGATGATGTGTATGGTTGTGTAGTGGATGATGTGTGTGGTTGTGTAGTGGATGCAGTGTGTGTTTATGTGGTGGATGATGTGTATGGTTGTGTAGTGGATGCAGT
Source organism: Pelobates fuscus (assembly GCF_036172605.1). Taxonomy (NCBI): domain Eukaryota; kingdom Metazoa; phylum Chordata; class Amphibia; order Anura; family Pelobatidae; genus Pelobates; species Pelobates fuscus. The sequence continues at coordinate 68,377,475 of NC_086318.1, forward strand.
TAGTGTGGTTGTGTAGTGGATGATGTGTGTGGTTGTGTAGTGGATGCAGTTTGTGTGTTTATGTAGTGGATGATGTGTATGGTTGTGTAGTGGATGCAGTTTGTGTGTTTATGTAGTGGATGATGTGTATGGTTGTGTAGTGGATGCAGTTTGTCTGTTTGATGTGTGTCTGTGTGTGTGTGTGTGTGGTGGATGTGTGACAAATGCTGCTGGGATTTTTTTTTTTTTTAATGTAGAATTTGTAGACGCCTGCCACACAGTAGAAAGCAGGCAGTAGAGAGACAGGCTCAGAAACTGGCCAAACCATCAGAGGGGGCTGCATCCTGGCGCTGAGTTACAGCAGCTGCAGCAGTTACAGCTACAGCAACGTTACGGTATTACCTACTTGAAGACCCCCACGACAGCGGTGTTCAGAGACTTTCAAATCAACCACTAATATCTTATATATAATGGCACAGTTGTGTTTTACTCATGAAAATTCAATAAAATACAAATTTTAAAAAAAATGTGCAATTCCCTTTTCAATTGCTGCACATTTCTGTTTTAGTGATAACAAATACATTTCAATGCTAAGTAGTCAAATCATTTTTGACCATTTGATTATTTACCTGGGGTTGACCAATTATCTCTCCCCACCTCCATTTCTAATGCCCCAGATAAGCCTTACCATGATTAGCTTATCGCTCTGAGCCCATGAGCTAAGCTCTGCATTGTCAGGAGAGCTAATGTAAGTTTCTGCTTAGGAACTTCCTGTTCCATGGCATTAGTAGTGGAAGCAGGGAGCAGCATTCAGTACCCCCCAAATAAGAAGTCAAAACATTCAATAGGGCAGATGTTAGGGCACTCCTGGCATCAAAACCACTACAGCAAGCTTTGGTGGTTAAGGTGCTTGGAGTGCTCCTTTAAAAATATTTGTTAGTCAAGGGCTATTTTATCCATGCAAAGCACTGGCTTTTACCTTTTTAATTCACATACATGCACTAACTTTCTACTTTCTTTGAACTTGCCAGGCATGTTCACTTTAATTGTTTTAATTTTATTCATATGTTTATTTTTTTCTTTTTGTTTATCTCCAGTACAAAATGATGTACATTTAGATTTCATAGATGTAGTACTACGCAGAAACCCATTACAAATATAAACTCCTGTTCATTCACTAATAATAAGTTCTATAGATCTATATTTAGTTATTTAAACTACGATTTTAAACAGTATATCCAGTTTGCCCCTTGCTTGACACCTCCAATCCGGTTAAAACTTGCAATCACCTATGGACTTATATATTTACATTTAATTATTGGGTTTGGTTAAAAACAGAAAAAATGTTATGCAATTCTTCTTCATCAATCATGAACATATCCAGTTTTCTGCTAACATTAAAAAGGTAATTATAGCTTTAAAAAAAAAAAAAAATGTATTCCCCCCTCCCTGCCTCTTACCTGTAGCCAGGTAGGGGGGACACTGGATTCCCTGGTGGTCCGGTGGCTCCGCTTGTTGGGGCAGCAAGGAGGAGCCCAGCAGACTCCCTCCACGTTCTCCCTCCTGCCAGCCACTGCTCTATGCGAGCCCAGCATGCTTTGCGTGCCGCGGAGCGTTGTCATGACAACCCGTGGCAACGCTTTACTGCTGTGGCTCGCGAGAGTGCTGGAGGGGAGGTAAGTATATCCTGGGCCCGCAGAGGCATATATACATAGCGGTACTCGCTATGTATATATGCAGATTGAAGGGCTGGGGGCCCGGGCATGCAGAGGATTACCTGTGCAGTCCGGGCCCCCCAGGACCGCCGGGCCCGTGACAACGGGTCATGGTTGTCACCCCCTGATGGCGGCCCTGGTGATGGGTCACAGTTTTTCAGAGTGCTTCTCCTCAAATGGCAGCTCTCTGGAAAAGTTGCCAGTTGTAGATTAAA